>NW_027184629.1:2127727-2429545 GCF_032405125.1 Capricornis sumatraensis
ACTCGCATGGGGACTGGCCTCTCCTGAGGCCACCATGGCGGGTCCCTGAGGTCCCCGTCGTAACTCGAGAACACCTGCCGCAACTCGAGAAAATCCAGGAAGTTCTCCCTTCCAGGCGAGATGAGGCCCATTTCCTACGAGGCGTCTGGAGACTAATGACACCTGACCTCTGGAACTTCGAAAGGGACTTTCACACCCTTGCTGCAACTCAAGAAGTCACCGCCATACCCGTTTCACCTCGAGGGGAAACACGTTGGTCCCGCCCACATCCAGAGGAGCCCCGTTTCCCCCTCGTAGCTCGAGATGAGGGATCCTTTCCCTGCTTTCAACGGGAAAGAATTCCCAGCGTTCCCGTCGCATCTCAAGAGGAGGCACTCTCAACAGGAAAGGCGAGAGGAACTCCATGGTCGTACCACCATTCCAAGAGTCCCCCAGATGTCTCAGTCCATTCCAGAGGAACCTCTTTGCCCTGCACTGGCTCATCTTTCACGCCGAGGATCGAATCACACCACGGTGGCACGTGGATCAGCCCTGTGGGAAAGCCTCGATGGAAAGCCTCGAGGGAAAACGACAGATCCTTTGATCCACGCGACGGGAAGCGTGACATTGCTGCTACAGCCTGGAAGGAAAGCGCACGTGCATGCCCCCAGTCGAGACGAGGCCTGACTCCCCTGGGGAGACTCCAGAAGTACCCAAAGATCCATGTCAGCCCATGAGAGGAATCCTCGGTTACGGTCTTCACTCCACACAAGGATTTTGCCCCAGGTATCGACGGCAGAGGAATCCCGAGAGGCCCCCTAGCAACTCGCATGGGGACTGGCCTCTCCTGAGGCCACCAGGGCGGGTCCCTGAGGTCCCCGTGGTAACTCGAGAACACCTGCCGCAACTCGAGAAAATCCAGGAAGTTCTCCCTTCCAGGCGAGATGAGGCCTATTTCCGATGAGGCGTCTGGAGACTAATGACAGGTAACCTCTGGAACTTCGAAAGGGACTTTCACACCCTTGCTGCAACTCAACAAGTTCACCGTCATACCCGTCTCCACTCGAGAGGAAGCACGGTGGTCCCGCCCACATCCAGAGGAGCCCCGTTTCCCCCTCGTAGCTCGAGATGAGGGATCCTTTCCCTGCTTTCAACGGGAAAGAATTCCCGGCGTTCCAGTCGCATCTCAAGAGGAGGCACTCTCAACAGGAAAGGCGAGAGGAACTCCATGGTCGTACCAACATGCCAAGAATCCCCCAGATGTCTCAGTCCATTCCAGAGGAACCTCTTTGCCCTGCACTGGCTCATCTTTCAGGCCGAGGATCGACTCACACCACGGTGGCACGTGGGACAGCCCTGTGGGAAAGCCTCGAGGGAAAGCCTCGAGGGAAAACGACAGATCCTTTGATCCACGCGACGGGAAGCGTGACATTGCTGCTACAGCCTGGAAGGAAAGCGCACGTGCATGCCCCCACTCGAGACGAGGCCTGACTCCCCTGGGGAGACTCCAGAAGTACCCAAAGATCCATGTCAGCCCGGAGAGGAATCCTCGGTTCCGGCCCTGACTCCACACAAGGTCTTTGGCCCCGGTATCAACGGGAGAGGAATCCCGAGAGGCCCCCTAGCAACTCGCATGGGGACTGGCCTCTCCTGAGGCCACCAGGGCGGGTCCCTGAGGTCCCCGTCGTAACTCGAGAACACCTGCCGCAACTCGAGAAAATCCAGGAATTTCTCCCTTCCAGGCGAGATGAGGCCTATTTCCGATGAGGCGTCTGGAGACTAATGACACCTAACCTCTGGAACTTCGAAAGGGTCTTTCACACCCTTGCTGCAACTCAAGAAGTCACCGCCATACCCGTCTCCACTCGAGGGGAAGCACGGTGGTCCCGCCCACATCCAGAGGAGCCCCATTTCCCCCTCGTAGCTCGAGATGAGGGATCCTTTCCCTGCTTTCAACGGGAAAGAATTCCCGGCGTTCCCGTCGCATTTCAAGAGGAGGCACTCTCAACAGGAAAGGCGAGAAGAACTCCATGGTCGTACCACCATTCCAAGAGTCCCCCAGATGTCTCAGTCCATTCCAGAGGAACCTCTTTGCCCTGCACTGGCTCATCTTTCACGCCGAGGATCGACTCACACCACGGTGGCACGTGGGACAGCCCTGTGGGAAAGCCTCGAGGGAAAACCACAGATCCTTTGATCCACGCGCTGGGAAGCGTGACATTGCTGCTACTGCCTGGAAGGAAAGCGCACGTGCATGCTCCCACTCGAGACGAGGCCTGACTCCCCTGGGGAGACTCCAGAAGTACCCAAAGATCCATGTCACCCCTGAGAGGAATCCTCGGTTCCGGCCCCGACTCCACACAAGGTTTTTGGCCCCAGTATCGACGGGAGAGGAATCCCGAGAGGCCCCCTAGCAACTCGCATGGGGACTGGCCTCTCCTGAGGCCACCAGGGCGGGTCCCTGAGGTCCCCGTCGTAACTCGAGAACACCTGCCGCAACTCGAGAAAATCCAGGAAGTTCTCCCTTCCAGGCGAGATGAGGCCTATTTCCGATGAGGCGTCTGGAGACTAATGACACCTAACCTCTGGAACTTCGAAAGGGTCTTTCACACCCTTGCTGCAACTCAAGAAGTCACCGCCATACCCGTCTCCACTTGAGGGGAAGCACGATTTTCCTGCCCACATCCAGAGGAGCCCCGTTTCCCCCTCGTAGCTCGAGATGAGGGATCCTTTCCCTGCTTTCAACGGGAAAGAATTCCCGGCGTTCCCGTCGCATCTCGAGAGGAGGCACTCTCAACAGGAAAGGCGAGAGGAACTCCATGGTCGTACCACCATTGCAAGAGTCCCCCAGATATCTCAGTCCATTTCAGAGGAACCTCTTTGCCCTGCACTGGCTCATCTTTCACGCCGAGGATCGACTCACACCACGGTGGCACGTGGGACAGCCCTGTGGGAAAGCTTCGAGGGAAAGCCTCGAGCGAAAACGACAGATCCTTTGATCCACGCGACGGGAAGCGTGACATTGCTGCTACAGCCTGGAAGGAAAGCGCACGTGCATGCCTCCACTCGAGACGAGGCCTGACTCCCCTGGGGAGACTCCAGAAGTACCCAAAGATCCATGTCAGTCCCTGAGAGGAATCCTCGGTTCCGGCCCTGACTCCAAACAAGGTCTTTGGTCCCGGTATCGACGGGAGAGGAATCCCGAGAGGCCCCCTAGCAACTCGCATGGGGACTGGAATCTCCTGAGGCCACCAGGGCGGGTCACTGAGGTCCCCGTCGTAACTCGAGAACACCTGCCGCAACTCGAGAAAATCCAGGAAGTTCTCCCTTCCAGGCGAGATGAGGCCTATTTCCGATGAGGCGTCTGGAGACTAATGACACCTAACCTCTGGAACTTAGAAAGGGTCTTTCACACCCTTGCTGCAACTCAAGAAATCACCGCCATACCCGTCTCCACTCGAGGGGAAACACGATGGTCCCGCCCACATACAGAGGAGCCCCGTTTCCCCCTCGTAGCTCGAGATGAGGGATCCTTTCCCTGCTTTCAACGGGAAAGAATTCCCGGCGTTCCAGTCGCATCTCAAGAGGAGGCATTCTCAACAGGAAAGGCGAGAGGAACTCCATGGTCGTACCACCATTGCAAGAGTCCCCCAGATGTCTCAGTCCATTCCAGAGGAACCTCTTTGCCCTGCACTGGCTCATCTTTCACGCCGAGGATCGACTCACACCACGGTGGCACGTGGGACAGCCCTTTGGGAAAGCCTCGAGGGAAAACGACAGATCCTTGATCCACGCGACGGGAAGCGTGATATTGCTGCTACAGCCTGGAAGGAAAGCGCACGGGCATGCCCCCACTCGAGACGAGGCCTGACTCCCCTGGGGAGACTCCAGGAGTACCCAAATATCCATGTCAGTCCCTGAGAGGAATCCTCGGTTCCGGCCCTGACTCCACACCAGGTTTTTGGCCCCGGTATCGACGGGAGAGGAATCCCGAGAGGCCCCCTAGCAACTCGAATGGGGACTGGCCTCTCCTGAGGCCACCAGGGCGGGTCCCTGAGGTCCCCGTCGTAACTCGAGAACACCTGCCGCAACTCGAGAAAATCCAGGAAGTTCTCCCTTCCAGGCGAGATGAGGCCTATTTCCGATGAGGCGTCTGGAGACTAATGACACCTAACCTCTGGAACTTCGAAAGGGTCTTTCACACCCTTGCTGCAACTCAAGAAGTCACCGCCATACCCGTCTCCACTTGAGGGGAAGCACGATTTTCCTGCCCACATCCAGAGGAGCCCCGTTTCCCCCTCGTAGCTCGAGATGAGGGATCCTTTCCCTGCTTTCAACGGGAAAGAATTCCCAGCGTTCCCGTCGCATCTCAAGAGGAGGCACTCTCAACAGGAAAGGCGAGAGGAACTCCATGGTCGTACCACCATTCCAAGAGTCCCCCAGATGTCTCAGTCCATTCCAGAGGAACCTCTTTGCCCTGCACTGGCTCATCTTTCACGCCGAGGATCGAATCACACCACGGTGGCACGTGGATAAGCCCTGTGGGAAAGCCTCGATGGAAAGCCTCGAGGGAAAACGACAGATCCTTTGATCCACGCGACGGGAAGCGTGACATTGCTGCTACAGCCTGGAAGGAAAGCGCACGTGCATGCCCCCAGTCGAGACGAGGCCTGACTCCCCTGGGGAGACTCCAGAAGTACCCAAAGATCCATGTCAGCCCATGAGAGGAATCCTCGGTTACGGTCTTCACTCCACACAAGGATTTTGCCCCAGGTATCGACGGCAGAGGAATCCCGAGAGGCCCCCTAGCAACTCGCATGGGGACTGGCCTCTCCTGAGGCCACCAGGGCGGGTCCCTGAGGTCCCCGTGGTAACTCGAGAACACCTGCCGCAACTCGAGAAAATCCAGGAAGTTCTCCCTTCCAGGCGAGATGAGGCCTATTTCCGATGAGGCGTCTGGAGACTAATGACAGGTAACCTCTGGAACTTCGAAAGGGACTTTCACACCCTTGCTGCAACTCAACAAGTTCACCGTCATACCCGTCTCCACTCGAGAGGAAGCACGGTGGTCCCGCCCACATCCAGAGGAGCCCCGTTTCCCCCTCGTAGCTCGAGATGAGGGATCCTTTCCCTGCTTTCAACGGGAAAGAATTCCCGGCGTTCCAGTCGCATCTCAAGAGGAGGCACTCTCAACAGGAAAGGCGAGAGGAACTCCATGGTCGTACCAACATGCCAAGAATCCCCCAGATGTCTCAGTCCATTCCAGAGGAACCTCTTTGCCCTGCACTGGCTCATCTTTCAGGCCGAGGATCGACTCACACCACGGTGGCACGTGGGACAGCCCTGTGGGAAAGCCTCGAGGGAAAGCCTCGAGGGAAAACGACAGATCCTTTGATCCACGCGACGGGAAGCGTGACATTGCTGCTACAGCCTGGAAGGAAAGCGCACGTGCATGCCCCCACTCGAGACGAGGCCTGACTCCCCTGGGGAGACTCCAGAAGTACCCAAAGATCCATGTCAGCCCGGAGAGGAATCCTCGGTTCCGGCCCTGACTCCACACAAGGTCTTTGGCCCCGGTATCAACGGGAGAGGAATCCCGAGAGGCCCCCTAGCAACTCGCATGGGGACTGGCCTCTCCTGAGGCCACCAGGGCGGGTCCCTGAGGTCCCCGTCGTAACTCGAGAACACCTGCCGCAACTCGAGAAAATCCAGGAATTTCTCCCTTCCAGGCGAGATGAGGCCTATTTCCGATGAGGCGTCTGGAGACTAATGACACCTAACCTCTGGAACTTCGAAAGGGTCTTTCACACCCTTGCTGCAACTCAAGAAGTCACCGCCATACCCGTCTCCACTCGAGGGGAAGCACGGTGGTCCCGCCCACATCCAGAGGAGCCCCATTTCCCCCTCGTAGCTCGAGATGAGGGATCCTTTCCCTGCTTTCAACGGGAAAGAATTCCCGGCGTTCCCGTCGCATTTCAAGAGGAGGCACTCTCAACAGGAAAGGCGAGAAGAACTCCATGGTCGTACCACCATTCCAAGAGACCCCCAGATGTCTCAGTCCATTCCAGAGGAACCTCTTTGCCCTGCACTGGCTCATCTTTCACGCCGAGGATCGACTCACACCACGGTGGCACGTGGGACAGCCCTGTGGGAAAGCCTCGAGGGAAAACCACAGATCCTTTGATCCACGCGCTGGGAAGCGTGACATTGCTGCTACTGCCTGGAAGGAAAGCGCACGTGCATGCTCCCACTCGAGACGAGGCCTGACTCCCCTGGGGAGACTCCAGAAGTACCCAAAGATCCATGTCACCCCTGAGAGGAATCCTCGGTTCCGGCCCCGACTCCACACAAGGTTTTTGGCCCCGGCATCGACGGGAGAGGAATCCCGAGAGGCCCCCTAGCAACTCGCATGGGGACTGGCCTCTCCTGAGGCCAGCAGGGCGGGTCCCTGAGGTCCCCGTCGTAACTCGAGAACACCTGCCGCAACTCGAGAAAATCCAGGAAGTTCTCCCTTCCAGGCGAGATGAGGCCTATTTCCGATGAGGCGTCTGGAGACTAATGACACCTAACGTCTGGAACTTCGAAAGGGTCTTTCACACCCTTGCTGCAACTCAAGAAGTTCACCGCCATACCACTGTCCACTCGAGAGGAAGCACGATGGTCCCGCCAACATCCAGAGGAGCCCCGTTTCCCCCTCGGAGCTCGAGATGAGGGATCCTTTCCCTGCCTTCAACGGGAAAGAATTCCCGGCGTTCCTGTCGCATCTCAAGAGGAGGCACTCTCAACAGGAAAGGCGAGAGGAACTCCATGGTCGTACCACCATTGCAAGAGTCCCCCAGATGTCTCAGTCCATTCCAGAGGAAACTCTTTGCCCTGCACTGGCTCATCTTTCACGCCGAGGATCGACTCACACCACGGTGGCACGTGGGACAGCCCTGTGGGAAAGCCTCGAGGGAAAGCCTCGAGGGAAAACCACAGATCCTTTAATCCACGCGACGGGAAGCGTGACATTGCTGCTACAGCCTGGAAGGAAAGCGCACGTGCATGCCCCCACTCCAGACGAGGCCTGACTCCCCTGGGGAGACTCCAGAAGTACCCAAAGATCCATGTCAGCCCCTGAGAGGAATCCTCGGTTCCGGCCCTGACTCCACACAAGGTTTTTGGCCCCGGTATCGAGGAGAGAGGAATCCCGAGAGGCCCCCTAGCAACTCGCATGGGGACTGGCCTTTCCTGAGGCCACCAGGGCGGGTCCCTGAGGTCCCCGTCGTAACTCGAGAACACCTGCCGCAACTCCAGAAAATCCAGGAAGTTCTCCCTTCCAGGCGAGATGAGGCCTATTTCCGATGAGGCGTCTGGAGACGAATGACACCTAACCTCGGGAACTTCGAAAGGGTCTTTCACACCCTTGCTGCAACTCAAGAAGTTCACCGCCATACCCGTCTCCACTCGAGAGGAAGCACGATGGTCCCGCCCACATCCAGAGGAGCCCCGTTTCCCCCTCGTAGCTCGAGATGAGGGATCCTTTCCCTGCTTTCAACGGGAAAGAATTCCCGGCGTTCCCGTCGCATCTCAAGAGGAGGCACTCTCAACAGGAAAGGCGAGAGGAACTCCATGGTGGTACTACCATGCCAAGAGTCCCCCAGATGTCTCAGTCCATTCCAGAGGAACCACTTTGCCGTGCACTGGCTCATCTTTCACGCCGAGGATCCACTCACAACACGGTGGCACGTGGGACAGCCCTGTGGGAAAGCCTCGAGGGAAAGCCTCGAGGGAAAACCACAGATCCTTTGATCCAGGCCACGGGAAGCGTGACATTGCTGCTACAGCCTGGAAGGAAAGCGCACGTGCATGCCCCCACTCGAGACGAGGCCTGACTCCCCTGGGGAAACTCCAGAAGTACCCAAAGATCCATGTCAGCCCCTGAGAGGAATCCTCGGTTCCGGCCCTGACTCCACACAAGGTTTTTGGCCCCGGTATCGACGGGAGAGGAATCCCGAGAGGCCCCCTAGCAACTCGCATGGGGACTGGCCTCTCCTGAGGCCACCAGGGCGAGTCCCTGAGGTCCCTGTCGTAACTCGAGAACACCTGCCTCAACTCGGGAAAACCCAGGAAGTTCTCCCTTCCAGGCGAGATGAGGCCTATTTCCGATGAGGCGTCTGGAGACTAATGACACCTAACCTCTGGAACTTCGATAGGGTCTTTCACACCCTTCCTGCAACTCAAGAAGTTCACCGCCATACCCGTCTCCACTCGAGAGGAAGCACGATGGTCCCGCCCACATCCAGAGGAGCCCCGTTTCCCCCTCGTAGCTCGAGATGAGGGATCCTTTCCCTGCTTTCAACGGGAAAGAATTCCCGGCATTCCCGTCGCATCTCAAGAGGAGGCACTCTAAACAGGAAAGGCGAGAGGAACTCCATGGTCGTACTACCATGCCAAGAGTCCCCCAGATGTCTCAGTCCATTCCAGAGGAACCACTTTGCCCTGCACTGGCTCATCTTTCACGCCGAGGATCGACTCACACCACGGTGGCACTTGGGACAACCCTGTGGGAAAGCCTCGAGGGAAAGCCTCGAGGGAAAACCACAGATCCTTTGATCCACGCGACGGGAAGCGTGACATTTCTGCTACAGCCTGGAAGGAAAGCGCACGTGCATGCCCCCACTCGAGACGAGGCCTGACTCCCCTGGGGAGTCTCCAGAAGTACCCAAAGATCCATGTCAGCCCCTGAGAGGAATCCTCGGTTCCGGCCCTGACTCCACACAAGGTTTTTGGCCCCGGTATCGACGGGAGAGGAATCCCGAGAGGCCCCCTAGCAACTGGCATGGGGACTGGCCTCTCCTGAGGCCACCAGGGCGGGTCCCTGAGGTCCCCGTCGTCACTCGAGAACACCTGCCGCAACTCGGGAAAATCCAGGAAGTTCTCCCTTCCAGGCGAGATGAGGCCTATTTCCGATGAGGCGTCTGGAGACTAATGACACCTAACCTCTGGAACTTCGAAAGGGTCTTTCACACCCTTGCTGCAACTCAAGAAGTTCACCGCCATACCCGTCTCCACTCGAGAGGAAGCACGATGGTCCCGCCCACATCCAGAGGAGCCCCGTTTCCCCCTCGTAGCTCGAGATGAGGGATTCTTTCTCTGCTTTCAACGGGAAAGAATTCCCGGCGTTCCCGTCGCATCTCAAGAGGAGGCACTCTCAACAGGAAAGGCGAGAGGGACTCCATGGTCGTACCACCATGCCAAGAGTCCCCCAGATGTCTCAGTCCATTCCAGAGGAACCTCTTTGCCCAGCACTGGCTCATCTTTCACGCCGAGGATCGACTCACACCACGGTGGACGTGGGACAGCCCTGTGGGAAAGCCTCGAGGGAAAGCCTCGAGGGAAAACCACAGATCCTTTGATCCACGCGACGGGAAGCGTGACATTGCTGCTACAGCCTGGAAGGAAAGCGCACGTGCATGCCCCCACTCGAGACGAGGCCTGACTCCCCTGGGGAGACTCCAGAAGTACCCAACGATCCATGTCAGCCCCTGAGAGGAAGCCTCGGTTCCGGCCCTGACTCCACACAAGGTTTTTGGCCCCGGTATCGACGGGAGAGGAATCCCGAGAGGCCCCCTAGCAACTCGCATGGGGACTGGCCTTTCCTGAGGCCACCAGGGCGGGTCCCTGAGGTCCCCGTCGTAACTCGAGAACACCTGCCGCAACTCGAGAAAATCCAGGAAGTTCTCCCTTCCAGGCGAGATGAGGCCTATTTCCGATGAGGCGTCTGGAGACTAATGACACCTAACCTCTGGAACTTCGAAAGGGTCATTCACACCCTTGCTGCAACTCAAGAAGTTCACCGCCATACCCGTCTCCACTCGAGAGGAAGCACGATGGTCCCGCCCACATCCAGAGGAGCCCCGTTTCCCCCTCGGAGCTCGAGATGAGGGATCCTTTCCCTGCTTTCAACGGGAAAGAATTCCCGGCGTTCCCGTCTCATCTCAAGAGGAGGCACTCTCAACAGGAAGAGCGAGAGGAACTCCATGGTAGTACCACCATTGCAAGAGTCCCCCAGATGTCTCAGTCCATTCCAGAGGAACCTCTTTGCCCTGCACTGGCTCATCTTTCACGCCGAGGATCGACTCACACCACGGTGGCACGTGGGACAGCCCTGTGGGAAGGCCTCGAGAGAAAGCCTCGAGGGAAAACCACAGATCCTTTGATCCACGCGACGGGAAAGGTGACATTGCTGCTACAGCCTGGTAGGAAAGCGCACGTGCATGCCCCCACTCGAGACGAGGCCTGACTCCCCTGGGGAGACTCCAGAAGTACCCAAAGATCCATGTCAGCCACTGAGAGGAATCCTCGGTTCCGGCCCTGACTCCACACAAGGTTTTTGGCCCCGGTATCGAAGGGAGAGGAATTCCGAGAGACCCCCTAGCAACTCGCATGGGGACTGGCCTTTCCTGAGGCCACCAGGGCGGGTCCCTGAGGTCCCCGTCGTAACTCGAGAACACCTGCCGCAACTCGAGAAAATCCAGGAAGTTCTCCCTTCCAGGCGAGATGAGGCCTATTTTCGATGAGGCGTCTGGAGACTAATGACACCTAACCTCTGGAACTTCTAAAGGGTCTTTCACACCCTTGCTGCAACTCAAGAAGTTCACCGCCATACCCGTCTCCACTCGAGAGGAAGCACGATGGTCCCGCCCACATCCAGAGGAGCCCCGTTGCCCCCTCGTAGCTCGAGATGAGGGATCCTTTTCCTGGTTTAAATGGGAAAGAATTCCTGGCGTTCCCTTCGCATCTCAAGAGGAGGCACTCTCAACAGTAAAGGCGAGAGGAACTCCATGGTCGTACCACCATTCCAAGAGTCCCCCAGATGTCTCAGTCCATTCCAGAGGAAACTCTTTGCCCTGCACTGGCTCATCTTTCACGCCGAGGATCGACTCACACCACGGTGGCACTTGGGACAGCCCTGTGGGAAAGCCTCGAGGGAAAGCCTCGAGGGAAAACCACAGATCCTTTGATCCACGCGACGGGAAGCGTGACATTGCTGCTACAGCCTGGAAGGAAAGCGCACGTGCATGCCCCCACTCCAGACGAGGCCTGACTCCCCTGGGGAGACTCCAGAAGTACCCAAAGATCCATGTCAGCCCCTGAGAGGAATCCTCGGTTCCGGCCCTGACTCCACACAAGGTTTTTGGCCCCGGTATCGAGGGGAGAGGAATCCCGAGAGGCCCCCTAGCAACTCGCATGGGGACTGGCCTTTCCTGAGTCCACCAGGGCGGGTCCCTGAGGTCCCCGTCGTAACTCGAGAACACCTGCCGCAACTCCAGAAAATCCAGGAAGTTCTCCCTTCCAGGCGAGATGAGGCCTATTTCCGATGAGGCGTCTGGAGACGAATGACACCTAACCTCGGGAACTTCGAAAGGGTCTTTCACACCCTTGCTGCAACTCAAGAAGTTCACCGCCATACCCGTCTCCACTCGAGAGGAAGCACGATGGTCCCGCCCACATCCAGAGGAGCCCCGTTTCCCCCTCGTAGCTCGAGATGAGGGATCCTTTCCCTGCTTTCAACGGGAAAGAATTCCCGGCGTTCCCGTCGCATCTCAAGAGGAGGCACTCTCAACAGGAAAGGCGAGAGGAACTCCATGGTGGTACTACCATGCCAAGAGTCCCCCAGATGTCTCAGTCCATTCCAGAGGAACCACTTTGCCCTGCACTGGCTCATCTTTCACGCCGAGGATCCACTCACAACACGGTGGCACGTGGGACAGCCCTGTGGGAAAGCCTCGAGGGAAAGCCTCGAGGGAAAACCACAGATCCTTTGATCCAGGCCACAGGAAGCGTGACATTGCTGCTACAGCCTGGAAGGAAAGCGCACGTGCATGCCCCCACTCGAGACGAGGCCTGACTCCCCTGGGGAGACTCCAGAAGTACCCAAAGATCCATGTCAGCCCCTGAGAGGAATCCTCGGTTCCGGCCCTGACTCCACACAAGGTTTTTGGCCCCGGTATCGACGGGAGAGGAATCCCGAGAGGCCCCCTAGCAACTCGCATGGGGACTGGCCTCTCCTGAGGCCACCAGGGCGGGTCCCTGAGGTCCCCGTCGTAACTCGAGAACACCTGCCTCAACTCGGGAAAACCCAGGAAGTTCTCCCTTCCAGGCGAGATGAGGCCTATTTCCGATGAGGCGTCTGGAGACTAATGACACCTAACCTCTGGAACTCCGATAGGGTCTTTCACACCCTTGATGCAACTCAAGAAGTTCACCGCCATACCCGTCTCCACTCGAGAGGAAGCACGATGGTCCCGCCCACATCCAGAGGAGCCCCGTTTCCCCCTCGTAGCTCGAGATGCGGGATCCTTTCCCTGCTTTCAACGGGAAAGAATTCCCGGCATTCCCGTCGCATCTCAAGAGGAGGCACTCTAAACAGGAAAGGCGAGAGGAACTCCATGGTCGTAATACCATGCCAAGAGTCCCCCAGATGTCTCAGTCCATTCCAGAGGAACCACTTTGCCCTGCACTGGCTCATCTTTCACGCCGAGGATCGACTCACACCACGGTGGCACTTGGGACAACCCTGTGGGAAAGCCTCGAGGGAAAGCCTCGAGGGAAAACCACAGATCCTTTGATCCACGCGACGGGAAGCGTGACATTTCTGCTACAGCCTGGAAGGAAAGCGCACGTGCATGCCCCCACTCCAGACGTGGCCTGACTCCCCTGGGGAGTCTCCAGAAGTACCCAAAGATCCATGTCAGCCCCTGAGAGGAATCCTCGGTTCCGGCCCTGACTCCACACAAGGTTTTTGGCCCCGGTATCGACGGGAGAGGAATCCCGAGAAGCCCCCTAGCAACTCGCATGGGGACTGGCCTCTCCTGAGGCCACCAGAGCGGGTCCCTGAGGTCCCCGTCGTAACTCGAGAACACCTGCCGCAACTCGGGAAAATCCAGGAAGTTCTCCCTTCCAGGCGAGATGAGGCCTATTTCCGATGAGGCGTCTGTAGACTAATGACACCTAACCTCTGGAACTTCGAAAGGGTCTTTCACACCCTTGCTGCAACTCAAGAAGTTCACCGCCATACCCGTCTCCACTCGAGAGGAAGCACGATGGTCCCGCCCACATCCAGAGGAGCCCCGTTTCCCCCTCGTAGCTCGAGATGAGGGATTCTTTCCCTGCTTTCAACGGGAAAGAATTCCCGGCGTTCCCGTCGCATCTCAAGAGGAGGCACTCTCAACAGGAAAGGCGAGAGGAACTCCATGGTCGTACCACCATTCCAAGAGTCCCCCAGATGTCTCAGTCCATTTCAGAGGATCGTCTTTGCCCTGCACTGGCTCATCTTTCACGTAGAGGATCGATTCACACCACGGTGGCACGTGGGACAGCCCTGTGGGAAAGCCTCGAGGGAAAGCCTCGAGGGAAAACCACAGATCCTTTGATCCACGCGACGGGAAGCGTGACATTGCTGCTACAGCCTGGAAGGAAAGCGCACGTGCATGCCCCCACTCGAGACGAGGCCTGACTCCCCTGGGGAGACTCCAGAAGATCCCAAAGATCCATGTCAGCCCCTGAGAGGAATCCTCGGTTCCGGCCCTGACTCCACACAAGGTTTTTGGCCCCGGTATCGACGGGAGAGGAATCCCGAGAGACCCCCAAGCAACTCGCATGGGGACTGGCCTCTCCTGAGGCCACCAGGGCGGGTCCCTGAGGTCCCCATCGTAACTCGAGAACACCTGCCGCAACTCGAGAAAATCCAGGAAGTTCTCCCTTCCAGGCGAGATGAGGCCTATTTCCGATGAGGCGTCTGGAGACTAATGACACTTAACCTATGGAACTTCGAAAGGATCTTTAACACCCTTGCTGCAACTCAATAAGTTCACCGCCATTCCCGTCTCCACTCGAGAGGAAGAACGATGGTCCCGCCCACATCCAGAGAAGCCCCGTTCCCCTCGTAGCTCGAGATGAGGGATCCTTTCCCTGCTTTCAACGGGAAAGAATTCCCGGCGTTCCCGTCGCATCTCAAGAGGAGGCACTCTCAACAGGAAAGGCGAGAGGAACTCCATGGTCGTACTACCATGCCAAGAGTCCCCCAGATGTCTCAGTCCATTCCAGAGGAACCACTTTGCCCTGCACTGGCTCATCTTTCACGCCGAGGATCGACTCACACCACGGTGGCACTTGGGACAGCCCTGTGGGAAAGCCTCGAGGGAAAGCCTCGAGGGAAAACCACAGATCCTTTGATCCACGCGACGGGAAGCGTGACATTGCTGCTACAGCCTGGAAGGAAAGCGCACGTGCATGCCCCCACTCTAGACGAGGCCTGACTCCCCTGGGGAGTCTCCAGAAGTATCCAAAGATCCATGTCAGCCCCTGAGAGGAATCCTCGGTTCCAGCCCTGACTCCACACAAGGTTTTTGGCCCCGGTATCGACGGGAGAGGAATCCCGAGAGGCCCCCTAGCAACTGGCATGTGGACTGGACTCTCCTGAGGCCACCAGGGCGGGTCCCAGAGGTCCCCGTCATAACTCGAGAACACCTGCCGCAACTCGGGAAAATCCATGAAGTTCTCCCTTCCAGGCGAGATGAGGCCTATTTCCGATGAGGCGTCTGGAGACTAATGACACCTAACCTCTGGAACTTTGAAACGGTCTTTCACACCCTTGCTGCAACTCAAGAAGTTCACCGCCATACCCGTCTCCACTAGAGAGGAAGCACGATGGTCCCGCCCACATCCAGAGGAGCCCCGTTTCCCCCTCGTAGCTCGAGATGAGGGATCCTTTCCCTGCTTTCAACGGGAAAGAATTCCCGGCGTTCCCGTCGCATCTCAAGAGGAGGCACTCTCAACAGGAAAGGCGAGAGGAACTCCATGGTCGTACCACCATGCCAAGAGTCCCAAAGATGCCTCAGTCCATTCCAGAGGAACCTCTTTGCCCTGCACTGGCTCATCTTTCACGCCGAGGATCGACTCACACCACGGTGGCACGTGGGACAGCCCTGTGGGAAAGCCTCGAGGGAAAGCCTCGAGGGAAAACCACAGATTCTTTGATCCACACGACGGGAAGCGTGACATTGCTGCTACAGCCTGGAAGGAAAGCGCACGTGCATGCCCCCACTCGAGACGAGACCTGACTCCCCTGGGGAGACTCCAGAAGTACCCAAAGATCCATGTCAGCCCCTGAGAGGAATCCTCGGTTCCGGCCCTGACTCCACACATGGTTTTTGGCCCCGGTATCGACGGGAGAGGAATCCCGAGAGGCCCCCTAGCAACTCGCATGGGGACTGGCCTCTCCTGAGGCCACCAGGGTGGGTCCCTGAGGTCCCCGTCGTAACTCGAGAACACCTGCCTCAACTCGGGAAAATCCAGGAAGTTCTCCCTTCCAGGCGAGATGAGGCCTATTTCCGATGAGGCGTCTGGAGACTAATGACTCGTAACCTCTGGAACTTCGAAAGGGTCTTTCACACCCTTGCTGCAACTCAAGAAGTTCACCTCCATACCCGTCTCCACTCGAGAGGAAGCACGATGGTCCCGCCCACATCCAGAGGAGGCCCGTTTCCCCCTCGTAGCTCGAGATAAGGGATCCTTTCCCTGCTTTCAACGGGAACGAATTCCCGGCGTTCCCGTCGCATCTCAAGAGGAGGCACTCTCAACAGGAAAAGCGAGAGGTACTCCATGGTCGTACCACCATGCCAAGAGTCCCCCAGATGTCTCAGTCCATTCCAGAGGAACCACTTTGCCCTGCACTGGCTCATCTTTCACGCCGAGGATCCACTCACACCACGGTGGCACGTGGGACAGCCCTGTGGGAAAGCCTCGAGGGAAAGCCTCGAGGGAAAACCACAGATCCTTTTATCCTCGCGACGGGAAGCGTGACATTGCTGCTACAGCCTGGAAGGAAAGCGCACGTGCATGCCCCCAATCGAGACGAGGCCTGACTCCCCTGGGGAGACTCCAGAAGTACCCAAAGATCCATGTCAGCCCCTGAGAGGAATCCTTGGTTCCGGCCCAGACTCCACACAAGGTTTTTGGCCCCGGTATCGACGGGAGAGGAATCCCGAGAGGCCCCCTAGCAACTCGCAAAGGGACTGGCCTCTCCTGAGGCCACCAGGGAGGGTCCCTGAGGTCCCCGTCGAAACTCGAGAACACCTGCCGCAACTCGGGAAAATCCAGGAAGTTCTCCCTTCCAGGCGAGATGAGGCCTATTTCCGATGAGGCGTCTGGAGACTAATGACACCTAACCTCTGGAACTTCGAAAGGGTCTTTCACACCCTTGCTGCAACTCAAGAAGTTCACCCCCATACCCGTCTCCCCTCGAGAGGAAGCACGATGGTCCCGCCCACATCCAGAGGAGCCCCGTTTCCCCCTCGTAGCTCGAGATGAGGGATCCTTTCCCTGCTTTCAACGGGAAAGAATTCCCGGCGTTCCCGTCGCATCTCAAAAGGAGGCACTCTCAACAGGAAAGGCGAGAGGAACTCCATGGTCGTACCACCATTCCAAGAGTAACCCAGATGTCTCAGTCCATTCCAGAGGAACCTCTTTGCCCTGCACTGGCTCATCTTTCAGGCCGAGGATCGACTCACACCCCGGTGGCACGTGGGACAGCCTTTTGGGAAAGCCTCGAGGGAAAGCCTCGAGGGAAAACCACATATCCTTTGATCCACGCCTCGGGAAGAGTGACATTGCTGCTACAGCCTGGAAGGAAAGCGCACGTGCATGCCCCCACTCGAGACGAGGCCTGACTCCCCTGGGGAGACTCCAGAAGTACCCAAAGATCCATGTCAGCCCCTGAGAGGAATCCTCGGTTCCGGCCCTGACTCCACACGAGGTTTTTGGCCCTGGTATCGATGGGAGAGGAATCCCGAGAGGCCCCCTAGCAACTCGCATGGGGACTGGCCTCTCCTGAGGCCACCAGGGCTGGTCCCTGAGGTCCCCGTCGTAACTGGAGAACACCTGCCGCAACTCGAGAAAATCCAGGAAGTTCTCCCTTCCAGGCGAGATGAGGCCTATTTCCGATGAGGTGTCTGGAGACTAATGACACCTAACCTCTGGAACTTCGAAAGGGTCTTTCACACCCTTGCTGCAACTCAAGAAGTTCACCGCCATACCCGTCTCCACTCGTGAGGAAGCACGATGGTCCCGCCCACATCCAGAGGAGCCCCGTTTCCCCCTCGTAGCTCGAGATGAGGGATCCTTTACCTGCTTTCAACGGGAAAGAATTCCCGGCGTTCCCGTCGCATCTCAAGAGGAGGCACTCTCAACAGGAAAGGCGAGAGGAACTCCATGGTCGTACCACCATTCCAAGAGTCCCCCAGATGTCTCAGTCCATTCCAGAGGAACCTCTTTGCCCTGCACTGGCTCATCTTTCACGCCGAGGTTCGACTCACACCACTGTGGCACGTGGGACAGCCCTGTGGGAAAGCCTCGAGGGAAAGCCTCGAGGGAAAACGACAGATCCTTTGATCCACGAGACGGGAAGCGTGACATTGCTGCTACAGCCTGGAAGGAAAGCGCACGTGCATGCCCCCACTCGAGACGAGGCCTGACTCCCCTGGGGAGACTCCAGAAGTACCCAAAGATCCATGTCAGCCCCTGAGAGGAATCCTCGGTTCCGGCCCTGACTCCACACAAGGTTTTTGGCCACTGTATCGACAGGAGAGGAATCCCGAGAGGCCCGCTATCAACGCGCATGGGGACTGTCCTCTCCTGATGCCACCAGGGCGCGTCCCGGAGGTCCCCATCGAAACTAGAGAACACCTGCCGCAACTCGAGAAAATCCAGGAAGTTCTCCCTTCCAGGCGAGATGAGGCCTATTTCCGATGAGGCGTCTGGAGACTAATGACACCTAACCTCTGGAACTTCGAAAGGGTCTTTCACACCCTTGCTGAAACTCAAGAAGTTCACCGCCATACCCGTCTCCACTCGAGAGAAAGCACGATGGTCCCGCCCACATCCAGAGGAGCCCCGTTTCCCCCTCGTAGATCGAGATGAGGGATCCTTACCCTGCTTTCAACGGGAAAGAATTCCCGGCGTTCCCGTTGCATCTCAAGAAGAGGCACTCTCAACAGGAAAGGCGAGAGGAACTCCATGGTCGTACCACCATTCCAAGAGTCCCCCAGATGTATCAGTCCATTCCAGAGGAACCTCTTTGCCCTGCACTGGCTCATCTTTCACGCCGAGGATCGACTCACACCACGGTGGCACGTGGGACAGCCCTGTGGGAAAGCCTCGAGGGAAAGCCTCGAGGGAAAACCACAGATCCTTTGATTCACGCGACGGGAAGCGTGACATTGCTGCTACAGCCTGGAAGGAAAGCGCACGTGCATGCCCCCACTCGAGACGAGGCCTGACTCCCCTGGGGAGACTCCAGAAGTACCCAAAGATCCATGTCAGCCCCTGAGAGGAATCCTCGGTTCCGGCTCTGACTCCACACAAGGTTTTTGGCCCCGGTATCGACAGGAGAGGAATACCGAGAGGCCCCATATCAACTCGCATGGGGACAGGCCTCTCCTGAGGCCACCAGGGCGGGTCCCTGAGGTCTCCGTCGTAACTCCAGGACACCTGCCGAAACTCGAGAAAATCCAGGAAGTTCTCCCTTTCATGCGAGATGAGGCCTATTTCCGATGAGGCGTCTGGAGACTAATGACACCTAACCTCTGGAACTTCGAAAGGGTCTTTCACACCCTTGCTGAAACTCAAGAAGTTCACCGCCATACCCGTCTCCACTCGAGAGGAAGCACGATGGTCCCGCCCTCATCCAGAGGAGCCCCACTTCCCCCTCGTAGCTCGAGATGAGGGATCCTTACCCTGCTATCAACGGGAAAGAATTCCCGGCGTTCCCGTCGCATCTCAAGAGGAGGCACTCTCAACAGTAAAGGCGAAAGGAACTCCATGGTCGTACCACCATTCCAAGAGTCCCCCAGATGTATCAGTCCATTCCAGAGGAACCTCTTTGCCCTGCACTGGCTCATCTTTCACGCCGAGAATCGACTCAGACCACGGTGGCACGTGGGACAGCCCTGTGCGAAAGCCTCGAGGGAAACCACAGATCCTTTGATCCACGCGACGGGAAGCGTGACATTGCTGCTACAGCTTGGAAGGAAAGCGCACGTGCATGCCCCCACTCGAGACGAGGCCTGACTCCCCTGGGGAGACTCCAGAAGTACCCAAAGATCCATGTCAGCCCCTGAGAGGAATCCTCGGTTCCGGCCCTGACTCCACACAAGGTTTTTGGCCCCGGTATCGACGGGAGAGGAATCCCGAGAGGCCCCCTAGCAACTCGCATGGGAACTGGCCTCTCCTGAGGCCACCAGGGCGGGTCCCTGAGGTCCCCGTCGTAACTCGAGAACACCTGCCGCAACTCGGGAAAATCCAGGAAGTTCTCCCTTCCAGGCGAGATGAGGCCTATTTCCGATGAGGCGTCTGGAGACTAATGACACCTAACCTCTGGAACTTCGAAAGGGTCTTTCACACCCTTGCTGCAACTCAAGAAGTTCACCGCCATACCCGTCTCCACTCGAGAGGAAGCACGATGTTCCCGCCCACATCCAGAGGAGCCCCGTTTCCCCCTCGGAGCTCGAGATGAGGGATCCTTTCCCTGCTTTCAACGGGAAAGAATTCCCGGCGTTCCCGTCGCATCTCAAGAGGAGGCACTCTCAACAGGAAAGGCAAGAGGAACTCCATGGTCCTACCACCATTCCAAGAGTCCCCCAGATGTCTCAGTCCATTCCAGAGGAACCTCTTTGCCCTGCACTGGCTCATCTTTCACGCCGAGGATCGACTCACACCACGGTGGCACGTGGGACAGCCCTGTGGGAAAGCCTCGAGTGAAAGCCTCGAGGGAAAACCACAGATCCTTTGATCCACGCGACGGGAAGCGTGACAATTCTGCTACAGCCTGGAAGGAAAGCGCACGTGCATGCCCCCACTCGAGACGAGGCCTGACTCCCCTGGGGAGTCTCAAGAAGTACCCAAAGATCCATGTCAGCCCCTGAGAGGAATCCTCGGTTCCGGCCCTGACTCCACACAAGGTTTTTGGCCCCGGTATCGACAGTAGAGGAATCCCGAGAGGCCCCCTAGCAACTCGCATGGGGACTGGCCTCTCCTGAGGCCACCAGGGCGGGTCCCTGAGGTCCCCGTCGTAACTCGAGAACACCTGCCGCAACTCGAGAAAATCCAGGAAGTTCTCCCTTCCAGGCGAGATGAGGCCTATTTCAGATGAGGCGTCTGGAGACTAATGACACCTAACCTCTGGAACTTCGAAAGGGTCTTTCACTCCCTTGCTGCAACTCAAGAAGTTCACCCCCATACCCGTCTCCACTCGAGAGGAAGCACGATGGTCCCGCCCACATCCAGAGGAGCCCCGTTTCCCCCTCGTAGCTCGAGATGAGGGATCCTTTCCCTGCTTTCAACGGGAAAGAATTCCCGGCGTTCCCGTCGCATCTCAAAAGGAGGCACTCTCAACAGGAAAGGCGAGATTAACTCCATGGACGTACCACCATTCCAAGAGTCCCCCAGATGTCTCAGTCCATTCCAGAGGAACCTCTTTGCCCTGCACTGGCTCATCTTTCAGGCCGAGGATCGACTCACACCCCGGTGGCACGTGGGACAGCCTTTTGGGAAAGCCTCGAGGGAAAGCCTCGAGGGAAAACCACATATCCTTTGATCCACGCCTCGGGAAGAGTGACATTGCTGCTACAGCCTGGAAGGAAAGCGCACATGCATGCCCCCACTCGAGACGAGGCCTGACTCCCCTGGGGAGACTCCAGAAGTACCCAAAGATCCATGTCAGCCCCTGAGAGGAATCCTCGGTTCCGGCCCTGACTCCACACAAGGTTTTTGGCCCCGGTATCGACGGGAGAGGAATCCCGAGAGGCCCCCTAGCAACTCGCATGGGGACTGGCCTCTCCTGAGGCCACCAGGGCGGGTTCCTGAATTCCCCGTCGTAACTCGAGAACACCTGCCGCAACTCGAGAAAATCCAGGAAGTTCTCCCTTCCAGGCGAGATGAGGCCTATTTCCGATGAGGCGTCTGGAGACTAATGACACCTAACCTCTGGAACTTCGAAAGGGTCTTTCACACCCTTGCTGCAACTCAAGAAGTTCACCGCCATACCCGTCTACACTCGAGAGGAAGCACGATGGTCCCGCCCACATCCAGAGGAGCCCCGTTTCATCCTCGGAGCTCGAGATGAGGGATCATTTCCCTGCTTTCAACGGGAAAGAATTCCCGGCGTTCCCGTCGCATCTCAAGAGGAGGCACTCTCAACAGGAAAGGCGAGAGGAACTCCACGGTCGTACCACCATTCCAAGAGTCCCCCAGATGTCTCAGTCCTTTGCAGAGGAACCTCTTCGCCCTGCACTGGCTCATCCTTCACGCCGAGGATCGACTCACACCACAGTGGCACGTGGGACAGCCCTGTGGGAAAGCCTCGAAGGAAAGCCTCGAGGGAAAACCACAGATCCTTTGATCCATGCCACGGGAAGCGTGACATTGCTTCTACAGGCTGGAAGGAAAGCGCACGTGCATGCCCCCACTCGAGACGAGGCCTCACTCCCCTGGGGAGACTCCAGAAGTACCCAAAGATCCATGTCAGCCCCTGAGAGGAATCCTCGGTTCCGGCCCTGACTCCACACGAGGTTTTTGGCCCCGGTATTGATGGGAGAGGAATCCCGAGAGGCCCCCTAGCAACTCGCATGGGGACTGGCCTCTCCTGAGGCCACCAGGGCTGGTCCCTGAGGTCCCCGTCGTAACTGGAGAACACCTGCCGCAACTCGAGAAAATCCAGGAAGTTCTCCCTTCCAGGCGAGATGAGGCCTATTTCCGATGAGGTGTCTGGAGACTAATGACACCTAACCTCTGGAACTTCGAAAGGGTCTTTCACACCCTTGCTGCAACTCAAGAAGTTCACCGCCATACCCGTCTCCACTCGTGAGGAAGCACGATGGTCCCGCCCACATCCAGAGGAGCCCCGTTTCCCCCTCGTAGCTCGAGATGAGGGATCCTTTACCTGCTTTCAACGGGAAAGAATTCCCGGCGTTCCCGTCGCATCTCAAGAGGAGGCACTCTCAACAGGAAAGGCGAGAGGAACTCCATGGTCGTACCACCATTCCAAGAGTCCCCCAGATGTCTCAGTCCATTCCAGAGGAACCTCTTTGCCCTGCACTGGCTCATCTTTCACGCCGAGGTTCGACTCACACCACTGTGGCACGTGGGACAGCCCTGTGGGAAAGCCTCGAGGGAAAGCCTCGAGGGAAAACGACAGATCCTTTGATCCACGAGACGGGAAGCGTGACATTGCTGCTACAGCCTGGAAGGAAAGCGCACGTGCATGCCCCCACTCGAGACGAGGCCTGACTCCCCTGGGGAGACTCCAGAAGTACCCAAAGATCCATGTCAGCCCCTGAGAGGAATCCTCGGTTCCGGCCCTGACTCCACACAAGGTTTTTGGCCACTGTATCGACAGGAGAGGAATCCCGAGAGGCCCGCTATCAACGCGCATGGGGACTGTCCTCTCCTGAGGCCACCAGGGCGCGTCCCGGAGGTCCCCATCGAAACTAGAGAACACCTGCCGCAACTCGAGAAAATCCAGGAAGTTCTCCCTTCCAGGCGAGATGAGGCCTATTTCCGATGAGGCGTCTGGAGACTAATGACACCTAACCTCTGGAACTTCGAAAGGGTCTTTCACACCCTTGCTGAAACTCAAGAAGTTCACCGCCATACCCGTCTCCACTCGAGAGAAAGCACGATGGTCCCGCCCACATCCAGAGGAGCCCCGTTTCCCCCTCGTAGATCGAGATGAGGGATCCTTACCCTGCTTTCAACGGGAAAGAATTCCCGGCGTTCCCGTTGCATCTCAAGAAGAGGCACTCTCAACAGGAAAGGCGAGAGGAACTCCATGGTCGTACCACCATTCCAAGAGTCCCCCAGATGTATCAGTCCATTCCAGAGGAACCTCTTTGCCCTGCACTGGCTCATCTTTCACGCCGAGGATCGACTCACACCACGGTGGCACGTGGGACAGCCCTGTGGGAAAGCCTCGAGGGAAAGCCTCGAGGGAAAACCACAGATCCTTTGATCCACGCGACGGGAAGCGTGACATTGCTGCTACAGCCTGGAAGGAAAGCGCACGTGCATGCCCCCACTCGAGACGAGGCCTGACTCCCCTGGGGAGACTCCAGAAGTACCCAAAGATCCATGTCAGCCCCTGAGAGGAATCCTCGGTTCCGGCTCTGACTCCACACAAGGTTTTTGGCCCCGGTATCGACAGGAGAGGAATCCCGAGAGGCCCCATATCAACTCGCATGGGGACAGGCCTCTCCTGAGGCCACCAGGGCGGGTCCCTGAGGTCTCCGTCGTAACTCCAGGACACCTGCCGAAACTCGAGAAAATCCAGGAAGTTCTCCCTTTCATGCGAGATGAGGCCTATTTCCGATGAGGCGTCTGGAGACTAATGACACCTAACCTCTGGAACTTCGAAAGGGTCTTTCACACCCTTGCTGAAACTCAAGAAGTTCACCGCCATACCCGTCTCCACTCGAGAGGAAGCACGATGGTCCCGCCCTCATCCAGAGGAGCCCCACTTCCCCCTCGTAGCTCGAGATGAGGGATCCTTACCCTGCTATCAACGGGAAAGAATTCCCGGCGTTCCCGTCGCATCTCAAGAGGAGGCACTCTCAACAGTAAAGGCGAAAGGAACTCCATGGTCGTACCACCATTCCAAGAGTCCCCCAGATGTATCAGTCCATTCCAGAGGAACCTCTTTGCCCTGCACTGGCTCATCTTTCACGCCGAGAATCGACTCAGACCACGGTGGCACGTGGGACAGCCCTGTGGGAAAGCCTCGAGGGAAACCACAGATCCTTTGATCCACGCGACGGGAAGCGTGACATTGCTGCTACAGCCTGGAAGGAAAGCGCACGTGCATGCCCCCACTCGAGACGAGGCCTGACTCCCCTGGGGAGACTCCAGAAGTACCCAAAGATCCATGTCAGCCCCTGAGAGGAATCCTCGGTTCCGGCCCTGACTCCACACAAGGTTTTTGGCCCCGGTATCGACGGGAGAGGAATCCCGAGAGGCCCCCTAGCAACTCGCATGGGAACTGGCCTCTCCTGAGGCCACCAGGGCGGGTCCCTGAGGTCCCCGTCGTAACTCGAGAACACCTGCCGCAACTCGGGAAAATCCAGGAAGTTCTCCCTTCCAGGCGAGATGAGGCCTATTTCCGATGAGGCGTCTGGAGACTAATGACACCTAACCTCTGGAACTTCGAAAGGGTCTTTCACACCCTTGCTGCAACTCAAGAAGTTCACCGCCATACCCGTCTCCACTCGAGAGGAAGCACGATGTCCCCGCCCACATCCAGAGGAGCCCCGTTTCCCCCTCGGAGCTCGAGATGAGGGATCCTTTCCCTGCTTTCAACGGGAAAGAATTCCCGGCGTTCCCGTCGCATCTCAAGAGGAGGCACTCTCAACAGGAAAGGCAAGAGGAACTCCATGGTCCTACCACCATTCCAAGAGTCCCCCAGATGTCTCAGTCCATTCCAGAGGAACCTCTTTGCCCTGCACTGGCTCATCTTTCACGCCGAGGATCGACTCACACCACGGTGGCACGTGGGACAGCCCTGTGGGAAAGCCTCGAGTGAAAGCCTCGAGGGAAAACCACAGATCCTTTGATCCACGCGACGGGAAGTGTGACAATTCTGCTACAGCCTGGAAGGAAAGCGCACGTGCATGCCCCCACTCGAGACGAGGCCTGACTCCCCTGGGGAGTCTCAAGAAGTACCCAAAGATCCATGTCAGCCCCTGAGAGGAATCCTCGTTTCCGGCCCTGACTCCACACAAGGTTTTTGGCCCCGGTATCGACAGTAGAGGAATCCCGAGAGGCCCCCTAGCAACTCGCATGGGGACTGGCCTCTCCTGAGGCCACCAGGGCGGGTCCCTGAGGTCCCCGTCGTAACTCGAGAACACCTGCCGCAACTCGAGAAAATCCAGGAAGTTCTCCCTTCCAGGCGAGATGAGGCCTATTTCAGATGAGGCGTCTGGAGACTAATGACACCTAACCTCTGGAACTTCGAAAGGGTCTTTCACACCCTTGCTGCAACTCAAGAAGTTCACCCCCATACCCGTCTCCACTCGAGAGGAAGCACGATGGTCCCGCCCACATCCAGAGGAGCCCCGTTTCCCCCTCGTAGCTCGAGATGAGGGATCCTTTCCCTGCTTTCAACGGGAAAGAATTCCCGGCGTTCCCGTCGCATCTCAAAAGGAGGCACTCTCAACAGGAAAGGCGAGAGGAACTCCATGGTCGTACCACCATTCCAAGAGTCCCCCAGATGTCTCAGTCCATTCCAGAGGAACCTCTTTGCCCTGCACTGGCTCATCTTTCAGGCCGAGGATCGACTCACACCCCGGTGGCACGTGGGACAGCCTTTTGGGAAAGCCTCGAGGGAAAGCCTCGAGGGAAAACCACATATCCTTTGATCCACGCCTCGGGAAGAGTGACATTGCTGCTACAGCCTGGAAGGAAAGCGCACATGCATTCCCCCACTCGAGACGAGGCCTGACTCCCCTGGGGAGACTCCAGAAGTACCCAAAGATCCATGTCAGCCCCTGAGAGGAATCCTCGGTTCCGGCCCTGACTCCACACAAGGTTTTTGGCCCCGGTATCGACGGGAGAGGAATCCCGAGAGGCCCCCTAGCAACTCGCATGGGGACTGGCCTCTCCTGAGGCCACCAGGGCGGGTTCCTGAATTCCCCGTCGTAACTCGAGAACACCTGCCGCAACTCGAGAAAATCCAGGAAGTTCTCCCTTCCAGGCGAGATGAGGCCTATTTCCGATGAGGCGTCTGGAGACTAATGACACCTAACCTCTGGAACTTCGAAAGGGTCTTTCACACCCTTGCTGCAACTCAAGAAGTTCACCGCCATACCCGTCTACACTCGAGAGGAAGCACGATGGTCCCGCCCACATCCAGAGAAGCCCCGTTTCCTCCTCGGAGCTCGAGATGAGGGATCATTTCCCTGCTTTCAACGGGAAAGAATTCCCGGCGTTCCCGTCGCATCTCAAGAGGAGGCACTCTCAACAGGAAAGGCGAGAGGAACTCCACGGTCGTACCACCATTCCAAGAGTCCCCCAGATGTCTCAGTCCTTTGCAGAGGAACCTCTTCGCCCTGCACTGGCTCATCCTTCACGCCGAGGATCGACTCACACCACAGTGGCACGTGGGACAGCCCTGTGGGAAAGCCTCGAAGGAAAGCCTCGAGGGAAAACCACAGATCCTTTGATCCATGCCACGGGAAGCGTGACATTGCTTCTACAGGCTGGAAGGAAAGCGCACGTGCATGCCCCCACTCGAGACGAGGCCTCACTCCCCTGGGGAGACTCCAGAAGTACCCAAAGATCCATGTCAGCCCCTGAGAGGAATCCTCGGTTCCGGCCCTGACTCCACACGAGGTTTTTGGCCCCGGTATTGATGGGAGAGGAATCCCGAGAGGCCCCCTAGCAACTCGCATGGGGACTGGCCTCTCCTGAGGCCACCAGGGCTGGTCCCTGAGGTCCCCGTCGTAACTGGAGAACACCTGCCGCAACTCGAGAAAATCCAGGAAGTTCTCCCTTCCAGGCGAGATGAGGCCTATTTCCGATGAGGTGTCTGGAGACTAATGACACCTAACCTCTGGAACTTCGAAAGGGTCTTTCACACCCTTGCTGCAACTCAAGAAGTTCACCGCCATACCCGTCTCCACTCGTGAGGAAGCACGATGGTCCCGCCCACATCCAGAGGAGACCCGTTTCCCCCTCGTAGCTCGAGATGAGGGATCCTTTACCTGCTTTCAACGGGAAAGAATTCCCGGCGTTCCCGTCGCATCTCAAGAGGAGGCACTCTCAACAGGAAAGGCGAGAGGAACTCCATGGTCGTACCACCATTCCAAGAGTCCCCCAGATGTCTCAGTTCATTCCAGAGGAACCTCTTTGCCCTGCACTGGCTCATCTTTCACGCCGAGGTTCGACTCACACCACTGTGGCACGTGGGACAGCCCTGTGGGAAAGCCTCGAGGGAAAGCCTCGAGGGAAAACGACAGATCCTTTGATCCACGAGACGGGAAGCGTGACATTGCTGCTACAGCCTGGAAGGAAAGCGCACGTGCATGCACCCACTCGAGACGAGGCCTGACTCCCCTGGGGAGACTCCAGAAGTACCCAAAGATCCATGTCAGCCCCTGAGAGGAATCCTCGGTTCCGGCCCTGACTCCACACAAGGTTTTTGGCCACTGTATCGACAGGAGAGGAATCCCGAGAGGCCCGCTATCAACGCGCATGGGGACTGTCCTCTCCTGAGGCCACCAGGGCGGGTCCCGGAGGTCCCCATCGAAACTAGAGAACACCTGCCGCAACTCGAGAAAATCCAGGAAGTTCTCCCTTCCAGGCGAGATGAGGCCTATTTCCGATGAGGCGTCTGGAGACTAATGACACCTAACCTCTGGAACTTCGAAAGGGTCTTTCACACCCTTGCTGAAACTCAAGAAGTTCACCGCCATACCCGTCTCCACTCGAGAGAAAGCACGATGGTCCCGCCCACATCCAGAGGAGCCCCGTTTCCCCCTCGTAGATCGAGATGAGGGATCCTTACCCTGCTTTCAACGGGAAAGAATTCCCGGCGTTCCCGTTGCATCTCAAGAGGAGGCACTCTCAACAGGAAAGGCGAGAGGAACTCCATGGTCGTACCACCATTCCAAGAGTCCCCCAGATGTATCAGTCCATTCCAGAGGAACCTCTTTGCCCTGCACTGGCTCATCTTTCACGCCGAGGATCGACTCACACCACGGTGGCACGTGGGACAGCCCTGTGGGAAAGCCTCGAGGGAAAGCCTCGAGGGAAAACCACAGATCCTTTGATCCACGCGACGGGAAGCGTGACATTGCTGCTACAGCCTGGAAGGAAAGCGCACGTGCATGCCCCCACTCGAGACGAGGCCTGACTCCCCTGAGGAGACTCCAGAAGTACCCAAAGATCCATGTCAGCCCCTGAGAGGAATCCTCGGTTCCGGCTCTGACTCCACACAAGGTTTTTGGCCCCGGTATCGACAGGAGAGGAATCCCGAGAGGCCCCATATCAACTCGCATGGGGACAGGCCTCTCCTGAGGCCACCAGGGCGGGTCCCTGAGGTCTCCGTCGTAACTCCAGGACACCTGCCGAAACTCGAGAAAATCCAGGAAGTTCTCCCTTTCATGCGAGATGAGGCCTATTTCCGATGAGGCGTCTGGAGACTAATGACACCTAACCTCTGGAACTTCGAAAGGGTCTTTCACACCCTTGCTGAAACTCAAGAAGTTCACCGCCATACCCGTCTCCACTCGAGAGGAAGCACGATGGTCCCGCCCTCATCCAGAGGAGCCCCACTTCCCCCTCGTACCTCGAGATGCGGGATCCTTACCCTGCTATCAACGGGAAAGAATTCCCGGCGTTCCCGTCGCATCTCAAGAGGAGGCACTCTCAACAGTAAAGGCGAAAGGAACTCCATGGTCGTACCACCATTCCAAGAGTCCCCCAGATGTCTCAGTCCATTCCAGAGGAACCTCTTTGCCCTGCACTGGCTCATCTTTCACGCCGAGAATCGACTCAGACCACGGTGGCACGTGGGACAGCCCTGTGGGAAAGCCTCGAGGGAAACCACAGATCCTTTGATCCACGCGACGGGAAGCGTGACATTGCTGCTACAGCCTGGAAGGAAAGCGCACGTGCATGACCCCACTCGAGACGAGGCCTGACTCCCCTGGGGAGACTCCAGAAGTACCCAAAGATCCATGTCAGCCCCTGAGAGGAATCCTCGGTTCCGGCCCTGACTCCACACAAGGTTTTTGGCCCCGGTATCGACGGGAGAGGAATCCCGAGAGGCCCCCTAGCAACTCGCATGGGAACTGGCCTCTCCTGAGGCCACCAGGGCGGGTCCCTGAGGTCCCCGTCGTAACTCGAGAACACCTGCCGCAACTCGGGAAAATCCAGGAAGTTCTCCCTTCCAGGCGAGATGAGGCCTATTTCCGATGAGGCGTCTGGAGACTAATGACACCTAACCTCTGGAACTTCGAAAGGGTCTTTCACACCCTTGCTGCAACTCAAGTTCACCGCCATACCCGTCTCCACTCGAGAGGAAGCACGATGGTCCCGCCCACATCCAGAGGAGCCCCGTTTCCCCCTCGTAGCTCGAGATGAGGGATCCTTTCCCTGCTTTCAATGGGAAAGAATTCCCGGCGTTCCCGTCGCATCTCAAGAGGAGGCACTCTCAACAGGAAAGGCGAGAAGAACTCCATGGTCGTACCACCAGGCCAAGAGTCCCCCAGATGTCTCAGTCCATTCCAGAGGAACCTCTTTGCCCTGCACTGGCTCATCTTTCACGCCGAGGATCGACTCACACCACGGTGGCACGTGGGACAGCCCTGTGGGAAAGCCTCGAGGGAAAGCCTCGAGGGAAAACCACAGATCCTTTGATCCACGCGTCAATAAGCGTGACATTGCTGATACAGCCAGGAAGGAAAGCGCACGTGCATGCCCCCACTCGAGACGACGCCTGACTCCCCTGGGGAGACTCCAGAAGTACCCAAAGATACATTTCAGCCCCTGAGAGGAATCCTCGGTTCCGGCCCTGACTCCACACAAGGTTTATGGCCCCGTTATCGACGGGAGAGGAATCCCGAGAGGCCCCCTAGCAACTCGCATGGGGACTGGCCTCTCCTGAGGCCACCAGGGCGGGTCCCTGAGGTCCCCGTCGTAACTCGAGAACACCTGCCGCAACTCGAGAAAGTCCAGGAAGTTCTCCCTTCCAGGCGAGATGAGGCCTATTTCCGATGAGGCGTCTGGAGACTAATGACACCTAACCTCTGGAACTTCGAAAGGGTCTTTCACACCCTTGCTGCAACTCAAGAAGTTCACCGCCATACCCGTCTCCACTCGAGAGGAAGCACGATGGGCCCGCCCACATCCAGAGGAGACCCGTTTCCCCCTTGTAGCTCGAGATGACGGATCCTTTCCCTGCTTTCAACGGGAAAGAATTCCCGGCGTTCCCGTCGCATCTCTAGAGGAGGCACTCTCAACAGAAAAGGCGAGAGGAATTCCATGGTCGTACCACCATTCCAAGAGTCCCCCAGATGTCTCAGTCCATTCCAGAGGAACCTCTTTGCCCTGCACTGGCTCATCTTTCACGCCGAGGATCGACTCACACCACGGTGGCACGTGGGACAGCCCTGTGGGAAAGCCTCGAGGGAAAGCCTCGAGGGAAAACCACAGATCCTTTGATCCACGCCACGGGAAGCGTGACATTGCTGCTACAGCCTGGAAGGAAAGCGCACGTGCATGCCCCCACTCGAGACGAGGCCTGACTCCCCTGGGGAGACTCCAGAAGTACCCAAAGATCCATGTCAGCCCCTGAGAGGAATCCTCGGTTCCGGCCCTGACTCCACACAATGTTTTTGGCCCCGGTATCGACAGGAGAGGAATCCCGAAAGGCCCCATATCAACTCGCATGGGGACTGGCCTCTCCTGAGGCCACCAGGGCGGGTCCCTGAGGTCTCCGTCGTAACTCCAGGACACCTGCCGCAACTCGAGACAATCCAGGAAGTTCTCCCTTCCAGGCGAGATGAGGCCTATTTCCGATGAGGCGTCTGGAGACTAATGACACCTAACCTCTGGAACTTCGAAAGGGTCTTTCACACCCTTGCTGCAACTCAAGAAGTTCACCGCCATACCCGTGTCCACTCGAGAGGAAGTACGATGGTCCCGCCCACATCCAGAGGAGCCCCGTTTTCCCCTCGTAGCTCGAGATGAGGGTTCCTTTCCCTGCTTTCAACGGGAAAGAATTCCCGGCGTTCCCGTCGCAACTCAAGAGGAGGCACTCTCAACAGGAAAGGCGAGAGGAACTCCATGGTCGTACCACCATTCCAAGAGTCCCCCAGATGTCTCAGTCCATTCCAGAGGAACCTCTTTGCCCTGCACTGGCTCATCTTTCAGGCCGAGGATCGACTCACACCCCGGTGGCACGTGGGACAGCCTTTTGGGAAAGCCTCGAGGGAAAGCCTCGAGGGAAAACCACATATCCTTTGATCCACGCCTCGGGAAGTGTGACATTGCTGCTACAGCCTGGAAGGTAAGCGCACGTGCATGCCCCCACTCGAGACGAGGCCTGACTCACCTGGGGAGACTCCAGAAGTACCCAAAGATCCATGTCAGCCCCTGAGAGGAATCCTCGGTTCCGGCCCTGACTCCACACAAGGTTTTTGGCCCCGGTATCGACAGGAGAGGAATCCCGAGAGGCCCCCAAGCAACTCGCATGGGGACTGGCCTCTCCTGAGGCCACCAGGGCGGGTTCCTGAATTCCCCGTCGTAACTCGAGAACACCTGCCGCAACTCGAGAAAATCCAGGAAGTTCTCCCTTCCAGGCGAGATGAGGCCTATTTCCGATGAGGCGTCTGGAGACTAATAACACCTAACCTCTGGAACTTCGAAAGGGTCTTTCACACCCTTGCTGCAACTCAAGAAGTTCACCGCCATACCCGTCTACACTCGAGAGGAAGCACGATGGTCCCGCCCACATCCAGAGGAGCCCCGTTTCCTCCTCGGAGCTCGAGATGAGGGATCATTTCCCTGCTTTCAACGGGAAAGAATTCCCGGCTTTCCCGTCGCATCTCAAGAGGAGGCACTCTCAACAGGAAAGGCGAGAGGAACTCCACGGTCGTACCACCATTCCAAGAGTCCCCCAGATGTCTCAGTCCTTTGCAGAGGAACCTCTTCGCCCTGCACTGGCTCATCCTTCACGCCGAGGATCGACTCACACCACAGTGGCACGTGGGACAGCCCTGTGGGAAAGCCTTGAAGGAAAGCCTCGAGGGAAAACCACAGATCCTTTGATCCATGCCACGGGAAGCGTGACATTGCTTCTACAGGCTGGAAGGAAAGCGCACGTGCATGCCCCCACTCGAGACGAGGCCTCACTCCCCTGGGGAGACTCCAGAAGTACCCAAAGATCCATGTCAGCCCCTGAGAGGAATCCTCGGTTCCGGCCCTGACTCCACACGAGGTTTTTGGCCCCGGTATCGATGGGAGAGGAATCCCGAGAGGCCCCCTAGCAACTCGCATGGGGACTGGCCTCTCCTGAGGCCACCAGGGCTGGTCCCTGAGGTCCCCGTCGTAACTGGAGAACACCTGCCGCAACTCGAGAAAATCCAGGAAGTTCTCCCTTCCAGGCGAGATGAGGCCTATTTCCGATGAGGTGTCTGGAGACTAATGACACCTAACCTCTGGAACTTCGAAAGGGTCTTTCACACCCTTGCTGCAACTCAAGAAGTTCACGGCCATACCCGTCTCCACTCGTGAGGAAGCACGATGGTCCCGCCCACATCCAGAGGAGCCCCGTTTCCCCCTCGTAGCTCGAGATGAGGGATCCTTTACCTGCTTTCAACGGGAAAGAATTCCCGGCGTTCCCGTCGCATCTCAAGAGGAGGCACTCTCAACAGGAAAGGCGAGAGGAACTCCATGGTCGTACCACCATTCCAAGAGTCCTCCAGATGTCTCAGTCCATTCCAGAGGAACCTCTTTGCCCTGCACTGGCTCATCTTTCACGCCGAGGTTCGACTCACACCACTGTGGCACGTGGGACAGCCCTGTGGGAAAGCCTCGAGGGAAAGCCTCGAGGGAAAACGACAGATCCTTTGATCCACGAGACGGGAAGCGTGACATTGCTGCTACAGCCTGGAAGGAAAGCGCACGTGCATGCCCCCACTCGAGACGAGGCCTGACTCCCCTGGGGAGACTCCAGAAGTACCCAAAGATCCATGTCAGCCCCTGAGAGTAATCCTCGGTTCCGGCCCTGACTCCACACAAGGTTTTTGGCCACTGTATCGACAGGAGAGGAATCCCGAGAGGCCCGCTATCAACGCGCATGGGGACTGTCCTCTCCTGAGGCCACCAGGGCGGGTCCCGGAGGTCCCCATCGAAACTAGAGAACACCTGCCGCAACTCGAGAAAATCCAGGAAGTTCTCCCTTCCAGGCGAGATGAGGCCTATTTCCGATGAGGCGTCTGGAGACTAATGACACCTAACCTCTGGAACTTCGAAAGGGTCTTTCACACCCTTGCTGAAACTCAAGAAGTTCACCGCCATACCCGTCTCCACTCGAGAGAAAGCACGATGGTCCCGCCCACATCCAGAGGAGCCCCGTTTCCCCCTCGTAGATCGAGATGAGGGATCCTTACCCTGCTTTCAACGGGAAAGAATTCCCGGCGTTCCCGTTGCATCTCAAGAGGAGGCACTCTCAACAGGAAAGGCGAGAGGAACTCCATGGTCGTACCACCATTCCAAGAGTCCCCCAGATGTATCAGTCCATTCCAGAGGAACCTCTTTGCCCTGCACTGGCTCATCTTTCACGCCGAGGATCGACTCACACCACGGTGGCACGTGGGACAGCCCTGTGGGAAAGCCTCGAGGGAAAGCCTCGAGGGAAAACCACAGATCCTTTGATCCACGCGACGGGAAGCGTGACATTGCTGCTACAGCCTGGAAGGAAAGCGCACGTGCATGCCCCCACTCGAGACGAGGCCTGACTCACCTGGGGAGACTCCAGAAGTACCCAAAGATCCATGTCAGCCCCTGAGAGGAATCCTCGGTTCCGGCTCTGACTCCACACAAGGTTTTTGGCCCCGGTATCGACAGGAGAGGAATCCCGAGAGGCCCCATATCAACTCGCATGGGGACAGGCCTCTCCTGAGGCCACCAGGGCGGGTCCCTGAGGTCTCCGTCGTAACTCCAGGACACCTGCCGAAACTCGAGAAAATCCAGGAAGTTCTCCCTTTCATGCGAGATGAGGCCTATTTCCGATGAGGCGTCTGGAGACTAATGACACCTAACCTCTGGAACTTCGAAAGGGTCTTTCACACCCTTGCTGAAACTCAAGAAGTTCACCGCCATACCCGTCTCCACTCGAGAGGAAGCACGATGGTCCCGCCCTCATCCAGAGGAGCCCCACTTCCCCCTCGTAGCTCGAGATGAGGGATCATTTCCCTGCTTTCAACGGGAAAGAATTCCCGGCGTTCCCGTCGCATCTCAAGAGGAGGCACTCTCAACAGGAAAGGCGAGAAGATCTCCATGGTCGTACCACCATGCCAAGAGTCCCACAGATGTCTCAGTCCATTCCAGAGGAACCTCTTTGCCCTGCACTGGCTCATCTTTCACGCCGAGGATCGACTCACACCACGGTGGCACGTGGGACAGCCCTGTGGGAAAGCCTCGAGGGAAAGCCTCGAGGGAAAACCACAGATCCTTTGATCCACGCGTCAAGAAGCGTGACATTGCTGATACAGCCAGGAAGGAAAGCGCACGTGCATGCCCCCACTCGAGACGAGGCCTGACTCCCCTGGGGAGACTCCAGAAGTACCCAAAGATCCATGTCAGCCCCTGAGAGGAATCCTCGGTTCCGGCCCGGACTCCACACAAGGTTTTTGGCCCCGGTATCGATGGGAGAGGAATCCCGTGAGGCCCCCTAGCAACTCGCATGGGGACTGGCCTCTCCTGAGGCCACCAGGGCGGGTCCCTGAGGTCCCCGTGGTAACTGGAGAACACCTGCCGCAACTCGAGAAAATCCAGGAAGTTCTCCCTTCCAGGCGAGATGAGGCCTATTTCCGATGAGGCGTCTGGAGACTAATGACACCTAACCTCTGGAACATCCAAAGGGTCTTTCACACCCTTGCTGCAACTCAAGAAGTTCACCGCCATACCCGTCTACACTCGAGAGGAAGCACGATGGTCCCGCCCACATCCAGAGGAGCCCCGTTTCCCCCTCGGAGCTCGAGATGAGGGATCATTTCCCTGCTTTCAACGGGAAAGTATTCCCGACGTTCCCGTCGCATCTCAAGAGGAGGCACTCTCAACAGGAAAGGCGAGAGGAACTCCACGGTCGTACCACCATTCCAAGAGTCCCCCAGATGTCTCAGTCCATTCCAGAGGAAACTCTTCGCCCTGCACTGGCTCATCTTTCACGCCGAGGATCGACTCACACCACGGTGGCACGTGGGACAGCCCTGTGGGAAACCCTCGAGGGAAAGCCTCGAGGGAAAACCACAGATCCTTTGATCCATGCCACGGGAAGCGTGACATTGCTTCTACAGGCTGGAAGGAAAGCGCACGTGCATGTCCCCACTCGAGACGAGGCCTCACTCCCCTGGGGAGACTCCAGAAGTACCCAAAGATCCATGTCAGCCCCTGAGAGGAATCCTCGGTTCCGGCCCTGACTCCACACGAGGTTTTTGGCCCCGGTATCGATGGGAGAGGAATCCCGAGAGGCCCCCTAGCAACTCGCATGGGGACTGGCCTCTCCTGAGGCCACCAGGGCGGGTCCCTGAGGTCCCCGTGGTAACTGGAGAACACCTGCCACAACTCGAGAAAATCCAGGAAGTTCTCCCTTCCAGGCGAGATGAGGCCTATTTCCGATGAGGCGTCTGGAGACTAATGACACCTAACCTCTGGAACTTCGAAAGGGTCTTTCACACCCTTGCTGCAACTCAAGAAGTTCACCGCCATACCCGTCTCCACTCGAGAGGAAGCACGATGGTCCCGCCCACATCCAGAAGAGCCCCACTTCCCCCTCGTAGCTCGAGATGAGGGATCCTTACCCTGCTTTCAACGGGAAAGAATTCCCGGCGTTCCCGTCGCATCTCAAGAGGAGGCACTCTCAACAGAAAAGGCGAAAGGAACTCCATGGTCGTACCACCATTCCAAGAGTCCCACAGATGTCTCAGTCCATTCCAGAGGAACCTCTTTGCCCTGCACTGGCTCATCTTTCACGCCGAGAATCGACTCAGACCACGGTGGCACGTGGGACAGCCCTGTGGGAAAGCCTCAAGGGAAAGCCTCGAGGGAAAACCACAGATCCTTTGATCCACGCGACGGGAAGCGTGACATTGCTGCTACAGCCTGGAAGGAAAGCGCACATGCATGCCCCCACTCGAGACGAGACCTGACTCCCCTGGGGAGACTCCAGAAGTACCCAAAGATGCATGTCAGCCCCTGAGAGGAATCCTCGGTTCCGGCCCTGACTCCACACAAGGTTTTTGGCCCTGGTATCGACGGGAGAGGAATCCCGAGAGGCCCCCTAGCAACTCGCATGGGGACTGGCCTCTCCTGAGGCCACCAGGGCGGGTCCCTGAGGTCCCCGTCGTAACTCGAGAACACCTGCCGCAACTCGAGAAAATCCAGGAAGTTCTCCCTTCCAGGCGAGATGAGGCCTATTTCCGATGAGGCGTCTGGAGACTAATGACACCTAACCTCTGGAACTTCGAAAGGGTCTTTCACACCCTTGCTGCAACTCAAGAAGTTCACCGCCATACCCGTCTCCACTCGAGGGGAAGCACGATGGTCCCGCCCACATCCAGAGGAGCCCCGTTTCCCCTTCGTAGCTCGAGATGAGGGATCTTTTCCCTGCTTTCAACGGGACAGAATTCCCGGCGTTCCCGTCGCATCTCAAGAGGAGGCACTCTCAACAGGAAAGGCGAGAGGAACTCCATGGTCGTACCACCATTCCAAGAGTCCCCCAGATGTATCAGTCCATTCCAGAGGAACCTCTTTGCCCTGCACTGGCTCATCTGTCATGCCGAGGATCGACTCACACCACCGTGGCACGTGGGACAGCCCTGTGGGAAAGCCTCGAGGGAAAGCCTCGAGAGAAAACCACAGATCCTTTGATCCACGCGATGGGAAGCGTGACATTGCTGCTACAGCCTGGAAGGAAAGCGCACGTGCATGCCCCCACTCGAGACGAGGCCTGACTCCCCTGGGGAGACTCCAGAAGTACCCAAAGATCCATGTCAGCCCTTGAGAAGAATCCTCGTTTCCGGCCCTGAATCCACACAAGGTTTTTGGCCCCGGTATCGAAAGGAGAGGAATCAGGAGAGGCCCCCTTGCAACTCGCATGGGGACTGGCCTTTCCTGAGGCCACCAGGGCGGATCCCCGAGGTCCCCGTCGTAACTCGAGAACACCTGCCGCAACTCTAGAAAATCCAGGAAGTTCTCCATTCCAGGCGAGATGAGGCCTATTTCCGATGAGGCGTTTTGAGACTAAAGACACCTAACCTCTGGAACTTCGAAAGGGTCTTTCACACCCTTGCTGCAACTCAAGAAGTTCACCGCCTTACCCGTCTCCACTCGAGAGGAAGCACGATGGTCCCGCCCACATCCAGAGGAGCCCCGTTTCCCCCTCGTAGCTCGAGATGAGGGATCCTTTCCCTGCCTTCAACGGGAAAGAATTCTCGGCATTCCAGTCGCATCTCAACAGGAGGCACTCTCAACAGGAAAGGCGAGAGGAACTCCATGGTCGTACCACCATTCCAAGAATCCCCCAGATGTCTCAGTCCGTTCCAGAGGAACCTCTTTGCCCTGCACTGGCTCATCTGTCACGCCGAGGATCGACTCACACCACGGTGGCACGTGGGACAGCCCTGTGGGAAAGCCTCGAGGGAAAGCCTCGAGGGAAAATAACAGATCGTTTGATCCACGCAACGGGAAGCGTGACATTGCTGCTACAGCCTGGAAGGAAAGCGCACGTGCATGCCCCCACTCGAGACGAGGCCTGACTCCCCTGGGGAGACTCCAGAAGAACCCAAAGATCCATGTCAGCCCCTGAGAGGAATCCTCGGTTCCGGCCCTGACTCCACACAAGGATTTTGGCCATGGTATCGACGGGTGAGGAATCCTGAGAGGCCCCCTAGCAACTCGCATGGGGACTGGCCTTTCCTGAGGCCACCAGGGCGGGTCCCTGATGTCCCCATCGTAACTGGAGAACACCTGCCGCAACTCGAGAAAATCCAGGAAGTTCTCCCTTCCAGGCGAGATGAGGCCTATTTCCTATGAGGCGTCTGGAGACTAATGACACCTAAACTCTTCAACTTCGAAAGGGTCTTTCACACCCTTGCTGCAACTCAAGAAGTTCACCGCCATACCCTTCTCCACTCGAGAGGAAGCACGATGGTCCCGCCCACATCCAGAGGAGCCCCGTTTCCCCCTCGTAGCTCGAGATGAGGGATCCTTTCCCTGCTTTCAACGGGAAAGAATTCCCGGCGTTCCCGTCGCATCTCAAGAGGAGGCACTCTCAACAGGAAAGGCGAGAAGAACTCCATGGTCGTACCACCATTCCAAGAGTCCCCCAGATGTCTCAGTCCATTCCAGAGGAACCTCTTTGCCCTGCACTGGCTCATCTTTCACGCCGAGGATCGACTCACACCACGGTGGCACGTGGGACAGCCCTGTGGGAAAGCCTCGAGGGAAAGCCTCGAGGGAAAACCACAGATCCTTTGATCCACGCGACGGGAAGCGTGACATTGCTGCTACAGCCTGGAAGGAAAGCGCACGTGCATGCCCCCACTCGAGACGAGGCCTGACTCACCTGGGGAGACTCCAGAAGTACCCAAAGATCCATGTCAGCCCCTGAGAGGAATCCTCGGTTCCGGCTCTGACTCCACACAAGGTTTTTGGCCCCGGTATCGACAGAGAGGAATCCCGAGAGGCCCCATATCAACTCGCATGGGGACAGGCCTCTCCTGAGGCCACCAGGGCGGGTCCCTGAGGTCTCCGTCGTAACTCCAGGACACCTGCCGAAACTCGAGAAAATCCAGGAAGTTCTCCCTTTCATGCGAGATGAGGCCTATTTCCGATGAGGCGTCTGGAGACTAATGACACCTAACCTCTGGAACTTCGAAAGGGTCTTTCACACCCTTGCTGAAACTCAAGAAGTTCACCGCCATACCCGTCTCCACTCGAGAGGAAGCACGATGGTCCCGCCCACATCCAGAGGAGCCCCACTTCCCCCTCGTAGCTCGAGATGAGGGATCATTTCCCTGCTTTCAACGGGAAAGAATTCCCGGCGTTCCCGTCGCATCTCAAGAGGAGGCACTCTCAACAGGAAAGGCGAGAAGATCTCCATGGTCGTACCACCATGCCAAGAGTCCCACAGATGTCTCAGTCCATTCCAGAGGAACCTCTTTGCCCTGCACTGGCTCATCTTTCACGCCGAGGATCGACTCACACCACGGTGGCACGTGGGACAGCCCTGTGGGAAAGCCTCGAGGGAAAGCCTCGAGGGAAAACCACAGATCCTTTGATCCACGCGTCAAGAAGCGTGACATTGCTGATACAGCCAGGAAGGAAAGCGCACGTGCATGCCCCCACTCGAGACGAGGCCTGACTCCCCTGGGGAGACTCCAGAAGTACCCAAAGATCCATGTCAGCCCCTGAGAGGAATCCTCGGTTCCGGCCCGGACTCCACACAAGGTTTTTGGCCCCGGTATCGATGGGAGAGGAATCCCGTGAGGCCCCCTAGCAACTCGCATGGGGACTGGCCTCTCCTGAGGCCACCAGGGCGGGTCCCTGAGGTCCCCGTGGTAACTGGAGAACACCTGCCGCAACTCGAGAAAATCCAGGAAGTTCTCCCTTCCAGGCGAGATGAGGCCTATTTCCGATGAGGCGTCTGGAGACTAATGACACCTAACCTCTGGAACATCCAAAGGGTCTTTCACACCCTTGCTGCAACTCAAGAAGTTCACCGCCATACCCGTCTACACTCGAGAGGAAGCACGATGGTCCCGCCCACATCCAGAGGAGCCCCGTTTCCCCCTCGGAGCTCGAGATGAGGGATCATTTCCCTGCTTTCAACGGGAAAGTATTCCCGACGTTCCCGTCGCATCTCAAGAGGAGGCACTCTCAACAGGAAAGGCGAGAGGAACTCCACGGTCGTACCACCATTCCAAGAGTCCCCCAGATGTCTCAGTCCATTCCAGAGGAAACTCTTCGCCCTGCACTGGCTCATCTTTCACGCCGAGGATCGACTCACACCACGGTGGCACGTGGGACAGCCCTGTGGGAAACCCTCGAGGGAAAGCCTCGAGGGAAAACCACAGATCCTTTGATCCATGCCACGGGAAGCGTGACATTGCTTCTACAGGCTGGAAGGAAAGCGCACGTGCATGTCCCCACTCGAGACGAGGCCTCACTCCCCTGGGGAGACTCCAGAAGTACCCAAAGATCCATGTCAGCCCCTGAGAGGAATCCTCGGTTCCGGCCCTGACTCCACACGAGGTTTTTGGCCCCGGTATCGATGGGAGAGGAATCCCGAGAGGCCCCCTAGCAACTCGCATGGGGACTGGCCTCTCCTGAGGCCACCAGGGCGGGTCCCTGAGGTCCCCGTGGTAACTGGAGAACACCTGCCACAACTCGAGAAAATCCAGGAAGTTCTCCCTTCCAGGCGAGATGAGGCCTATTTCCGATGAGGCGTCTGGAGACTAATGACACCTAACCTCTGGAACTTCGAAAGGGTCTTTCACACCCTTGCTGCAACTCAAGAAGTTCACCGCCATACCCGTCTCCACTCGAGAGGAAGCACGATGGTCCCGCCCACATCCAGAAGAGCCCCACTTCCCCCTCGTAGCTCGAGATGAGGGATCCTTACCCTGCTTTCAACGGGAAAGAATTCCCGGCGTTCCCGTCGCATCTCAAGAGGAGGCACTCTCAACAGAAAAGGCGAAAGGAACTCCATGGTCGTACCACCATTCCAAGAGTCCCACAGATGTCTCAGTCCATTCCAGAGGAACCTCTTTGCCCTGCACTGGCTCATCTTTCACGCCGAGAATCGACTCAGACCACGGTGGCACGTGGGACAGCCCTGTGGGAAAGCCTCAAGGGAAAGCCTCGAGGGAAAACCACAGATCCTTTGATCCACGCGACGGGAAGCGTGACATTGCTGCTACAGCCTGGAAGGAAAGCGCACATGCATGCCCCCACTCGAGACGAGACCTGACTCCCCTGGGGAGACTCCAGAAGTACCCAAAGATGCATGTCAGCCCCTGAGAGGAATCCTCGGTTCCGGCCCTGACTCCACACAAGGTTTTTGGCCCTGGTATCGACGGGAGAGGAATCCCGAGAGGCCCCCTAGCAACTCGCATGGGGACTGGCCTCTCCTGAGGCCACCAGGGCGGGTCCCTGAGGTCCCCGTCGTAACTCGAGAACACCTGCCGCAACTCGAGAAAATCCAGGAAGTTCTCCCTTCCAGGCGAGATGAGGCCTATTTCCGATGAGGCGTCTGGAGACTAATGACACCTAACCTCTGGAACTTCGAAAGGGTCTTTCACACCCTTGCTGCAACTCAAGAAGTTCACCGCCATACCCGTCTCCACTCGAGGGGAAGCACGATGGTCCCGCCCACATCCAGAGGAGCCCCGTTTCCCCTTCGTAGCTCGAGATGAGGGATCTTTTCCCTGCTTTCAACGGGACAGAATTCCCGGCGTTCCCGTCGCATCTCAAGAGGAGGCACTCTCAACAGGAAAGGCGAGAGGAACTCCATGGTCGTACCACCATTCCAAGAGTCCCCCAGATGTATCAGTCCATTCCAGAGGAACCTCTTTGCCCTGCACTGGCTCATCTGTCATGCCGAGGATCGACTCACACCACCGTGGCACGTGGGACAGCCCTGTGGGAAAGCCTCGAGGGAAAGCCTCGAGAGAAAACCACAGATCCTTTGATCCACGCGATGGGAAGCGTGACATTGCTGCTACAGCCTGGAAGGAAAGCGCACGTGCATGCCCCCACTCGAGACGAGGCCTGACTCCCCTGGGGAGACTCCAGAAGTACCCAAAGATCCATGTCAGCCCTTGAGAAGAATCCTCGTTTCCGGCCCTGAATCCACACAAGGTTTTTGGCCCCGGTATCGAAAGGAGAGGAATCAGGAGAGGCCCCCTTGCAACTCGCATGGGGACTGGCCTTTCCTGAGGCCACCAGGGCGGATCCCCGAGGTCCCCGTCGTAACTCGAGAACACCTGCCGCAACTCTAGAAAATCCAGGAAGTTCTCCATTCCAGGCGAGATGAGGCCTATTTCCGATGAGGCGTTTTGAGACTAAAGACACCTAACCTCTGGAACTTCGAAAGGGTCTTTCACACCCTTGCTGCAACTCAAGAAGTTCACCGCCTTACCCGTCTCCACTCGAGAGGAAGCACGATGGTCCCGCCCACATCCAGAGGAGCCCCGTTTCCCCCTCGTAGCTCGAGATGAGGGATCCTTTCCCTGCCTTCAACGGGAAAGAATTCTCGGCATTCCAGTCGCATCTCAACAGGAGGCACTCTCAACAGGAAAGGCGAGAGGAACTCCATGGTCGTACCACCATTCCAAGAATCCCCCAGATGTCTCAGTCCGTTCCAGAGGAACCTCTTTGCCCTGCACTGGCTCATCTGTCACGCCGAGGATCGACTCACACCACGGTGGCACGTGGGACAGCCCTGTGGGAAAGCCTCGAGGGAAAGCCTCGAGGGAAAATAACAGATCGTTTGATCCACGCAACGGGAAGCGTGACATTGCTGCTACAGCCTGGAAGGAAAGCGCACGTGCATGCCCCCACTCGAGACGAGGCCTGACTCCCCTGGGGAGACTCCAGAAGAACCCAAAGATCCATGTCAGCCCCTGAGAGGAATCCTCGGTTCCGGCCCTGACTCCACACAAGGATTTTGGCCATGGTATCGACGGGTGAGGAATCCTGAGAGGCCCCCTAGCAACTCGCATGGGGACTGGCCTTTCCTGAGGCCACCAGGGCGGGTCCCTGATGTCCCCATCGTAACTGGAGAACACCTGCCGCAACTCGAGAAAATCCAGGAAGTTCTCCCTTCCAGGCGAGATGAGGCCTATTTCCTATGAGGCGTCTGGAGACTAACGACACCTAAACTCTTCAACTTCGAAAGGGTCTTTCACACCCTTGCTGCAACTCAAGAAGTTCACCGCCATACCCTTCTCCACTCGAGAGGAAGCACGATGGTCCCGCCCACATCCAGAGGAGCCCCGTTTCCCCCTCGTAGCTCGAGATGAGGGATCCTTTCCCTGCTTTCAACGGGAAAGAATTCCCGGCGTTCCCGTCGCATCTCAAGAGGAGGCACTCTCAACAGGAAAGGCGAGAAGAACTCCATGGTCGTACCACCATTCCAAGAGTCCCCCAGATGTCTCAGTCCATTCCAGAGGAACCTCTTTGCCCTGCACTGGCTCTTATTTCATGCCGAGTATCGACTCACACCACGGTGGCACGTGGGACCGCCCTGTGGGAAAGCCTAGAGGGAAAGCCTCGAGGGAAAACCACAGATCCTTTGATCAACGCGACGGTAAGCGTGACATTGCTGCTACAGCCTGGAAGAAAAGCGCACGTGCATGCCCCCACTCGAAACGAGGCCTGACTCCCCTGGGGAGACTCCAGAAATACCCAAAGATCCATGTCAGCCCCTGAGAGGAATCCTCGGTTCTGGCCCTGACTCCACACAAGGATTTTGGCCCCGGTATCGACGGGAGAGGAATCCCAAGAGGCCCCCTAGCAACTCGCATGGGGACTGGCCTTTCCTGAGGCCACCAGGGCGGGTCCCTGAGGTCCCCGTCGTAACTCGAGAACACCTGCCGCAACTCCAGAAAATCCAGGAAGTTCTCCCTTCCAGGCGAGTTGAGGCCTATTTCCGATGAGGCATCTGGAGACTAAAGACACCTAACCTCTGGAACTTCGAAAGGGTCTTTCACACCAGTGCTGCAACTCAAGAAGTTCACCGCCATACCTGTCTCCACTCGAGAGGAAACACGATGGTCCCGCCCACTTCCAGAGGAGCCCCGTTTCCCCCTCGTAGCTCGAGGTGAGGGATCCTTTCCCTGCTTTCATCGGGAAAGAATTCCCGTCGTTCCCGTCGCATCTCAACAGGAGGCACTCTCAACAGGAAAGGCGAGAAGAACTCCATGGTCGTACCACCATTCCAAGAGTCCCCCATATGTCTCAGTCCATTCCAGAGGAACCTCTTTGCCCTGCACTGGCTCATCTGTCATGCCGAGGATCGACTCACACCACGGTGGCACGTGGGACAGCCCTGTGGTAAAGCCTCGAGGGAAAGCCTCGAGGGAAAACCACAGATCCTTTGATCCACGCGACGGGAAGCGTGACATTGCTGCTACAGCCTGGAAGGAAAGCGCCCGTGCATGCCCCCACACGAGACGAGGACTGGCTCCCCTGGGGAGACTCCAGAAGTACCCAAAGATCCATGTCAGCCCCTGAGAGGAATCCTCGTTGCCGGCCCTGACTGCACACAAGGTTTTTGGCCCCTGTATCGACGGGAGAGGAATCCCGAGAGGCCCCCGAGCAACTCGCATGGCGACTGGCCTTTCCTGAGGCCACCAGGGCGGGTCCCTGAGGTCCCCGTCGTAACTCGAGAACACCTGCCGCAATTCGAGAATTTCCAGGAAGTTCTCCCTTCCAGGCGAGGTGAGGCCTATTTCCGATGAGGCGTCTGGAGACTAATGACACCTAACCTCTGGAACTTCGAAAGGGTCTTTCACACCCTTGCTGCAACTCAAGAAGTTCACCGCCATACCCGTCTCCACTCGAGAGGAAGCACGATGATCCCGCCCACATCCAGAGGAGCCCCGTTTCCCCCTCGTAGCTCGAGATGAGGGATCCTTTCCCTGCTTTCAACGGGAAAGAATTCCCGGCGTTCCCGTCGCATCTCAAGAGGAGGTACTCTCAACAGGAAAGGCGAGAGGAACTCCATGGTCGTACCACCATTCCAAGAATCCCCCAGATGTCTCAGTCCATTCCAAAGGAACCTCTTTGCCCTGCACTGGCTCATCTGTCACGCCGAGGATCGACTCATACCTAGGTGGCACGTGGGACAGCCCTGTGGGCAAGCCTCGAGGGAAAACCACAGATCCTTTGATCCACGCGACGGGAAGCATGACTTTGCTGCTACAGCCTGGAAGGAAAGCGCACGTGCATGCCCCCACACGAGACGAGGCCTGGCTCCCCTGGGGAGACTCCAGAAGTACCCAAAGATCCATGTCAGCCCCTGAGAGGAATCCTCGGTTCCGGCCCTGACTCCACACAAGTTTTTTGGCCCCTGTATCGACGGGAGAGGAATCCCGAGAGGCCCCCGAGCAACTCGCATGGGGACTTGCCTTTCCTGAGGCCACCAGGGCGGGTCCCTGAGGTCCCCGTCGTAACTCAAGAGCACCTGCCACAACTCGAGAAAATCCAGGAAGTTCTCCCTTCCAGGCGAGGTGAGGCCTATTTCCGATGAGGCGTCTGGAGACTAATGACACCTAAGGTCTGGAACTTCGAAACGGTCTTTCACACCCTTGCTGCAACTCAAGAATTTCACCGCCATACCCGTCTCCACTCGAGAGGAAGCACGATGGTCCCGCCCACATCCAGAGGAGCCCCGTTTCCCCCTCGTAGCTCGAGATGAGGGATCCTTTCCCTGCTTTCAACCGGAAAGAATTCCCGGCGTTCCCGAGGCATCTCAAGAGGAGGTACTCTCAACAGGAAAGGCGAGAGGAACTCCATGGTCGTACCACCATTCCAAGAGTCCCCCAGATGTCTCAGTCCATTCCAGAGGAACCTCTTTGCAATGCACTGGCTCATCATTCACGCCAAGGATCGATTCACACCACGGTGGCACGTGGGACAGCCCTGTGGCAAAGCCTCGAGTGAAAGCCTCGAGGGAAACCACAGATCCTTTGATCCACGCGACGGGAAGCGTGACATTGCTGCTAGAGTCTGGAAGGAAAGCGCACGTGCATGCCCCCACTCGAGACGAGGCCTGAATCCCCTGGGGAGACTCCAGAAGTACCCAAAGATCCATGTCAGCCCATGAGAGGAATCCTCGGTTCCAGCCCTGACTCCACACAAGGTTTTTGGCCCCGGTATCGATGGGAGAGGTATCCCGAAAAGCCCCCTAGCAACTCGCATGGGGTTGGCCTTTCCTGAGGCCAAACGGGCGGGTCCCTGAGGTCCCCGTCGTAACTCGAGAACACCTGCCGCAACTCGAGAAAATCCAGGAAGTTCTCCCTTTCAGGCGAGATGAGGCCTATTTCCGATGAGGCGTCCGGAGACTAATGACACCTAACGTCTGGAACTTCGAAAGGGTCTTTCACACCTTTGCTGAATCTCAACAAGTTCACCGCCATACCGGTCTCCACTCGAGTGTATGCACGATGGTCCCGCCCACATCCAGAGGAGACCCGTTTCCCCCTCGGAGCTCGAGATGAGGGATCCTTTCCCTGCTTTCAACGGGAAGGAATTCCGGCATTCCCGTCGCATCTCAACAGGAGGCACTCTTAACAGGAAAAGCGAGAGGAACTCCATGGTCGTACCACCATTCCAAGAGTCCCCCAGATGTCTCAGTCCATTCCAGAGGAACCTCTTTGCCATGCACTGGCTCATCTTTCACGCCGAGGATTGACTCACACCACGGTGGCACGTTCAACAGCCCTGTGGGAAAGCCTAGAAAGAAAGTCTCCAGGGAAAACCACAGATCCTTTGATCCACACGACGGGAAGCATGACATTGCTGCTACAGCCTGGAAGGAAAGCACACGTGCATGCCCCCACTCGAGACCAGGCCGTACTCCCCTGGGGAGTCTCCAGAATTACCCAAAAATCCATGTCAGCCCCTGAGAGGAATCCTCGGTTCCGGCCCTGACTCCACACAAGGTTTTTGGCCCCGGTATCGACAGGAGAGGAATCCCGAGAGGCCCGCTATCAACGCGCATGGGGACTGTCCTCTCCTGAGGCCACCAGGGCGGGTCCCTGAGGTCCCCATCGTAACTCGAGAACACCTGCCGCAACTCGAGAAAATCCAGGAAGTTCTCCCTTCCAGGCGAGATGAGGCCTATTTCCGATGAGGCGTCTGGAGACTAATGACACCTAACCTCTGGAACTTCGACAGGGTCTTTCACACCCTTGCTGCAACTCAAGAAGTTCACCGCCATACCCGTCTCCACTCGAGCGGAAACACGATGGGCCCGCCCACATCCAGAGGAGCCCCATTTCCCCCTCGTAGCTCGAGATGAGGGATCCTTTCCCTGCTTTCAACGGGAAAGAATTCCCGGCGTTCCCGTCGCATCTCAAGAGGAGGCACTCTCAACAGGAAAGGCGAGAGGAACTCCATGGTCGTACCACCATTCCAAGAGTCCCCCAGATGTCTCAGTCCATTCCAGAGGAACCTCTTTGCCCTGCACTGGCTCATCCTTCACGCCGAGGATCGACTCACACCACGGTGGCACGTGGGACAGCCCTGTGGGAATGCCTCGAGGGAAAGCCTCGAGGGAAAACCACAGATCATTTGATCCACGCCACGGGAAGCGTGACATTGCTGCTACAGCCTGGAAGGAAAGGGCACGTGCATGCCCCCACTCGAGACGAGGCCTGACTCCCCTGGGGAGACTCCAGAAGTACCCAAAGATCCATGTCAGCCCCTGAGAGGAATCCTCGGTTCCGGCCCTGACTCCACACAAGGTTTTTGGCCCCGGTATCGACGGATGAGGAATCCCGAGAGGCCCCCTAGCAACTCGCATGGCGACTGGCCTCTCCTGAGGCCACCAGGGCGGGTCCCTGAGGTCCCCGTCGTAACTCGAGAACACCTGCCGCAACTCGAGAAAATCCAGGAAGTTCTCCCTTCCAGGCGAGATGAGGCCTATTTCCGATGAGGCGTCTGGAGACTAATGACACCTAACCTCAGGAAATTCGAAAGGGTCTTTCACACCCTTGGTGAAACTCAAGAAGTTCACCGCCATACCCGTCCCCACTCGAGAGGAAGCACGATGGTCCCGCCCACATCCAGAGGAGCCCCGTTTCCCCCTCGTAGCTCGAGATGAGGGATCCTTTCCCTGCTTTCAACGGGAAAGAATTCCCGGCGTTCCCGTCGCATCTCAAGAGGAGGCACTCTCAACAGGAAAGGCGAGAGGAACTCCATGGTCGTACCACCATTCCAAGAGTCCCCCAGATGTCTCAGTCCATTCCAGAGGAACCTCTTTGCCCTGCACTGGCTCATCTGTCATGCCGAGGATTGACTCACACCACGGTGGCACGTTCAACAGCCCTGTGGGAAAGCCTAGAAAGAAAGTCTCCAGGGAAAACCACAGATCCTTTGATCCACACGACGGGAAGCATGACATTGCTGCTACAGACTGGAAGGAAAGCGCACGTGCATGCCCCCACTCGAGACCAGGCCGTACTCCCCTGGGGAGTCTCCAGAATTACCCAAAAATCCATGTCAGCCCCTGAGAGGAATCCTCGGTTCCGGCCCTGACTCCACACAAGGTTTTTGGCCCCGGTATCGACAGGAGAGGAATCCCGAGAGGCCCGCTATCAACGCGCATGGGGACTGTCCTCTCCTGAGGCCACCAGGTCGGGTCCCTGAGGTCCCCATCGTAACTCGAGAACACCTGCCGCAACTCGAGAAAATCCAGGAAGTTCTCCCTTCCAGGCGAGATGAGGCCTATTTCCGATGAGGCGTCTGGAGACTAATGACACCTAACCTCTGGAACTTCGACAGGGTCTTTCACACCCTTGCTGCAACTCAAGAAGTTCACCGCCATACCCGTCTCCACTCGAGCGGAAACACGATGGGCCCGCCCACATCCAGAGGAGCCCCATTTCCCCCTCGTAGCTCGAGATGAGGGATCCTTTCCCTGCTTTCAACGGGAAAGAATTCCCGGCGTTCCCGTCGCATCTCAAGAGGAGGCACTCTCAACAGAAAAGGCGAGAGGAACTCCATGGTCGTACCACCATTCCAAGAGTCCCCCAGATGTCTCAGTCCATTCCAGAGGAAACTCTTTGCCCTGCACTGGCTCATCTTTCACGCCGAGGATCGACTCACACCACGGTGGCACGTGGGACAGCCCTGTGGGAATGCCTCGAGGGAAAGCCTCGAGGGAAAACCACAGATCATTTGATCCACGCCACGGGAAGCGTGACATTGCTGCTACAGCCTGGAAGGAAAGCGCACGTGCATGCCCCCATTCGAGACGAGGCCTGACTCCCCTGGGGAGACTCCAGAAGTACCCAAAGATCCATGTCAGCCCCTGAGAGGAATCCTCGGTTCCGGCCCTGACTCCACACAAGGTTTTTGGCCCCGGTATCGACGGAAGAGGAATCCCGAGAGGCCCCCTAGCAACTCGCATGGCGACTGGCCTCTCCTGAGGCCACCAGGGCGGGTCCCTGAGGTCCCCGTCGTAACTCGAGAACACCTGCCGCAACTCGAGAAAATCCAGGAAGTTCTCCCTTCCAGGCGAGATGAGGCCTATTTCCGATGAGGCGTCTGGAGACTAATGACACCTAACCTCTGGAAATTCGAAAGGGTCTTTCACACCCTTGGTGAAACTCAAGAAGTTCACCGCCATACCCGTCCCCACTCGAGAGGAAGCACGATGGTCCCGCCCACATCCAGAGGAGCCCCGTTTCCCCCTCGTAGCTCGAGATGAGGGATCCTTTCCTTGCTTTCAACGGGAAAGAATTCCCGGCGTTCCCGTAGCATCTCAAGAGGAGGCACTGTCAACAGGAAAGGCGAGAGGAACTCCATGGTCGTACCACCATTCCAAGATTCCCCCAGATGTCTCAGTCCATTCCAGAGGAAACTCTTTGCCCTGCACTGGCTCATCTTTCACGCCGAGGATCGACTCACACCACGGTGGCACGTGGGACAGCCCTGTGGGAAAGCCTCGAGGGAAAGCCTCGAGGGAAAACCACAGATCCTTTGATCCACGCGACGGGAAGCGTGACATTGCTGCTACAGCCTGGAAGGAAAGCGCACGTGCATGCCCCCACTCGAGACGAGGCCTGACTCCCCTGGGGAGACTCCAGAAGTACCCAAAGATCCATGTCAGCCCCTGAGAGGAATCCTCAGTTCCGCCCCTGACTCCACACAAGGATTTTGGCCCCGGTATCGACGGGAGAGGAATCCCGAGAGGCCCCCTAGCAACTCGCATGGGGACTGGCCTTGCCTGAGGCCACCCGGGCGGGTCCCTGAGATCCCCGTCGTAACTCGAGAACACCTGCCGCAACTCGAGAAAATCCAGGAAGTTCTCCCTTCCAGGCGAGATGAGGCCTATTTCCGATGAGGCGTCTGGAGACTAATGACACCTAACCTCTGGAACTTCGAAAGGGTCTTTCACACCCTTGCTGCAACTCAAGAAGTTCACCGCCATACCCGTCTCCACTCGAGAGGAAGCACGATGCTCCCGCCCACAATCAGAGGAGCCCCGTTTCCCCCCTCGTAGCTCGAGATGAGGGATACTTTCCCTGCTTTCAACGGGAAAGAATTCTCGGCTTTCCCGTCGCATCTCAAGAGGAGGCACTCTCAACAGGAAAGGCGAGAGGAACCCCATGGTCGTACCACCATTCCAAGAGTCCCCCAGATGTCTCAGTCCATTCCAGAGGATCCTCTTGGCCCTGCACTGGCTCATCTTTCACGCCGAGGATCGACTCACACCACGGTGGCACGTGGGACAGCCCTGTGGGAAAGCCTCGAGGGAAAGCCTCGAGGGAAAGCCACAGATCGTTTGATCCACGCGACGGGAAGCGTGACATTGCTGCTACAGCCTGGAAGGAAAGCGCACGTGCATGCCCCCACTCGAGACGAGGCCTGACTCCCCTGGGGAGACTCCAGAAGTACCGAAAGACCCATGTCAGCGCCTGAGAGGAATCCTCGGTTCCGGCCCTGACTCCACACAAGGATTTTGGCCATGGTATCGACGGGTGAGGAATCCCGAGAGGCCCCCTAGCAACTCGCATGGGGACTGGCCTTTCCTGAGGCCACCAGGGCGGGTCCCTGATGTCCCCATCGTAACTCGAGAACACCTGCCGCAACTCGAGAAAATCCAGGAAGTTCTCCCTTCCAGGCGAGATGAGGCCTATTTCCTATGAGGCGTCTGGAGACTAATGACACCTAACCTCTGCAACTTCGAAAGGGTCTTTCACACCCTTGCTGCAACTCAAGAAGTTCACCGCCATATCCGTCTCCACTCGAGAGGAAGCACGATGGTCCCGCCCACATCCAGAGGAGCCCCGTTTCCCCCTCGTAGCTCGAGATGAGGGATCCTTTCCCTGCTTTCAACGGGAAAGAATTCCCGGGGTTCCTGTCGCATCTCAAGAGGAGGCACTCTCAACAGGAAAGGCGAGAGGAACTCCATGGTCGTACCACCATTCCAAGAGTCCCCCAGATGTCTCAGTCCATTCCAGAGGAACCTCTTTGACCTGCACTGGCTCATCTTTCACGCCGAGGATCGACTCACACCACGGTGGCACGTGGGACAGCCCTGTGGGAAAGCCTCGAGGGAAAGCCTCGAGGGAAAACCACAGATCCTTTGATCCACGCCACGGGAAGCGTGACATTGCTGCTTCAGCCTGGAAGGAAAGCGCACGTGCATGCCCCGACTCGAGACGAGGCCTGACTCCCCTGGGGAGACTGCAGAAGTACCCAAAGATCCATGTCAGCCCCTGAGAGGAATGCTCGGTTCCGGCCCTGAATCCACACAAGGTTTTTGGCCCCGGTATCGACGGGAGAGGAATCCCGAGAGGCCCCCTAGCACCTCGCATGGGGACTGGCCTCTCCTGAGGCCACCAGGGCGGGTCCCTGAGGTCCCGGTCGTAACTCGAGAACACCTGCCGCAACTCGAGAAAATCCAGGAAGTTCTCCCTTCCAGGCGAGATGAGGCCTATTTCCGATGAGGCGTCTGGAGACTAATGACACCTAACCTCTGGAACTTCGAAAGGGTCTTTAACACCCTTGCTGCAACTCAAGAAGTTCACCGCCATACCCGTCTCCACTCGAGAGGAAGCACGATGGTCCCGTCCACATCCAGAGGAGCCCCGTTTCCCCCTCGTAGCTCGAGATGAGTGATCCTTTCCCTGCTTTCAACGGGAAAGAATTCCCGGCGTTCCCGTCGCATCTCAAGAGGAGGCATTCTCAACAGGAAAGGCGAGAGGAACTCCATGGTCGTACCACCATTCCAAGAGTCCTCCAGATGTCTCAGTCCATTCCAGAGGAACCTCTTTGCCCTGCACTGGCTCATCTTTCACGCCGAGGATCGACTCACACCACGGTGGCACGTGGGACAGCCTTGTGGGAAAGCCTCGAGTGAAAGCCTCGAGGGAAAACCACAGATCCTTTGATCCACGCGACGGGAACCGTGATATTGCTGCTACAGCCTGGAAGGAAAGCGCACGTGAATGCCCCCACTCGAGACGAGGTCTGACTCCCCTGGGGAGACTCCAGAAGTACCCAAAGATCCATGTCAGCCCCTGAGAGGAATCCTCGGTTCCGGCCCTGACTCCACACAAGGTTTTTGGCCCCGGTATCGACGGGAGAGGAATCCCGAGAGGCCCCCTAGCACCTCGCATGGGGACTGGCCTCTCCTGAGGCCACCAGGGCGGGTCCCTGAGGTCCCCGTCGTAACTGGAGAACACCTGCCGCAACTCGAGAAAATCCAGGAAGTTCTCCCTTCCAGGCGAGATGAGGCCTATTTCCGATGAGGCGTCTGGAGACTAATGACACCTAACCTCTGGAGCTTCGAAAGGGTCTTTCACACCCTTGCTGCAACTCAAGGAGTTCACCGCCATACCCGTCTCCACTCGAGAGGAAGCACGATGGTCCCGCCCACATCCAGAGGAGCCTCGTTTCCTCCTCGTAGCTCGAGATGAGGGATCCTTTCCCTGCTTTCAACGGGAAAGAATTCCCGGCGTTCCCGTCGCATCTCAAGACGAGTCACTCTCAACAGAAAGGCGAGAGGAACTCCATGGTCGTACCACCATTCCAAGAGTCCCCCAGATGTCTCAGTCCATTCCAGAGGAACCTCTTTGCCCTGCACTGGCTCATCTTTCACGCCGAGGATCGACTTACACCACGGTGGCACGTGGAACAGCCCTGTGGGAAAGCCTCGAGGGAAAGCCTCGAGGGAAAACCACAGATCCTTTGATCCACGCGACGGGAAGCGTGACATTGCTACTACAGCCTGGAAGGAAAGTGCACGTGCATGCCCCCACTCGACACGAGGCTTGACTCCCCTGGGGAGACTCCAGAAGTACCCAAAGATCCATGTCAGCCCCTGAGAGGAATCCTCGGTTCCGGCCCTGAATCCACACAAGGTTTTTGGCCCCGGTATCGACGGGAGAGGAATCCCGAGAGGCCCCGTAGCAACTCGCATGGGGACTGGCCACTCCTGAGCCCACCAGGGCGGGTCCCTGAGGTCCCCGTCGTAACTCGAGAACACCTGCCGCAACTCGAGAAAATCCAGGAAGTTCTCCCTTCCAGGCGAGATGAGGCCTATTTCCGATGAGGCGTCTGGAGACTAATGACACCTAACCTCTGGAACTTCGAAAGGGTCTTTCACACCCTTGCTGCAACTCAAGAAGTTCACCGCCATACCCGTCTCCACTCGAGAGGAAGCACGATGGTCCCGTCCACATCCAGAGGAGCCCCGTTTCCCCCTCGTAGCTCGAGATGAGGGATCCTTTCCCTGCTTTCAACGGGAAAGAATTCCCGGCGTTCCCGTAGCATCTCAAGAGGAGGCACTCTCAACAGGAAAGGCGAGAGGAACTCCATGGTCGTACCACCATTCCAAGAGTCCTCCAGATGTCTCAGTCCATTCCAGAGGAACCTCTTTGCCCTGCACTGGCTCATCTTTCACGCCGAGGATCGACTCACACCACGGTGGCACGTGGGACAGCCCTGTGGGAAAGCCTCGAGGGAAAGCCTCGAGGGAAAACCACAGATCCTATGATCCACGCGACGGGAAGCGTGATATTGCTGCTACAGCCTGGAAGGAAAGCGCACGTGCATGCCCCCACTCGAGACGAGGCTTGACTCCCCTGGGGAGACTCCACAAGTACCCAAAGATCCATGTCAGCCCCTGAGAGGAATCCTCGGTTCAGGCCCTGATTCCCCCCAAGGTTTTTGGCCTCGGTATCGACGGGAGAGGAATCCCGAGAGGCCCCCTAGCAACTCGCATGGGGACTGGCCTCTCCTGAGGCCACCAGGGAGGGTCCCTGAGGTCCCCGTCGTAACTCGAGAACACCTGCCGCAACTCGAGAAAATCCAGGATGTTCTCCCTTCCAGGCGAGATGAGGCCTATTTCCGATGAGGCGTCTGGAGACTAATGACACCTAACCTCTGGAACTTCGAAAGGGTCTTTCACGCCCTTGCTGCAACTCAAGAAGTTCACCGCCATACCCGTCTCCACTCGAGAGGAAGCACGATGGTCCCACCCACATCCAGAGGAGCCCCGTTTCCCCCTCGTAGCTCGAGATGAGGGATCCTTTCCCTGCTTTCAACGGGAAAGAATTCCCGGCGTTCCCGTCGCATCTCAAGAGGAGGCACTCTCAACAGGAAAGGCGAGAGGAACTCCATGGTCGTACCACCATTCCAAGAGTCCCCCAGATGTCTCAGTCCATTCCAGAGGAACCTCTTTGCCCTGCACTGGCTCATCTTTCACGCCGAGGATCGACTCACACCACGGTGGCACGTGGGACAGCCCTGTGGGAAAGCCTCGAGGGAAAGCCTCGAGGGAAAACCACAGATCCTTTGATCCAGGCCACGGGAAGCGTGACATTGCTGCTACAGCCTGGAAGGAAAGCGCACGTGCATGCCCCCACTCGAGACGAGGCCTGACTCCCCTGGGGAGACTCCAGAAGTACCCAAAGATCCATGTCAGCCCCTGAGAGGAATCCTCGGTTCCGGCCCTGACTCCACACAAGGTTTTTGGCCCCGGTATCGACGGGAGAGGAATCCCGAGAGGCCCCCTAGCACCTCGCATGGGGACTGGCCTCTCCTGAGGCCACCAGGGCGGGTCCCTGAGGTCCCCGTCGTAACTCGAGAACACCTGCCGCAACTCGAGAAAATCCAGGAAGTTCTCCCTTCCAGGCGAGATGAGGCCTATTTCCGATGAGGCGTCGGGAGACTAATGACACCTAACCTCTGGAACTTCGAAAGGGTCTTTCACACCCTTGCTGCAACTCAAGAAGTTCACCGCCATACCCGTGTCCACTCGAGAGGAAGCACGATGGTCCCGCCCACATCCAGAGGAGCCCCGTTTCCCCCTCGTAGCTCGAGATGAGGGATCCTTTCCCTGCTTTCAACGGGAAAGAATTCCCGGGGTTCCCGTCGCATCTCAAGAGGAGGCACTCTCAACAGGAAAGGCGAGAGGAACTCCATGGTCGTATCACCATTCCAAGAGTTCCCCAGATGTCTCAGTTCATTCCAGAGGAACCTCTTTGCCCTGCACTGGCTCATCTTTCACGCCGAGGTTCGACTCACACCACGGTGGCACGTGGGACAGCCCTGTGGGAAAGCCTCGAGGGAAAGCCTCGAGGGAAAACCACAGATCCTATGATCCACGCGACGGGAAGCGTGACATTGCTGCTAGAACCTGGAAGGAAAGCGCACGTGCATGCCCCCACTCGAGACGAGGCCTGTCTCCCCTGGCGAAACTCCAGAAGTACCCAAAGATCCATATCAGCCCCTGAGAGGAATCCTCGGTTCCGGCCCTGACTCCACACAAGGTTTTTGGCCCCGGTATCGACGGGAGAGGAATCCCGAGAGGCCCCCTAGCACCTCGCATGGGGACTGGCCTCTCCTGAGGCCACCAGGGCGGGTCCCTGAGGTCCCCGTCGTAACTCGAGAACACCTGCCGCAACTCGAGAAAATCCAGGAAGTTCTCCCTTCCAGGCGAGATGAGGCCTATTTCCGATGAGGCGTCTGGAGACTAATGACACCTAACCTCTGGAACTTCGAAAGGGTCTTTCACACCCTTGCTGCAACTCAAGAAGTTCACCGCCATACCCGTCTCCACTCGAGAGGAAGCACGATGGTCCCGCCCACATCCAGAGGAGCCCCGTTTCCCCCTCGGAGCTCGAGATGAGGGATCCTTTCCCTGCTTTCTACGGGAAAGAATTCCCGGCGTTCCCGTCGCATCTCAAGAGGAGGCACTCTCAACAGGAAAGGCGAGAGGAACTCCATGGTCGTACCACCATTCCAAGAGTCCCCCAGATGTCTCAGTCCATTCCAGAGGAACCTCTTTGCCCTGCACTGGCTCATCTTTCACGCCGAGGATCGACTCACACCACGGTGGCACGTGGGACAGCCCTGTGGGAAAGCCTCGAGGGAAAACCACAGATCCTTTGATCCACGCGACGGGAAGCGTGACATTGCTACTACAGCCTGGAAGGAAAGTGCACGTGCATGCCCCCACTCGACACGAGGCTTGACTCCCCTGGGGAGACTCCAGAAGTACCCAAAGATCCATGTCAGCCCCTGAGAGGAATCCTCGGTTCCGGCCCTGAATCCACACAAGGTTTTTGGCCCCGGTATCGACGGGAGAGGAATCCCGAGAGGCCCCCTAGCAACTCGCATGGGGACTGGCCTCTCCTGAGGCCACCAGGGCGGGTCCCTGAGGTCCCCGTCGTAACTCAAGAACACCTGCCGCAACTCGAGAAAATCCAGGAAGTTCTCCCTTCCAGGCGAGATGAGGCCTATTTCCGATGAGGCGTCTGGAGACTAATGACACCTAACCTCTGGAACTTCGAAAGGGTCTTTCACACCCTTGCTGCAACTCAAGAAGTTCACCGCCATACCCGTCTCCACTCGAGAGGAAGCACGATGGTCCCGTCCACATCCAGAGGAGCCCCGTTTCCCCCTCGTAGCTCGAGATGAGGGATCCTTTCCCTGCTTTCAACGGGAAAGAATTCCCGGCGTTCCCGTAGAATCTCAAGAGGAGGCACTCTCAACAGGAAAGGCGAGAGGAACTCCATGGTCGTACCACCATTCCAAGAGTCCTCCAGATGTCTCAGTCCATTCCAGAGGAACCTCTTTGCCCTGCACTGGCTCATCTTTCACGCCGAGGATCGACTCACACCACGGTGGCACGTGGGACAGCCCTGTGGGAAAGCCTGGAGGGAAAGACTCGAGGGAAAACCACAGATCCTTTGATCCAGGCCACGGGAAGCGTGACATTGCTGCTACAGCCTGGAAGGAAAGCGCACGTGCATGCCCCCACTCGAGACGAGGCTTGACTCCCCTGGTGAGACTCCACAAGTACCCAAAGATCCATATCAGCCCATGAGAGGAATCCTCGGTTCAGGCCCTGATTCCCCCCAAGGTTTTTGGCCCCGGTATCGACGGGAGAGGAATCCCGAGAGGCCCCCTAGCAACTCGCATGGGGACTGGCCTCTCCTGAGGCCACCAGGGAGGGTCCCTGAGGTCCCCGTCGTAACTGGAGAACACCTGCCGCAACTCGAGAAAATCCAGGAAGTTCTCCCTTCCAGGCGAGATGAGGCCTATTTCCGATGAGGCGTCTGGAGACTAATGACACCTAACCTCTGGAACTTCGAAAGGGTCTTTCACACCCTTGCTGCAACTCAAGAAGTTCACCGCCACACCCGTCTGCACTGGAGAGGAAGCACGATGGTCCCGCCCACATCCAGAGGAGCCCCGTTTCCCCTTCGTAGCTCGAGATGAGGGATCTTTTCCCTGCTTTCAACGGGAAAGAATTCCCGGCATTCCCATCGCATCTCAAGAGGAGGCACTCTCAACAGGAAAGGCGAGAGGAACTCCATGGTCGTACCACCATTCCAAGAGTCCCCCAGATGTATCAGTCCATTCCAGAGGAACCTCTTTGCCCTGCACTGGCTCATCTGTCATGCCGAGGATCGACTCACACCACGGTGGCACGTGGGACAGCCCTGTGGGAAAGCCTCGAGGGAAAGCCTCGAGGGAAAAACACAGATCCTTTGATTCACGCGGCAGGAAGCGTGACATTGCTGCTACAGCCTGGAAGGAAAGCGCACGTGCATGCCCCCACTCGAGACGAGGCCTGACTCCCCTGGGGAGACTCCAGAAGTACCCAAAGATCCATGTCAGCCCCTGAGAGGAATCCTCGGTTCCAGCCCGGACTCCACACAAGGTTTTTGGCCCCGGTATCGATGGGAGAGGAATCCCGTGAGGCCCCCTAGCAACTCGCATGGGGACTGGCCTCTCCTGAGGCCACCAGGGCGGGTCCCTGAGGTCCCCGTGGTAACTGGAGAACACCTGCCGCAACTCGAGAAAATCCAGGAAGTTCTCCCTTCCAGGCGAGATGAGGCCTATTTCCGATGAGGCGTCTGGAGACTAATGACACCTAACCTCTGGAACTTCCAAAGGGTCTTTCACACCCTTGCTGCAACTCAAGAAGTTCACCGCCATACCCGTCTACACTCGAGAGGAAGCACGATGGTCCCGCCCACATCCAGAGGAGCCCCGTTTCCCCCTCGGAGCTCGAGATGAGGGATCATTTCCCTGCTTTCAACGGGAAAGTATTCCCGACGTTCCCGTCGCATCTCAAGAGGAGGCACTCTCAACAGGAAAGGCGAGAGGAACTCCACGGTCGTACCACCATTCCAAGAGTCCCCCAGATGTCTCAGTCCATTCCAGAGGAACCTCTTCGCCCTGCACTGGCTCATCTTTCACGCCGAGGATCGACTCACACCACGGTGGCACGTGGGACAGCCCTGTGGGAAACCCTCGAGGGAAAGCCTCGAGGGAAAACCACAGATCCTTTGATCCATGCCACGGGAAGCGTGACATTGCTTCTACAGGCTGGAAGGAAAGCGCACGTGCATGTCCCCACTCGAGACGAGGCCTCACTCCCCTGGGGAGACTCCAGAAGTACCCAAAGATCCATGTCAGCCCCTGAGAGGAATCCTCGGTTCCGGCCCTGACTCCACACGAGGTTTTTGGCCCCGGTATCGATGGGAGAGGAATCCCGAGAGGCCCCCTAGCAACTCGCATGGGGACTGGCCTCTCCTGAGGCCACCAGGGCGGGTCCCTGAGGTCCCCGTGGTAACTGGAGAACACCTGCCACAACTCGAGAAAATCCAGGAAGTTCTCCCTTCCAGGCGAGATGAGGCCTATTTCCGATGAGGCGTCTGGAGACTAATGACACCTAACCTCTGGAACTTCGAAAGGGTCTTTCACACCCTTGCTGCAACTCAAGAAGTTCACCGCCATACCCGTCTCCACTCGAGAGGAAGCACGATGGTCCCGCCCACATCCAGAAGAGCCCCACTTCCCCCTCGTAGCTCGAGATGAGGGATCCTTACCCTGCTTTCAACGGGAAAGAATTCCCGGCGTTCCCGTCGCAACTCAAGAGGAGGCACTCTCAACAGAAAAGGCGAGAGGAACTCCATGGTCGTACCACCATTCCAAGAGTCCCACAGATGTCTCAGTCCATTCCAGAGGAACCTCTTTGCCCTGCACTGGCTCATCTTTCACGCCGAGGATCGACTCACACCACGGTGGCACGTGGGACAGCCCTGTGGGAAAGCCTCGAGGGAAAGCCTCGAGGGAAAACCACAGATCCTTTGATCCACGCGACGGGAAGCGTGACATTGCTGCTACAGCCTGGAAGGAAAGCGCACATGCATGCCCCCACTCGAGACGAGACCTGACTCCCCTGGGGAGACTCCAGAAGTACCCAAAGATCCATGTCAGCCCCTGAGAGGAATCCTCGGTTCCGGCCCTGACTCCACACAAGGTTTTTGGCCCTGGTATCGACGGGAGAGGAATCCCGAGAGGCCCCCTAGCAACTCGCATGGGGACTGGCCTCTCCTGAGGCCACCAGGGCGGGTCCCTGAGGTCCCCGTCGTAACTCGAGAACACCTGCCGCAACTCGAGAAAATCCAGGAAGTTCTCCCTTCCAGGCGAGATGAGGCCTATTTCCGATGAGGCGTCTGGAGACTAATGACACCTAACCTCTGCAACTTCGAAAGGGTCTTTCACACCCTTGCTGCAACTCAAGAAGTTCACCGCCACACCCGTCTGCACTGGAGAGGAAGCACGATGGTCCCGCCCACATCCAGAGGAGCCCCGTTTCCCCTTCGTAGCTCGAGATGAGGGATCTTTTCCCTGCTTTCAACGGGACAGAATTCCCTGCGTTCCCGTCGCATCTCAAGAGGAGGCACTCTCAACAGGAAAGGCGAGAGGAACTCCATGGTCGTACCACCATTCCAAGAGTCCCCCAGATGTATCAGTCCATTCCAGAGGAACCTCTTTGCCCTGCACTGGCTCATCTGTCATGCCGAGGATCGACTCACACCACCGTGGCACGTGGGACAGCCCTGTGGGAAAGCCTCGAGGGAAAGCCTCGAGGGAAAACCACAGATCCTTTGATCCACGCGATGGGAAGCGTGACATTGCTGCTTCAGCCTGGAAGGAAAGCGCACGTGCATGCCCCCACTCGAGACGAGGCCTGACTCCCCTGGAGAGACTCCAGAAGTACCCAAAGATCCATGTCAGCCCTTGAGAAGAATCCTCGTTTCCGGCCCTGAATCCACACAAGGTTTTTGGCCCCGGTATCGAAAGGAGAGGAATCAGGAGAGGCCCCCTTGCAACTCGCATGGGGACTGGCCTTTCCTGAGGCCACCAGGGCGGATCCCCGAGGTCCCCGTCGTAACTCGAGAACACCTGCCGCAACTCTAGAAAATCCAGGAAGTTCTCCCTTCCAGGCGAGATGAGGCCTATTTCCGATGAGGCGTTTTGAGACTAAAGACACCTAACCTCTGGAACTTCGAAAGGGTCTTTCACACCCTTGCTGCAACTCAAGAAGTTCACCGCCTTACCCGTCTCCACTCGAGAGGAAGCACGATGGTCCCGCCCACATCCAGAGGAGCCCCGTTTCCCCCTCGTAGCTCGAGATGAGGGATCCTTTCCCTGCTTTCAACGGGAAAGAATTCCCGGCGTTCCCGTCGCATCTCAAGAGGAGGCACTCTCAACAGGAAAGGCGAGAAGAACTCCATGGTCGTACCACCATTCCAAGAGTCCTCCAGATGTCTCAGTCCATTCCAGAGGAACCTCTTTGCCCTGCACTGGCTCTTATTTCATGCCGAGTATCGACTCACACCACGGTGGCACGTGGGACCGCCCTGTGGGAAAGCCTAGAGGGAAAGCCTCGAGGGAAAACCACAGATCCTTTGATCAACGCGACGGTAAGCGTGACATTGCTGCTACAGCCTGGAAGAAAAGCGCACGTGCATGCCCCCACTCGAAACGAGGCCTGACTCCCCTGGGGAGACTCCAGAAATACCCAAAGATCCATGTCAGCCCCTGAGAGGAATCCTCGGTTCTGGCCCTGACTCCACACAAGGATTTTGGCCCCGGTATCGACGGGAGAGGAATCCCAAGAGGCCCCCTAGCAACTCGCATGGGGACTGGCCTTTCCTGAGGCCACCAGGGCGGGTCCCTGAGGTCCCCGTCGGAACTCGAGAACACCTGCCGCAACTCCAGAAAATCCAGGAAGTTCTCCCTTCCAGGCGAGTTGAGGCCTATTTCCGATGAGGCATCTGGAGACTAAAGACACCTAACCTCTGGAACTTCGAAAGGGTCTTTCACACCAGTGCTGCAACTCAAGAAGTTCACCGCCATACCCGTCTCCACTCGAGAGGAAACACGATGGTCCCGCCCACTTCCAGAGGAGCCCCGTTTCCCCCTCGTAGCTCGAGGTGAGGGATCCTTTCCCTGCTTTCATCGGGAAAGAATTCCCGTCGTTCCCGTCGCATCTCAACAGGAGGCACTCTCAACAGGAAAGGCGAGAGGAACTCCATGGTCGTACCACCATTCCAAGAGTCCCCCAGATGTCTCAGTCCATTCCAGAGGAACCTCTTTGCCCTGCACTGGCTCATCTGTCATGCCGAGGATCGACTCACACCACGGTGGCACGTGGGACAGCCCTGTGGTAAAGCCTCGAGGGAAAGCCTCGAGGGAAAACCACAGATCCTTTGATCCACGCGACGGGAAGCGTGACATTGCTGCTACAGCCTGGAAGGAAAGCGCCCGTGCATGCCCCCACACGAGACGAGGCCTGGCTCCCCTGGGGAGACTCCAGAAGTACCCAAAGATCCATGTCAGCCCCTGAGAGGAATCCTCGTTGCCGGCCCTGACTCCACACAAGGTTTTTGGCCCCTGTATCGACGGGAGAGGAATCCCGAGAGGCCCCCGAGCAACTCGCATGGCGACTGGCCTTTCCTGAGGCCACCAGGGCGGGTCCCTGAGGTCCCCGTCGTAACTCGAGAACACCTGCCGCAACTCGAGAAATTCCAGGAAGTTCTCCCTTCCAGGCGAGGTGAGGCCTATTTCCGATGAGGCGTCTGGAGACTAATGACACCTAACCTCTGGAACTTCGAAAGGGTCTTTCACACCCTTGCTGCAACTCAAGAAGTTCACCGCCATACCCGTCTCCACTCGAGAGGAAGCACGATGATCCCGCCCACATCCAGAGGAGCCCCGTTTCCCCCTCGTAGCTCGAGATGAGGGATCCTTTCCCTGCTTTCAACGGGAAAGAATTCCCGGCGTTCCCGTCGCATCTCAAGAGGAGGTACTCTCAACAGGAAAGGCGAGAGGAACTCCATGGTCGTACCACCATTCCAAGAATCCCCCAGATGTCTCAGTCCATTCCAAAGGAACCTCTTTGCCCTGCACTGGCTCATCTGTCACGCCGAGGATCGACTCATACCTAGGTGGCACGTGGGACAGCCCTGTGGGCAAGCCTCGAGGGAAAACCACAGATCCTTTGATCCACGCGACGGGAAGCATGACTTTGCTGCTACAGCCTGGAAGGAAAGCGCACGTGCATGCCCCCACACGAGACGAGGCCTGGCTCCCCTGGGGAGACTCCAGAAGTACCCAAAGATCCATGTCAGCCCCTGAGAGGAATCCTCGGTTCCGGCCCTGACTCCACACAAGTTTTTTGGCCCCTGTATCGACGGGAGAGGAATCCCGAGAGGCCCCCGAGCAACTCGCATGGGGACTTGCCTTTCCTGAGGCCACCAGGGCGGGTCCCTGAGGTCCCCGTCGTAACTCAAGAGCACCTGCCACAACTCGAGAAAATCCAGGAAGTTCTCCCTTCCAGGCGAGGTGAGGCCTATTTCCGATGAGGCGTCTGGAGACTAATGACACCTAAGGTCTGGAACTTCGAAACGGTCTTTCACACCCTTGCTGCAACTCAAGAATTTCACCGCCATACCCGTCTCCACTCGAGAGGAAGCACGATGGTCCCGCCCACATCCAGAGGAGCCCCGTTTCCCCCTCGTAGCTCGAGATGAGGGATCCTTTCCCTGCTTTCAACCGGAAAGAATTCCCGGCGTTCCCGAGGCATCTCAAGAGGAGGTACTCTCAACAGGAAAGGCGAGAGGAACTCCATGGTCGTACCACCATTCCAAGAGTCCCCCAGATGTCTCAGTCCATTCCAGAGGAACCTCTTTGCAATGCACTGGCTCATCATTCACGCCGAGGATCGATTCACACCACGGTGGCACGTGGGACAGCCCTGTGGCAAAGCCTCGAGTGAAAGCCTCGAGGGAAACCACAGATCCTTTGATCCATGCGACGGGAAGCGTGACATTGCTGCTAGAGTCTGGAAGGAAAGCGCACGTGCATGCCCCCACTCGAGACGAGGCCTGAATCCCCTGGGGAGACTCCAGAAGTACCCAAAGATCCATGTCAGCCCATGAGAGGAATCCTCGGTTCCAGCCCTGACTCCACACAAGGTTTTTGGCCCCGGTATCGATGGGAGAGGTATCCCGAAAAGCCCCCTAGCAACTCGCATGGGGTTGGCCTTTCCTGAGGCCAAACGGGCGGGTCCCTGAGGTCCCCGTCGTAACTCGAGAACACCTGCCGCAACTCGAGAAAATCCAGGAAGTTCTCCCTTTCAGGCGAGATGAGGCCTATTTCCGATGAGGCGTCCGGAGACTAATGACACCTAACGTCTGGAACTTCGAAAGGGTCTTTCACACCTTTGCTGAATCTCAACAAGTTCACCGCCATACCGGTCTCCACTCGAGTGTATGCACGATGGTCCCGCCCACATCCAGAGGAGACCCGTTTCCCCCTCGGAGCTCGAGATGAGGGATCCTTACCCTGCTTTCAACGGGAAAGAATTCCGGCATTCCCGTCGCATCTCAACAGGAGGCACTCTCAACAGGAAAAGCGAGAGGAACTCCATGGTCGTACCACCATTCCAAGAGTCCCCCAGATGTCTCAGTCCATTCCAGAGGAACCTCTTTGCCATGCACTGGCTCATCTTTCACGCCGAGGATTGACTCACACCACGGTGGCACGTTCAACAGCCCTGTGGGAAAGCCTAGAAAGAAAGTCTCCAGGGAAAACCACAGATCCTTTGATCCACACGACGGGAAGCATGACATTGCTGCTACAGCCTGGAAGGAAAGCACACGTGCATGCCCCCACTCGAGACCAGGCCGTACTCCCCTGGGGAGTCTCCAGAATTACCCAAAAATCCATGTCAGCCCCTGAGAGGAATCCTCGGTTCCGGCCCTGACTCCACACAAGGTTTTTGGCCCCGGTATCGACAGGAGAGGAATCCCGAGAGGCCCGCTATCAACGCGCATGGGGACTCTCCTCTCCTGAGGCCACCAGGGCGGGTCCCTGAGGTCCCCATCGTAACTCGAGAACACCTGCCGCAACTCGAGAAAATCCAGGAAGTTCTCCCTTCCAGGCGAGATGAGGCCTATTTCCGATGAGGCGTCTGGAGACTAATGACACCTAACCTCTGGAACTTCGACAGGGTCTTTCACACCCTTGCTGCAACTCAAGAAGTTCACCGCCATACCCGTCTCCACTCGAGCGGAAACACGATGGGCCCGCCCACATCCAGAGGAGCCCCATTTCCCCCTCGTAGCTCGAGATGAGGGATCCTTTCCCTGCTTTCAACGGGAAAGAATTCCCGGCGTTCCCGTCGCATCTCAAGAGGAGGCACTCTCAACAGGAAAGGCGAGAGGAACTCCATGGTCGTACCACCATTCCAAGAGTCCCCCAGATGTCTCAGTCCATTCCAGAGGAAACTCTTTGCCCTGCACTGGCTCATCCTTCACGCCGAGGATCGACTCACACCACGGTGGCACGTGGGACAGCCCTGTGGGAATGCCTCGAAGGAAAGCCTCGAGGGAAAACCACAGATCATTTGATCCACGCCACGGGAAGCGTGACATTGCTGCTACAGCCTGGAAGGAAAGGGCACGTGCATGCCCCCACTCGAGACGAGGCCTGACTCCCCTGGGGAGACTCCAGAAGTACCCAAAGATCAATGTCAGCCCCTGAGAGGAATCCTCGGTTCCGGCCCTGACTCCACACAAGGTTTTTGGCCCCGGTATCGACGGATGAGGAATCCCGAGAGGCCCCCTAGCAACTCGCATGGCGACTGGCCTCTCCTGAGGCCACCAGGGCGGGTCCCTGAGGTCCCCGTCGTAACTCGAGAACACCTGCCGCAACTCGAGAAAATCCAGGAAGTTCTCCCTTCCAGGCGAGATGAGGCCTATTTCCGATGAGGCGTCTGGAGACTAATGACACCTAACCTCAGGAAATTCGAAAGGGTCTTTCACACCCTTGGTGAAACTCAAGAAGTTCACCGCCATACCCGTCCCCACTCGAGAGGAAGCACGATGGTCCCGCCCACATCCAGAGGAGCCCCGTTTCCCCCTCGTAGCTCGAGATGAGGGATCCTTTCCCTGCTTTCAACGGGAAAGAATTCCCGGCGTTCCCGTCGCATCTCAAGAGGAGGCACTCTCAACAGGAAAGGCGAGAGGAACTCCATTGTCGTACCACCATTCCAAGAGTCCCCCAGATGTCTCAGTCCATTCCAGAGGAACCTCTTGGCCCTGCACTGGCTCATCTTTCACGCCGAGGATCGACTCACACCACGGTGGCACGTGGGACAGCCCTGTGGGAAAGCCTCGAGGGAAAGCCTCGAGGGAAAGCCACAGATCATTTGATCCACGCGACGGGAAGCGTGACATTGCTGCTACAGCCTGGAAGGAAAGCGCACGTGCATGCCCCCACTCGAGACGAGGCCTGACTCCCCTGGGGAGACTCCAGAAGTACCGAAAGACCCATGTCAGCGCCTGAGAGGATTCCTCGGTTCCGGCCCTGACTCCATACAAGGATTTTGGCCATGGTATCGACGGGTGAGGAATCCCGAGAGGCCCCCTAGCAACTCGCATGGGGACTGGCCTTTCCTGAGGCCACCAGGGCGGGTCCCTGATGTCCCCATCGTAACTCGAGAACACCTGCCGCAACTCGAGAAAATCCAGGAAGTTCTCCCTTCCAGGCGAGATGAGGCCTATTTCCTATGAGGCGTCTGGAGACTAATGACACCTAACCTCTGCAACTTCGAAAGGGTCTTTCACACCCTTGCTGCAACTCAAGAAGTTCACCGCCATATCCGTCTCCACTCGAGAGGAAGCACGATGGTCCCGCCCACATCCAGAGGAGCCCCGTTTCCCCCTCGTAGCTCGAGATGAGGGATCCTTTCCCTGCTTTCAACGGGAAAGAATTCCCGGCGTTCCCGTCGCATCTCAAGAGGAGGCACTCTCAACAGGAAAGGCGAGAACAACTCCATGGTCGTACCACCATTCCAAGAGTCCCCCAGATGTCTCAGTCCATTCCAGAGGAACCTCTTTGCCCAGAACTGGCTCTTATTTCATGCCGAGGATCGACTCAAACCACGGTGGCACGTGAGACAGCCCTGTGGGAAAGCCTCGAGGGAAAGCCTCGAGGGAAAACCGCAGATCATTTGATCCACGCGAGGGGAAGGGTGACATTGCTGCTACAGCCTGGAAGGAAAGCGCACGTGCATGCCACCTCTCGAGAAAACGCCTGACTCCCCTGGGGAGACTCCAGAAGTACCCAAAGATCCATGTCAGCCCCTGAGAGGAATCCTCGGTTCCGGCCCTGACTCCACACAAGGATTTTGGCCCCGGTATCGACGGGAGAGGAATCCCGAGAGGCCCCCTAGCAACTCGCATGGGGACTGGCCTTTCCTGAGGCCACCAGGGCGGGTCCCTGAGGTCCCCGTCGTAACTCGAGAACACCTGCCGCAACTCCAGAAAATCCAGGAAGTTCTCCCTTCCAGGCGAGTTGAGGCCTATTTCCGATGAGGCATCTGGAGACTAAAGACACCTAACCTCTGGAACTTCGAAAGGGTCTTTCACACCCTTGCTGCAACTCAAGAAGTTCACCGCCATACCCGTCTCCACTCGAGAGGAAGCACGATGGTCCCGCCCACATCCAGAGGAGCCCCGTTTCCGCCTCGTAGCTCGAGATGAGGGATCCTTTCCCTGCTTTCAACGGGAAAGAATTCCCGGCGTTCCCGTCGCATCTCAAGAGGAGGCACTCTCAACAGGAAAGGCGAGAGGAACTCCATCGTCATACCACCATGCCAAGAGTCCCCCAGATGTCTCAGTCCATTCCAGAGGAACCTCTTTGCCCTGCACTGGCTCATCTTTGACGCCGAGAATCGACTCACACCACGGTGGCACTTGGAACAGCCCTGTGGGAAAGCCTCGAGGGAAACCACAGATCCTATGATCCACGCGACGGGAAGGGTGATATTGCTGCTACAGCCTGGAAGGAAAGCACACGTGCATGCCCCCACTCGAGACGAGGCCTGACTCCCATGGGGAGACTCCAGAAGTACCCAAAGATCCATGTCAGCCCCTGAGAGGAATCCTCGGTTCCGGCCCTGACTCCACACAAGGTTTTTGGTCCCGGTATCGACGGGAGAGGAATCCCGAGAGGCCCTCTAGCAAATCGCGTGGGACTGGCCTTTCCTGAAGCCACCAGGGCGGGTCCTTGAGGTCCCCGTCGTAACTCAAGAACACATGCCGCAACTCGAGAAAATCCAGGAAATTCTCCCTTCCAGGCGAAATGAGGCGTATTTCCGATGAGGCGTCTGGAGACTAATGACACCTAACCTCTGGAACTTCGAAAGGGTCTTTCACACCCTTGCTGCAACTCAAGAAGTTCACAGCCATACCCGTCTCCACTCGAGAGGAAGCACGATGGTCCCGCCCACATCCAGAGGAGCCCCGTTTCCCCCTCGTAGCTCGAGATGAGGGATCCTTTCCCTGCTTTCAACGGGAAAGAATTCCAGGGGTTCCCGTCGCATCTCAAGAGGAGGCACTCTCAACAGGAAAGGCGAGAGGAACTCCATGGTCGTACCACCATTCCAAGAGTCCCCCAGATGTCTCAGTCCATTCCAGAGGAACCTCTTTGCCCTGCACTGGCTCATCTTTCACGCCGAGGATCGACTCACACCACGGTGGCACGTGGGACAGCCCTGTGGGAAAGCCTCGAGGGAAAGCCTCGAGGGAAAACCACAGATCCTTTGATCCAGGCCACGGGAAGCGTGACATTGCTGCTACAGCCTGGAAGGAAAGCGCATGTGCATGCCCCCACTCGATACGAGGCCTGACTCCCCTGTGGAGACTCCATAAGTTCCCAAAGATCCATGTCAGCCCCTGAGAGGAATTCTCGGTTCCGGCCCTGACTCCACACAAGGTTTTTGGCCCCGGTATCGACGGGAGAGGAATCCCGAGAGGCCCCCTAGCACCTCGCATGGGGACTGGCCTCTCCTGAGGCCAGCAGGGCGGGTCCCTGAGGTCCCCGTCGTAACTCGTGAACACCTGCCGCAACTCGAGAAAATCCAGGAAGTTCTCCCTTCCAGGCGAGATGAAGCCTATTTCCGATGAGGCATCTGGAGACTAAAGACACCTAACCTCTGGAACTTCGAAAGGGTCTTTCACACCAGTGCTGCAACTCAAGAAGTTCACCGCCATACCCGTCTCCACTCGAGAGGAAGCACGATGGTCCCGCCCACTTCCAGAGGAGCCCCGTTTCCCCCTCGTAGCTCGAGGTGAGGGATCCTTTCCCTGCTTTCATCGGGAAAGAATTCCCGTCGTTCCCGTCGCATCTCAAGAGGAGGCACTCTCAACAGGAAAGGCGAGAGGAACTCCATGGTCGTACCACCATTCCAAGAGTCCCCCAGATGTCTCAGTCCATTCAAGAGGAACCTCTTTGCCCTGCACTGGCTCATCTGTCATGCCGAGGATTGACTCACACCACGGTGGCACGTTAAACAGCCCTGTGGGAAAGCCTAGAAAGAAAGTCTCCAGGGAAAACCACAGATCCTTTGATCCACACGACGGGAAGCATGACATTGCTGCTACAGACTGGAAGGAAAGCGCACGTGCATGCCCCCACTCGAGACCAGGCCGTACTCCCCTGGGGAGTCTCCAGAATTACCCAAAAATCCATGTCAGCCCCTGAGAGGAATCCTCGGTTCCGGCCCTGACTCCACACAAGGTTTTTGGCCCCGGTATCGACAGGAGAGGAATCCCGAGAGGCCCGCTATCAACGCGCATGGGGACTGTCCTCTCCTGAGGCCACCAGGTCGGGTCCCTGAGGTCCCCATCGTAACTCGAGAACACCTGCCGCAACTCGAGAAAATCCAGGAAGTTCTCCCTTCCAGGCGAGATGAGGCCTATTTCCGATGAGGCGTCTGGAGACTAATGACACCTAACCTCTGGAACTTCGACAGGGTCTTTCACACCCTTGCTGCAACTCAAGAAGTTCACCGCCATACCCGTCTCCACTCGAGCGGAAACACGATGGGCCCGCCCACATCCAGAGGAGCCCCATTTCCCCCTCGTAGCTCGAGATGAGGGATCCTTTCCCTGCTTTCAACGGGAAAGAATTCCCGGCGTTCCCGTCGCATCTCAAGAGGAGGCACTCTCAACAGAAAAGGCGAGAGGAACTCCATGGTCGTACCACCATTCCAAGAGTCCCCCAGATGTCTCAGTCCATTCCAGAGGAAACTCTTTGCCCTGCACTGGCTCATCTTTCACGCCGAGGATCGACTCACACCACGGTGGCACGTGGGACAGCCCTGTGGGAATGCCTCGAGGGAAAGCCTCGAGGGAAAACCACAGATCATTTGATCCACGCCACGGGAAGCGTGACATTGCTGCTACAGCCTGGAAGGAAAGCGCACGTGCATGCCCCCATTCGAGACGAGGCCTGACTCCCCTGGGGAGACTCCAGAAGTACCCAAAGATCCATGTCAGCCCCTGAGAGGAATCCTCGGTTCCGGCCCTGACTCCACACAAGGTTTTTGGCCCCGGTATCGACGGAAGAGGAATCCCGAGAGGCCCCCTAGCAACTCGCATGGCGACTGGCCTCTCCTGAGGCCACCAGGGCGGGTCCCTGAGGTCCCCGTCGTAACTCGAGAACACCTGCCGCAACTCGAGAAAATCCAGGAAGTTCTCCCTTCCAGGCGAGATGAGGCCTATTTCCGATGAGGCGTCTGGAGACTAATGACACCTAACCTCTGGAAATTCGAAAGGGTCTTTCACACCCTTGCTGAAACTCAAGAAGTTCACCGCCATACCCGTCCCCACTCGAGAGGAAGCACGATGGTCCCGCCCACATCCAGAGGAGCCCCGTTTCCCCCTCGTAGTTCGAGATGAGGGATCCTTTCCCTGCTTTCAACGGGAAAGAATTCCCGGCGTTCCCGTAGCATCTCAAGAGGAGGCACTGTCAACAGGAAAGGCGAGAGGAACTCCATGGTCGTACCACCATTCCAAGAATCCCCCAGATGTCTCAGTCCATTCCAGAGGAAACTCTTTGCCCTGCACTGGCTCATCTTTCACGCCGAGGATCGACTCACACCACGGTGGCACGTGGGACAGCCCTGTGGGAAAGCCTCGAGGGAAAGCCTCGAGGGAAAACCACAGATCCTTTGATCCACGCGACGGTAAGCGTGACATTGCTGCTACAGCCTGGAAGGAAAGCGAACGTGCATGCCCCCACTCGAGACGAGGCCTGACTCCCCTGGGGAGACTCCAGAAGTACCCAAAGATCCATGTCAGCCCCTGAGAGGAATCCTCAGTTCCGCCCCTGACTCCACACAAGGTTTTTGGCCCCGGTATCGACGGGAGAGGAATCCCGAGAGGCCCCCTAGCAACTCGCATGGGGACTGGCCTTGCCTGAGGCCACCCGGGCGGGTCCCTGAGATCCCCGTCGTAACTCGAGAACACCTGCCGCAACTCGAGAAAATCCAGGAAGTTCTCCCTTCCAGGCGAGATGAGGCCTATTTCCGATGAGGCGTCTGGAGACTAATGACACCTAACCTCTGGAACTTCGAAAGGGTCTTTCACACCCTTGCTGCAACTCAAGAAGTTCACCGCCATACCCGTCTCCACTCGAGAGGAAGCACGATGCTCCCGCCCACAATCAGAGGAGCCCCGTTTCCCCCCTCGTAGCTCGAGATGAGGGATACTTTCCCTGCTTTCAACGGGAAAGAATTCTCGGCTTTCCCGTCGCATCTCAAGAGGAGGCACTCTCAACAGGAAAGGCGAGAGGAACCCCATGGTCGTACCACCATTCCAAGAGTCCCCCAGATGTCTCAGTCCATTCCAGAGGAACCTCTTGGCCCTGCACTGGCTCATCTTTCACGCCGAGGATCGACTCACACCACGGTGGCACGTGGGACAGCCCTGTGGGAAAGCCTCGAGGGAAAGCCTCGAGGGAAAGCCACAGATCGTTTGATCCACGCGACGGGAAGCGTGACATTGCTGCTACAGCCTGGAAGGAAAGCGCACGTGCATGCCCCCACTCGAGACGAGGCCTGACTCCCCTGGGGAGACTCCAGAAGTACCGAAAGACCCATGTCAGCGCCTGAGAGGAATCCTCGGTTCCGGCCCTGACTCCACACAAGGATTTTGGCCATGGTATCGACGGGTGAGGAATCCCGAGAGGCCCCCTAGCAACTCGCATGGGGACTGGCCTTTCCTGAGGCCACCAGGGCGGGTCCCTGATGTCCCCATCGTAACTCGAGAACACCTGCCGCAACTCGAGAAAATCCAGGAAGTTCTCCCTTCCAGGCGAGATGAGGCCTATTTCCTATGAGGCGTCTGGAGACTAATGACACCTAACCTCTGGAACTTCGAAAGGGTCTTTCACACCCTTGCTGCAACTCAAGAAGTTCACCGCCATATCCGTCTCCACTCGAGAGGAAGCACGATGGTCCCGCCCACATCCAGAGGAGCCCCGTTTGCCCCTCGTAGCTCGAGATGAGGGATCCTTTCCCTGCTTTCAACGGGAAAGAATTCCCGGGGTTCCCGTCGCATCTCAAGAGGAGGCACTCTCAACAGGAAAGGCGAGAGGAACTCCATGGTCGTACCACCATTCCAAGAGTCCCCCAGATGTCTCAGTCCATTCCAGAGGAACCTCTTTGACCTGCACTGGCTCATCTTTCACGCCGAGGATCGACTCACACCACGGTGGCACGTGGGACAGCCCTGTGGGAAAGCCTCGAGGGAAAGCCTCGAGGGAAAACCACAGATCCTTTGATCCACGCCACGGGAAGCGTGACATTGCTGCTACAGCCTGGAAGGAAAGCGCACGTGCATGCCCCGACTCGAGACGAGGCTTGACTCCCCTGGGGAGACTGCAGAAGTACCCAAAGATCCATGTCAGCCCCTGAGAGGAATGCTCGGTTCCGGCCCTGAATCCACACAAGGTTTTTGGCCCCGGTATCGACGGGAGAGGAATCCCGAGAGGCCCCCTAGCACCTCGCATGGGGACTGGCCTCTCCTGAGGCCACCAGGGCGGGTCCCTGAGGTCCCGGTCGTAACTCGAGAACACCTGCCGCAACTCGAGAAAATCCAGGAAGTTCTCCCTTCCAGGCGAGATGAGGCCTATTTCCGATGAGGCGTCTGGAGACTAATGACACCTAACCTCTGGAACTTCGAAAGGGTCTTTAACACCCTTGCTGCAACTCAAGAAGTTCACCGCCATACCCGTCTCCACTCGAGAGGAAGCACGATGGTCCCGTCCACATCCAGAGGAGCCCCGTTTCCCCCTCGTAGCTCGAGATGAGGGATCCTTTCCCTGCTTTCAACGGGAAAGAATTCCCGGCGTTCCCGTCGCATCTCTAGAGGAGGCACTCTCAACAGGAAAGGCGAGAGGAACTCCATGGTCGTACCACCATTCCAAGAGTCCTCCAGATGTCTCAGTCCATTCCAGAGGAACCTCTTTGCCCTGCACTGGCTCATCTTTCACGCCGAGGATCGACTCACACCACGGTGACACGTGGGACAGCCTTGTGGGAAAGCCTCGAGTGAAAGCCTCGAGGGAAAACCACAGATCCTTTGATCCACGCGACGGGAAGCGTGATATTGCTGCTACAGCCTGGAAGGAAAGCGCACGTGAATGCCCCCACTCGAGACGAGGTCTGACTCCCCTGGGGAGACTCCAGAAGTACCCAAAGATCCATGTCAGCCCCTGAGAGGAATCCTCGGTTCCGGCCCTGACTCCACACAAGGTTTTTGGCCCCGGTATCGACGGGAGAGGAATCCCGAGAGGCCCCCTAGCACCTCGCATGGGGACTGGCCTCTCCTGAGGCCACCAGGGCGGGTCCCTGAGGTCCCCGTCGTAACTGGAGAACACCTGCCGCAACTCGAGAAAATCCACGAAGTTCTCCCTTCCAGGCGAGATGAGGCCTATTTCCGATGAGGCGTCTGGAGACTAATGACACCTAACCTCTGGAGCTTCGAAAGGGTCTTTCACACCCTTGCTGCAACTCAAGGAGTTCACCGCCATACCCGTCTCCACTCGAGAGGAAGCACGATGGTCCCGCCCACATCCAGAGGAGCCTCGTTTCCTCCTCATAGCTCGAGATGAGGGATCCTTTCCCTGCTTTCAACGGGAAAGAATTCCCGGCGTTCCCGTCGCATCTCAAGAGGAGGCACTCTCAACAGGAAAGGCGAGAGGAACTCCATGGTCGTACCGCCATTCCAAGAGTCCCCCAGATGTCTCAGTCCATTCCAGAGGAACCTCTTTGCCCTGCACTGGCTCATCTTTCACGCCGAGGATCGACTCACACCACGGTGGCACGTGGGACAGCCCTGTGGGAAAGCCTCGAGGGAAAGCCTCGAGGGAAAACCACAGATCCTTTGATCCACGCGACGGGAAGCGTGACATTGCTGCTACAGCCTGGAAGGAAAGCGCACGTGCATGCCCCCACTCGAGACGAGGCCTGACTCCCCTGGGGAGACTCCAGAAGTACCCAAAGATCCATGTCAGCCCCTGAGAGGAATCCTCGGTTCCGTCCCTGACTCCACACAAGGGTTTTGGCCCCGGTATCGACGGAAGAGGAATCCCGAGAGGCCCCCTAGCAACTCGCATGGGGACTGGCCTCTCCTGAGGACACCAGGGCGGGTCCCTGAGGTCCCCGTCGTAACTCGAGAACACCTGCCGCAACTCGAGAAAATCCAGGAAGTTCTCCCTTCCAGGCGAGATGAGGCCTATTTCCGATGAGGCGTCTGGAGACTAATGACACCTAACCTCTGGAACTTCGAAAGGGTCTTTCACACCCTTGCTGCAACTCAAGAAGTTCACCGCCATACCCGTCTCCACTCGAGAGGAAGCACGATGGTCCCGCACACATCCAGAGGAGCCCCGTTTCCCCCTCGTAGCTCGAGATGAGGGATCCTTTCCCTGCTTTCAACGGGAAAGAATTCCCGGCGTTCCCGTCGCATCTCAAGACGAGTCACTCTCAACAGAAAGGCGAGAGGAACTCCATGGTCGTACCACCATTCCAAGAGTCCCCCAGATGTCTCAGTCCATTCCAGAGGAACCTCTTTGCCCTGCACTGGCTCATCTTTCACGCCGAGGATCGACTTACACCACGGTGGCACGTGGAACAGCCCTGTGGGAAAGCCTCGAGGGAAAGCCTCGAGGGAAAACCACAGATCCTTTGATCCACGCGACGGGAAGCGTGACATTGCTACTACAGCCTGGAAGGAAAGTGCACGTGCATGCCCCCACTCGACACGAGGCTTGACTCCCCTGGGGAGACTCCAGAAGTACCCAAAGATCCATGTCAGCCCCTGAGAGGAATCCTCGGTTCCGGCCCTGACTCCACACAAGGTTTTTGGCCCCGGTATCGACGGGAGAGGAATCCCGAGAGGCCCCGTAGCAACTCGCATGGGGACTGGCCACTCCTGAGCCCACCAGGGCGGGTCCCTGAGGTCCCCGTCGTAACTCGAGAACACCTGCCGCAACTCGAGAAAATCCAGGAAGTTCTCCCTTCCAGGCGAGATGAGGCCTATTTCCGATGAGGCGTCTGGAGACTAATGACACCTAACCTCTGGAGCTTCGAAAGGGTCTTTCACACCCTTGCTGCAACTCAAGAAGTTCACCGCCATACCCGTCTCCACTCGAGAGGAAGCACGATGGTCCCGTCCACATCCAGAGGAGCCCCGTTTCCCCCTCGTAGCTCGAGATGAGTGATCCTTTCCCTGCTTTCAACGGGAAAGAATTCCCGGCGTTCCCGTAGCATCTCAAGAGGAGGCACTCTCAACAGGAAAGGCGAGAGGAACTCCATGGTCGTACCACCATTCCAAGAGTCCTCCAGATGTCTCAGTCCATTCCAGAGGAACCTCTTTGCCCTGCACTGGCTCATCTTTCACGCCGAGGATCGACTCACACCACGGTGGCACGTGGGACAGCCCTGTGGGAAAGCCTCGAGGGAAAGCCTCGAGGGAAAACCACAGATCCTATGATCCACGCGACGGGAAGCGTGATATTGCTGCTACAGCCTGGAAGGAAAGCGCACGTGCATGCCCCCACTCGAGACGAGGCTTGACTCCCCTGGGGAGACTCCACAAGTACCCAAAGATCCATGTCAGCCCCTGAGAGGAATCCTCGGTTCAGGCCCTGATTCCCCCCAAGGTTTTTGGCCTCGGTATCGACGGGAGAGGAATCCCGAGAGGCCCCCTAGCAACTCGCATGGGGACTGGCCTCTCCTGAGGCCACCAGGGAGGGTCCCTGAGGTCCCCGTCGTAACTCGAGAACACCTGCCGCAACTCGAGAAAATCCAGGAAGTTCTCCCTTCCAGGCGAGATGAGGCCTATTTCCGATGAGGCGTCTGGAGACTAATGACACCTAACCTCTGGAACTTCGAAAGGGTCTTTCACGCCCTTGCTGCAACTCAAGAAGTTCACCGCCATACCCGTCTCCACTCGAGAGGAAGCACGATGGTCCCACCCACATCCAGAGGAGCCCCGTTTCCCCCTCGTAGCTCGAGATGAGGGATCCTTTCCCTGCTTTCAACGGGAAAGAATTCCCGGCGTTCCCGTCGCATCTCAAGAGGAGGCACTCTCAACAGGAAAGGCGAGAGGAACTCCATGGTCGTACCACCATTCCAAGAGTCCCCCAGATGTCTCAGTCCATTCCAGAGGAACCTCTTTGCCCTGCACTGGCTCATCTTTCACGCCGAGGATCGACTCACACCACGGTGGCACGTGGGACAGCCCTGTGGGAAAGCCTCGAGGGAAAGCCTCGAGGGAAAACCACAGATCCTTTGATCCAGGCCACGGGAAGCGTGACATTGCTGCTACAGCCTGGAAGGAAAGCGCACGTGCATGCCCCCACTCGAGACGAGGCCTGACTCCCCTGGGGAGACTCCAGAAGTACCCAAAGATCCATGTCAGCCCCTGAGAGGAATCCTCGGTTCCGGCCCTGACTCCACACAAGGTTTTTGGCCCCGGTATCGACGGGAGAGGAATCCCGAGAGGCCCCCTAGCACCTCGCATGGGGACTGGCCTCTCCTGAGGCCACCAGGGCGGGTCCCTGAGGTCCCCGTCGTAACTCGAGAACACCTGCCGCAACTCGAGAAAATCCAGGAAGTTCTCCCTTCCAGGCGAGATGAGGCCTATTTCCGATGAGGCGTCGGGAGACTAATGACACCTAACCTCTGGAACTTCGAAAGGGTCTTTCACACCCTTGCTGCAACTCAAGAAGTTCACCGCCATACCCGTGTCCACTCGAGAGGAAGCACGATGGTCCCGCCCACATCCAGAGGAGCCCCGTTTCCCCCTCGGAGCTCGAGATGAGGGATCCTTTCCCTGCTTTCAACGGAAAGAATTCCCGGCGTTCCCGTCGCATCTCAAGAGGAGGCACTCTCAACAGGAAAGGCGAGAGGAACTCCATGGTCGTATCACCATTCCAAGAGTTCCCCAGATGTCTCAGTTCATTCCAGAGGAACCTCTTTGCCCTGCACTGGCTCATCTTTCACGCCGAGGTTCGACTCACACCACGGTGGCACGTGGGACAGCCCTGTGGGAAAGCCTCGAGGGAAAGCCTCGAGGGAAAACCACAGATCCTATGATCCACGCGACGGGAAGCGTGACATTGCTGCTAGAACCTGGAAGGAAAGCGCACGTGCATGCCCCCACTCGAGACGAGGCCTGTCTCCCCTGGCGAAACTCCAGAAGTACCCAAAGATCCATATCAGCCCCTGAGAGGAATCCTCGGTTCCGGCCCTGACTCCACACAAGGTTTTTGGCCCCGGTATCGACGGGAGAGGAATCCCAAGAGGCCCCCTAGCAACTCGCATGGGGACTGGCCTCTCCTGAGGCCACCAGGGCGGGTCCCTGAGGTCCCCGTCGTAACTCGAGAACACCTGCCGCAACTCGAGAAAATCCAGGAAGTTCTCCCTTCCAGGCGAGATGAGGCCTATTTCCGATGAGGCGTCTGGAGACTAATGACACCTAACCTCTGGAACTTCGAAAGGGTCTTTCACACCCTTGCTGCAACTCAAGAAGTTCACCGCCATACCCGTCTCCACTCGAGATGAAGCACGATGGTCCCGCCCACATCCAGAGGAGCCCCGTTTCCCCCTCGTAGCTCGAGATGAGGGATCCTTTCCCTGCTTTCAACGGGAAAGAATTTCCGGCGTTCCCGTCGCATCTCAAGACGAGTCACTCTCAACAGAAAGGCGAGAGGAACTCCATGGTCGTACCACCATTCCAAGAGTCCCCCAGATGTCTCAGTCCATTCCAGAGGAACCTCTTTGCCCTGCACTGGCTCATCTTTCACGCCGAGGATCGACTTACACCACGGTGGCACGTGGAACAGCCCTGTGGGAAAGCCTCGAGGGAAAGCCTCGAGGGAAAACCACAGATCCTTTGATCCACGCGACGGGAAGCGTGACATTGCTACTACAGCCTGGAAGGAAAGTGCACGTGCATGCCCCCACTCGACACGAGGCTTGACTCCCCTGGGGAGACTCCAGAAGTACCCAAAGATCCATGTCAGCCCCTGAGAGGAATCCTCGGTTCCGGCCCTGAATCCACACAAGGTTTTTGGCCCCGGTATCGACGGGAGAGGAATCCCGAGAGGCCCCGTAGCAACTCGCATGGGGACTGGCCACTCCTGAGCCCACCAGGGCGGGTCCCTGAGGTCCCCGTCGTAACTCGAGAACACCTGCCGCAACTCGAGAAAATCCAGGAAGTTCTCCCTTCCAGGCGAGATGAGGCCTATTTCCGATGAGGCGTCTGGAGACTAATGACACCTAACCTCTGGAGCTTCGAAAGGGTCTTTCACACCCTTGCTGCAACTCAAGAAGTTCACCGCCATACCCGTCTCCACTCGAGAGGAAGCACGATGGTCCCGTCCACATCCAGAGGAGCCCCGTTTCCCCCTCGTAGCTCGAGATGAGTGATCCTTTCCCTGCTTTCAACGGGAAAGAATTCCCGGCGTTCCCGTAGCATCTCAAGAGGAGGCACTCTCAACAGGAAAGGCGAGAGGAACTCCATGGTCGTACCACCATTCCAAGAGTCCTCCAGATGTCTCAGTCCATTCCAGAGGAACCTCTTTGCCCTGCACTGGCTCATCTTTCACGCCGAGGATCGACTCACACCACGGTGGCACGTGGGACAGCCCTGTGGGAAAGCCTCGAGGGAAAGCCTCGAGGGAAAACCACAGATCCTATGATCCACGCGACGGGAAGCGTGATATTGCTGCTACAGCCTGGAAGGAAAGCGCACGTGCATGCCCCCACTCGAGACGAGGCTTGACTCCCCTGGGGAGACTCCACAAGTACCCAAAGATCCATGTCAGCCCCTGAGAGGAATCCTCGGTTCAGGCCCTGATTCCCCCCAAGGTTTTTGGCCTCGGTATCGACGGGAGAGGAATCCCGAGAGGCCCCCTAGCAACTCGCATGGGGACTGGCCTCTCCTGAGGCCACCAGGGAGGGTCCCTGAGGTCCCCGTCGTAACTCGAGAACACCTGCCGCAACTCGAGAAAATCCAGGAAGTTCTCCCTTCCAGGCGAGATGAGGCCTATTTCCGATGAGGCGTCTGGAGACTAATGACACCTAACCTCTGGAACTTCGAAAGGGTCTTTCACGCCCTTGCTGCAACTCAAGAAGTTCACCGCCATACCCGTCTCCACTCGAGAGGAAGCACGATGGTCCCACCCACATCCAGAGGAGCCCCGTTTCCCCCTCGTAGCTCGAGATGAGGGATCCTTTCCCTGCTTTCAACGGGAAAGAATTCCCGGCGTTCCCGTCGCATCTCAAGAGGAGGCACTCTCAACAGGAAAGGCGAGAGGAACTCCATGGTCGTACCACCATTCCAAGAGTCCCCCAGATGTCTCAGTCCATTCCAGAGGAACCTCTTTGCCCTGCACTGGCTCATCTTTCACGCCGAGGATCGACTCACACCACGGTGGCACGTGGGACAGCCCTGTGGGAAAGCCTCGAGGGAAAGCCTCGAGGGAAAACCACAGATCCTTTGATCCAGGCCACGGGAAGCGTGACATTGCTGCTACAGCCTGGAAGGAAAGCGCACGTGCATGCCCCCACTCGAGACGAGGCCTGACTCCCCTGGGGAGACTCCAGAAGTACCCAAAGATCCATGTCAGCCCCTGAGAGGAATCCTCGGTTCCGGCCCTGACTCCACACAAGGTTTTTGGCCCCGGTATCGACGGGAGAGGAATCCCGAGAGGCCCCCTAGCACCTCGCATGGGGACTGGCCTCTCCTGAGGCCACCAGGGCGGGTCCCTGAGGTCCCCGTCGTAACTCGAGAACACCTGCCGCAACTCGAGAAAATCCAGGAAGTTCTCCCTTCCAGGCGAGATGAGGCCTATTTCCGATGAGGCGTCGGGAGACTAATGACACCTAACCTCTGGAACTTCGAAAGGGTCTTTCACACCCTTGCTGCAACTCAAGAAGTTCACCGCCATACCCGTGTCCACTCGAGAGGAAGCACGATGGTCCCGCCCACATCCAGAGGAGCCCCGTTTCCCCCTCGTAGCTCGAGATGAGGGATCCTTTCCCTGCTTTCAACGGGAAAGAATTCCCGGGGTTCCCGTCGCATCTCAAGAGGAGGCACTCTCAACAGGAAAGGCGAGAGGAACTCCATGGTCGTACCACCATTCCAAGAGTCCTCCAGATGTCTCAGTCCATTCCAGAGGAACCTCTTTGCCCTGCACTGGCTCATCTTTCACGCCGAGGATCGACTCACACCACGGTGGCACGTGGGACAGCCCTGTGGGAAAGCCTCGAGGGAAAGCCTCGAGGGAAAACCACAGATCCTATGATCCACGCGACGGGAAGCGTGATATTGCTGCTACAGCCTGGAAGGAAAGCGCACGTGCATGCCCCCACTCGAGACGAGGCTTGACTCCCCTGGGGAGACTCCACAAGTACCCAAAGATCCATGTCAGCCCCTGAGAGGAATCCTCGGTTCAGGCCCTGATTCCCCCCAAGGTTTTTGGCCTCGGTATCGACGGGAGAGGAATCCCGAGAGGCCCCCTAGCAACTCGCATGGGGACTGGCCTCTCCTGAGGCCACCAGGGAGGGTCCCTGAGGTCCCCGTCGTAACTCGAGAACACCTGCCGCAACTCGAGAAAATCCAGGAAGTTCTCCCTTCCAGGCGAGATGAGGCCTATTTCCGATGAGGCGTCTGGAGACTAATGACACCTAACCTCTGGAACTTCGAAAGGGTCTTTCACGCCCTTGCTGCAACTCAAGAAGTTCACCGCCATACCCGTCTCCACTCGAGAGGAAGCACGATGGTCCCACCCACATCCAGAGGAGCCCCGTTTCCCCCTCGTAGCTCGAGATGAGGGATCCTTTCCCTGCTTTCAACGGGAAAGAATTCCCGGCGTTCCCGTCGCATCTCAAGAGGAGGCACTCTCAACAGGAAAGGCGAGAGGAACTCCATGGTCGTACCACCATTCCAAGAGTCCCCCAGATGTCTCAGTCCATTCCAGAGGAACCTCTTTGCCCTGCACTGGCTCATCTTTCACGCCGAGGATCGACTCACACCACGGTGGCACGTGGGACAGCCCTGTGGGAAAGCCTCGAGGGAAAGCCTCGAGGGAAAACCACAGATCCTTTGATCCAGGCCACGGGAAGCGTGACATTGCTGCTACAGCCTGGAAGGAAAGCGCACGTGCATGCCCCCACTCGAGACGAGGCCTGACTCCCCTGGGGAGACTCCAGAAGTACCCAAAGATCCATGTCAGCCCCTGAGAGGAATCCTCGGTTCCGGCCCTGACTCCACACAAGGTTTTTGGCCCCGGTATCGACGGGAGAGGAATCCCGAGAGGCCCCCTAGCACCTCGCATGGGGACTGGCCTCTCCTGAGGCCACCAGGGCGGGTCCCTGAGGTCCCCGTCGTAACTCGAGAACACCTGCCGCAACTCGAGAAAATCCAGGAAGTTCTCCCTTCCAGGCGAGATGAGGCCTATTTCCGATGAGGCGTCGGGAGACTAATGACACCTAACCTCTGGAACTTCGAAAGGGTCTTTCACACCCTTGCTGCAACTCAAGAAGTTCACCGCCATACCCGTGTCCACTCGAGAGGAAGCACGATGGTCCCGCCCACATCCAGAGGAGCCCCGTTTCCCCCTCGGAGCTCGAGATGAGGGATCCTTTCCCTGCTTTCAACGGAAAGAATTCCCGGCGTTCCCGTCGCATCTCAAGAGGAGGCACTCTCAACAGGAAAGGCGAGAGGAACTCCATGGTCGTATCACCATTCCAAGAGTTCCCCAGATGTCTCAGTTCATTCCAGAGGAACCTCTTTGCCCTGCACTGGCTCATCTTTCACGCCGAGGTTCGACTCACACCACGGTGGCACGTGGGACAGCCCTGTGGGAAAGCCTCGAGGGAAAGCCTCGAGGGAAAACCACAGGTCCTATGATCCACGCGACGGGAAGCGTGACATTGCTGCTAGAACCTGGAAGGAAAGCGCACGTGCATGCCCCCACTCGAGACGAGGCCTGTCTCCCCTGGCGAAACTCCAGAAGTACCCAAAGATCCATATCAGCCCCTGAGAGGAATCCTCGGTTCCGGCCCTGACTCCACACAAGGTTTTTGGCCCCGGTATCGACGGGAGAGGAATCCCAAGAGGCCCCCTAGCAACTCGCATGGGGACTGGCCTCTCCTGAGGCCACCAGGGCGGGTCCCTGAGGTCCCCGTCGTAACTCGAGAACACCTGCCGCAACTCGAGAAAATCCAGGAAGTTCTCCCTTCCAGGCGAGATGAGGCCTATTTCCGATGAGGCGTCTGGAGACTAATGACACCTAACCTCTGGAACTTCGAAAGGGTCTTTCACACCCTTGCTGCAACTCAAGAAGTTCACCGCCATACCCGTCTCCACTCGAGAGGAAGCACGATGGTCCCGCCCACATCCAGAGGAGCCCCGTTTCCCCCTCGGAGCTCGAGATGAGGGATCCTTTCCCTGCTTTCTACGGGAAAGAATTCCCGGCGTTCCCGTCGCATCTCAAGAGGAGGCACTCTCAACAGGAAAGGCGAGAGGAACTCCATGGTCGTACCACCATTCCAAGAGTCCCCCAGATGTCTCAGTCCATTCCAGAGGAACCTCTTTGCCCTGCACTGGCTCATCTTTCACGCCGAGGATCGACTCACACCACGGTGGCACGTGGGACAGCCCTGTGGGAAAGCCTCGAGGGAAAACCACAGATCCTTTGATCCTCGCGACGGGAAGCGTGACATTGCTACTACAGCCTGGAAGGAAAGTGCACGTGCATGCCCCCACTCGACACGAGGCTTGACTCCCCTGGGGAGACTCCAGAAGTACCCAAAGATCCATGTCAGCCCCTGAGAGGAATCCTCGGTTCCGGCCCTGAATCCACACAAGGTTTTTGGCCCCGGTATCGACGGGAGAGGAATCCCGAGAGGCCCCCTAGCAACTCGCATGGGGACTGGCCTCTCCTGAGGCCACCAGGGCGGGTCCCTGAGGTCCCCGTCGTAACTCAAGAACACCTGCCGCAACTCGAGAAAATCCAGGAAGTTCTCCCTTCCAGGCGAGATGAGGCCTATTTCCGATGAGGCGTCTGGAGACTAATGACACCTAACCTCTGGAACTTCGAAAGGGTCTTTCACACCGTTGCTGCAACTCAAGAAGTTCACCGCCATACCCGTCTCCACTCGAGAGGAAGCACGATGGTCCCGCCCACATCCAGAGGAGCCCCGTTTCCCCCTCGTAGCTCGAGATGAGGGATCCTTTCCCTGCTTTCAACGGGAAAGAATTCCCGGCGTTCCCGTCGCATCTCAAGAGGAGGCACTCTCAACAGGAAAGGCGAGAGGAACTCCATGGTCGTACCACCATTGCAAGAGTCCCCCAGATGTCTCAGTCCATTCCAGAGGAACCTCTTTGCCCTGCACTGGCTCATCTTTCACGCCGAGAATCGACTCACACCACGGTGGCACGTGGGACAGCCCTGTGGGAAAGCCTCGAGGGAAAGCCTCGAGGGAAAACCACAGATCCTTTGATCCAGGCCATGGGAAGCGTGACATTGCTGCTACAGCCTGGAAGGAAAGCTCACGTGCATGCCCCCACTCGAGACCAGGCCTGACTCCCCTGGGGAGACTCCAGAAGTACCCAAAGATCCATGTCAGCCCCTGAGAGGAATCCTCGGTTCCGGCCCTGACTCCACACAAGGATTTTGGCCCCGGTATCGACGGGAGAGGAATCCCGAGAGGCCCCCTAGCAACTCGCATGGGGACTGGCCTCTCCTGAGGCCACCAGGGCGGGTCCCTGAGGTCCCCGTCGTACCTCGAGAACACCTGCCGCAACTCGAGAAAATCCAGGAAGTTCTCCCTTCTAGGCGAGATGAGGCCTATTTCCGATGAGGCGTCTGGAGACTAATGACACCTAACCTCTGGAACTTCGAAAGGGTCTTTCACACCCTTGCTGCAACTCAAGAAGTTCACCGCCATACCCGTCTCCACTCGAGAGGAAGCACGATGGTCCCGCCCACATCCAGAGGAGCCCCGTTTCCCCCTCGTAGCTCGAGATGAGGGATCCTTTCCCTGCTTTCAACGGAAAGAATTCCCGGCGTTCCCGTCGCATCTCAAGAGGAGGCACTCTCAACAGGAAAGGCGAGAGGAACTCCATGGTCGTACCACCATTGCAAGAGTCCCCCAGATGTCTCAGTCCATTCCAGAGGAACCTCTTTGCCCTGCACTGGCTCATCTTTCACGCCGAGGATCGACTCACACCACGGTGGCACGTGGGACAGCCCTGTGGGAAAGCCTCGAGGGAAAGCCTCGAGGGAAAACCACAGATCCTTTGATCCACGCGACGGGAAGCGTGATATTGCTGCTACAGCCTGGAAGGAAAGCGCACGTGCATGCCCCCACTCGAGACGAGGCCTGACTCCCCTGGGGAGACTCCAGAAGTACCCAAAGATACATGTCAGCCCCTGAGAGGAATCCTCGGTTCCGGCCCTGACTCCACACAAGGTTTTTGGCCCCGGTATCGACGGGAGAGGAATCCCGAGAGGCCCCCTAGCACCTCGCATGGGGACTGGCCTCTCCTGAGGCCACCAGGGCGGGTCCCTGAGTTCCCCGTCGTAACTCGAGAACACCTGCCGCAACTCGAGAAAATCCAGGAAGTTCTCCCTTCCAGGCGAGATGAGGCCTATTTCCGATGAGGCGTCTGGAGACTAATGACACCTAACCTCTTTAACTTCGAAAGGGTCTTTCACACCCTTGCTGCAACTCAAGAAGTTCACCGCCATACCCGTGTCCACTCGAGAGGAAGCACGATGGTCCCGCCCACATCCAGAGGAGCCCCGTTTCCCCCTCGTAGCTCGAGATGAGGGATCCTTTCCCTGCTTTCAACGGAAAGAATTCCCGGCGTTCCCGTCGCATCTCAAGAGGAGGCACTCTCAACAGGAAAGGCGAGAGGAACTCCATGGTCGTACCACCATTCCAAGAGTCCCCCAGATGTCTCAGTCCATTCCAGAGGAACCTCTTTGCCCTGCACTGGCTCATCTTTCACGCCGAGGATCGACTCACACCACGGTGGCACGTGGGACAGCCCTGTGGGAAAGCCTCGAGGGAAAGCCTCGAGGGAAAACCACAGATCCTATGATCCACGCGACGGGAAGCGTGACATTGCTGCTAGAACCTGGAAGGAAAGCGCACGTGCATGCCACCACTCGAGACGAGGCCTGTCTCCCCTGGCGAGACTCCAGAAGTACCCAAAGATCCATATCAGCCCCTGAGAGGAATCCTCGGTTCCGGCCCTGACTCCACACAAGGTTTTTGGCCCCGGTATCAACGGGAGAGGAATCCCAAGAGGCCCCCTAGCAACTCGCATGGGGACTGGCCTCTCCTGAGGCCACCAGGGCGGGTCCCTGAGGTCCCCGTCGTAACTCGAGAACACCTGCCGCAACTCGAGAAAATCCAGGAAGTTCTCCCTTCCAGGCGAGATGAGGCCTATTTCCGATGAGGCGTCTGGAGACTAATGACACCTAACCTCTGGAACTTCGAAAGGGTCTTTCACACCCTTGCTGCAACTCAAGAAGTTCACCGCCATACCCGTCTCCACTCGAGAGGAAGCACGATGGTCCCGCCCACATCCAGATGAGCCCCGTTTCCCCCTCGTAGCTCGAGATGAGGGATCCTTTCCCTGCTTTCAACGGGAAAGAATTCCCGGCGTTCCCGTCGCATCTCAAGAGGAGGCACTCTCAACAGGAAAGGCGAGAGGAACTCCATGGTCGTACCACCATTGCAAGAGTCCCCCAGATGTCTCAGTCCATTCCAGAGGAACCTCTTTGCCCTGCACTGGCTCATCTTTCACGCCGAGGATCGACTCACACCATGGTGGCACGTGGGACAGCCCTGTGGGAAATCCTCGAGGGAAAGCCTCGAGGGAAAACCACAGATCCTTTGATCCACGCGACGGGAAGCGTGATATTGCTGCTACAGCCTGGAAGGAAAGCGCACGTGCATGCCCCCACTCGAGACGAGGCTTGACTCCCCTGCGGAGACTCCACAAGTACCCAAAGATCCATGTCAGCCCATGAGAGGAATCCTCGGTTCAGGCCCTGATTCCCCCCAAGGTTTTTGGCCCCGGTATCGACGGGAGAGGAATCCCGAGAGGCCCCCTAGCAACTCGCATGGGGACTGGCCTCTCCTGAGGCCACCAGGGAGGGTCCCTGAGGTCCCCGTCGTAACTCGAGAACACCTGCCGCAACTCGAGAAAATCCAGGAAGTTCTCCCTTCCAGGCGAGATGAGGCCTATTTCCGATGAGGCGTCTGGAGACTAATGACACCTAACCTCTGGAACTTCGAAAGGGTCTTTCACGCCCTTGCTGCAACTCAAGAAGTTCACCGCCATACCCGTCTCCACTCGAGAGGAAGCACGATGGTCCCACCCACATCCAGAGGAGCCCCGTTTCCCCCTCGTAGCTCGAGATGAGGGATCCTTTCCCTGCTTTCAACGGGAAAGAATTCCCGGCGTTCCCGTCGCATCTCAAGAGGAGGCACTCTCAACAGGAAAGGCGAGAGGAACTCCATGGTCGTACCACCATTCCAAGAGTCCCCCAGATGTCTCAGTCCATTCCAGAGGAACCTCTTTGCCCTGCACTGGCTCATCTTTCACGCCGAGGATCGACTCACACCACGGTGGCACGTGGGACAGCCCTGTGGGAAAGCCTCGAGGGAAAGCCTCGAGGGAAAACCACAGATCCTTTGATCCAGGGCACGGGAAGCGTGACATTGCTGCTACAGCCTGGAAGGAAAGCGCACGTGCATGCCCCCACTCGAGACGAGGCCTGACTCCCCTGGGGAGACTCCAGAAGTACCCAAAGATACATGTCAGCCCCTGAGAGGAATCCTCGGTTCCGGCCCTGACTCCACACAAGGTTTTTGGCCCCGGTATCGACGGGAGAGGAATCCCGAGAGGCCCCCTAGCACCTCGCATGGGGACTGGCCTCTCCTGAGGCCAGCAGGGCGGGTCCCTGAGGTCCCCGTCGTAACTGGAGAACACCTGCCGCAACTCGAGAAAATCCAGGAAGTTCTCCCTTCCAGGCGAGATGAGGCCTATTTCCGATGAGGCGTCTGGAGACTAATGACACCTAACCTCTGGAACTTCGAAAGGGTCTTTCACACCGTTGCTGCAACTCAAGAGGTTCACCGCCATACCCGTCTCCACTCGAGAGGAAGCACGATGGTCCCGCCCACATCCAGAGGAGCCCCGTTTCCCCCTCGTAGCTCGAGATGAGGGATCCTTTCCCTGCTTTCAACGGGAAAGAATTCCCGGCGTTCCCGTCGCATCTCAAGAGGAGGCACTCTCAACAGGAAAGGCGAGAGGAACGCCATGGTCGTACCACCATTCCAAGAGTCCCCCAGATGTCTCAGTCCATTCCAGAGGAACCTCTTTGCCCTGCACTGGCTCATCTTTCACGTCGAGGATCGACTCACACCACGGTGGCACGTGGGACAGCCCTGTGGGAAAGCCTCGAGGGAAAGCCTCGAGGGAAAACCACAGATCCTTTGATCCAGGCCATGGGAAGCGTGACATTGCTGCTACAGCCTGGAAGGAAAGCGTACGTGCATGCCCCCACTCGAGACGAGGCCTGACTCCCCTGGGGAGACTCCAGAAGTACCCAAAGATCCATGTCAGCCCCTGAGAGGAATCCTCGGTTCCGGCCCTGAATCCACACAAGGTTTTTGGCCCCGGTATCGACGGGAGAGGAATCCCGAGAAGCCCCCTAGCAACTCGCATGGGGACTGGCCTCTCCTGAGGCCAACAGGGCGGGTCCCTGATGTCCCCGTCGTAACTCGAGAACACCTGCCGCAACTCGAGAAAATCCAGGAAGTTCTCCCTTCCAGGCGAGATGAGGCCTATTTCCGATGAGGCGTCTGGAGCCTAATGACACCTAACCTCTGGAACTTCGAAAGGGTCTTTCACACCCTTGCTGCAACTCAAGAAGTTCACCGCCATACCCGTCTCCACTCGAGAGGAAGCACGATGGTCCCGTCCACATCCAGAGGAGCCTCGTTTCCCCCTCGTAGCTCGAGATGAGGGATCCTTTCCCTGCTTTCAACGGGAAAGAATTCCCGGCGTTCCCGTAGCATCTCAAGAGGAGGCACTCTCAACAGGAAAGGCGAGAGGAACTCCATGGTCGAACCACCATTGCAAGAGTCCCCCAGATGTCTCAGTCCATTCCAGAGGAACCTCTTTGCCCTGCACTGGCTCATCTTTCACGCCGAGGATCGACTCACACCACGGTGGCACGTGGGACAGCCCTGTGGGAAAGCTCGAGGGAAAGCCTCGAGGGAAAACCACAGATCCTTTGATCCAGGCCATGGGAAGCGTGACATTGCTGCTACAGCCTGGAAGGAAAGCTCACGTGCATGCCCCCACTCGAGACGAGGCCTGACTCCCCTGGGGAGACTCCAGAAGTACCCAAAGATCCATGTCAGCCCCTGAGAGGAATCCTCGGTTCCGGCCCTGACTCCACACAAGGATTTTGGCCCCGGTATCGACGGGAGAGGAATCCCGAGAGGCCCCCTAGCAACTCGCATGGGGACTGGCCTCTCCTGAGGCCACCAGGGCGGGTCCCTGAGGTCCCCGTCGTAACTCGAGAACACCTGCCGCAACTCGAGAAAATCCAGGAAGTTCTCCCTTCCAGGCGAGATGAGGCCTATTTCCGATGAGGCGTCTGGAGACTAATGACACCTAACCTCTGGAACTTCGAAAGGGTCTTTCACACCCTTGCTGCAACTCAAGAAGTTCACCGCCATACCCGTGTCCACTCGAGAGGAAGCACGATGGTCCCGCCCACATCCAGAGGAGCCCCGTTTCCCCCTCGGAGCTCGAGATGAGGGATCCTTTCCCTGCTTTCAACGAAAAGAATTCCCGGCGTTCCCGTCGCATTTCAAGAGGAGGCACTCTCAACAGGAAAGGCGAGAGGAACTCCATGGTCGTACCACCATTCCAAGAGTCCCCCAGATGTCTCAGTCCATTCCAGAGGAACCTCTTTGCCCTGCACTGGCTCATCTTTCACGCCGAGGATCGACTCACACCACGGTGGCACGTGGGACAGCCCTGTGGGAAAGCCTCGAGGGAAAGCCTCGAGGGAAAACCACAGATCCTATGATCCACGCTACGGGAAGCGTGACATTGCTGCTAGAACCTGGAAGGAAAGCGCACGTGCATGCCCCCACTCGAGACGAGGCCTGTCTCCCCTGGCGAGACTCCAGAAGTACCCAAAGATCTATATCAGCCCCTGAGAGGAATCCTCGGTTCCGGCCCTGACTCCACACAAGGTTTTTGGCCCCGGTATCAACGGGAGAGGAATCCCAAGAGGCCCCCTAGCAACTCGCATGGGGACTGGCCTCTCCTGAGGCCACCAGGGCGGGTCCCTGAGGTCCCCGTCGTAACTCGAGAACACCTGCCGCAACTCGAGAAAATCCAGGAAGTTCTCCCTTCCAGGCGAGATGAGGCCTATTTCCGATGAGGCGTCTGGAGACTAATGACACCTAACCTCTGGAACTTCGAAAGGGTCTTTCACACCGTTGCTGCAACTCAAGAAGTTCACCGTCATACCCGTCTTCACTCGAGAGGAAGCACGATGGTCCCGCCCACATCCAGAGGAGCCCCGTTTCCCCCTCGTAGCTCGAGATGAGGGATCCTTTCCCTGCTTTCAACGGGAAAGAATTCCCGGCGTTCCCGTCGCATCTCAAGAGGAGGCACTCTCAACAGGAAAGGCGAGAGGAACTCCATGGTCGTACCACCATTGCAAGAGTCCCCCAGATGTCTCAGTCCATTCCAGAGGAACCTCTTTGCCCTGCACTGGCTCATCTTTCACGCCGAGGATCGACTCACACCACGGTGGCACGTGGGACAGCCCTGTGGGAAAGCCTCGAGGGAAAGCCTCGAGGGAAAACCACAGATCCTTTGATCCACGCGACGGGAAGCGTGATATTGCTGCTACAGCCTGGAAGGAAAGCGCACGTGCATGCCCCCACTCGAGACGAGGCTTGACTCCCCTGGGGAGACTCCACAAGTACCCAAAGATCCATGTCAGCCCATGAGAGGAATCCTCGGTTCAGGCCCTGATTCCCCCCAAGGTTTTTGGCCCCGGTATCGACGGGAGAGGAATCCCGAGAGGCCCCCTAGCAACTCGCATGGGGACTGGCCTCTCCTGAGGCCACCAGGGAGGGTCCCTGAGGTCCCCGTCGTAACTCGAGAACACCTGCTGCAACTCGAGAAAATCCAGGAAGTTCTCCCTTCCAGGCGAGATGAGGCCTATTTCCGATGAGGCGTCTGGAGACTAATGACACCTAACCTCTGGAACTTCGAAAGGGTCTTTCACGCCCTTGCTGCAACTCAAGAAGTTCACCGCCATACCCGTCTCCACTCGAGAGGAAGCACGATGGTCCCACCCACATCCAGAGGAGCCCCGTTTCCCCCTCGGAGCTCGAGATGAGGGATCCTTTCCCTGCTTTCAACGGGAAAGAATTCCCGGCGTTCCCGTCGCATCTCAAGAGGAGGCACTCTCAACAGGAAAGGCGAGAGGAACTCCATGGTCGTACCACCATTCCAAGAGTCCCCCAGATGTCTCAGTCCATTCCAGAGGAACCTCTTTGCCCTGCACTGGCTCATCTTTCACGCCGAGGATCGACTCACACCACGGTGGCACGTGAGACAGCCCTGTGGGAAAGCCTCGAGGGAAAGCCTCGAGGGAAAACCACAGATCCTTTGATCCAGGCCACGGGAAGCGTGACATTGCTGCTACAGCCTGGAAGGAAAGCGCACGTGCATGCCCCCACTCGAGACGAGGCCTGACTCCCCTGGGGAGACTCCAGAAGTACCCAAAGATCCATGTCAGCCCCTGAGAGGAATCCTCGGTTCCGGCCCTGACTCCACACAAGGTTTTTGGCCCCGGTATCGACGGGAGAGGAATCCCGAGAGGCCCCCTAGCACCTCGCATGGGGACTGGCCTCTCCTGAGGCCACCAGGGCGGGTCCCTGAGGTCCCCGTCGTAACTCGAGAACACCTGCCGCAACTCGAGAAAATCCAGGAAGTTCTCCCTTCCAGGCGAGATGAGGCCTATTTCCGATGAGGCGTCTGGAGACTAATGACACCTAACCTCTGGAACTTCGAAAGGGTCTTTCACACCCTTGCTGCAACTCAAGAAGTTCACCGCCATACCCGTCTCCACTCGAGAGGAAGCACGATGGTCCCGCCCACATCCAGAGGAGCCCCGTTTCCCCCTCGTAGCTCGAGATGAGGGATCCTTTCCCTGCTTTCAACGGGAAAGAATTCCCGGCGTTCCCGTCGCATCTCAAGAGGAGGCACTCTCAACAGGAAAGGCGAGAGGAACTCCATGGTCGTACCACCATTCCAAGAGTCCCCCAGATGTCTCAGTCCATTCCAGAGGAACCTCTTTGCCCAGAACTGGCTCATCTTTCACGCCGAGGATCGACTCACACCACGGTGGCACGTGGGACAGCCCTGTGGGAAAGCCTCGAGGGAAAACCACAGATCCTTTGATCCACGCCACGGGAAGCGTGACATTGCTGCTACAGCCTGGAAGGAAAGCGCACGTGCATGCCCCGACTCGAGACGAGGCCTGACTCCCCTGGGGAGACTCCAGAAGTACCCAAAGATCCATGTCAGCCCCTGAGAGGAATCCTCGGTTCCGGCCCTGAATCCACACAAGGTTTTTGGCCCCGGTATCGATGGGAGAGGAATCCCGAGAGGCCCCCTAGCAACTCGCATGGGGACTGGCCTCTCCTGAGGCCACCAGGGCGGGTCCCTGAGGTCCCCGTCGTAACTCGAGAACACCTGCCGCAACTCGAGAAAATCCAGGAAGTTCTCCCTTCCAGGCGAGATGAGGCCTATTTCCGATGAGGCGTCTGGAGACTAATGACATCTAACCTCTGGAACTTCGAAAGGGTCTTTCACACCCTTGCTGCAACTCAAGAAGTTCACCGCCATACCCGTCTCCACTCGAGAGGAAGCACGATGGTCCCGCCCACATCCAGAGGAGCCCCGTTTCCCCCTCGTAGCTCGAGATGAGGGATCCTTTCCCTGCTTTCAACGGGAAAGAATTCCCGGCGTTCCCGTCGCATCTCAAGAGGAGGCACTCTCAACAGAAAAGGCGAGAGGAACTCCATGGTTGTACCATAATTCCAAGAGTCCCCCAGATGTCTCAGTCCATTCCAGAGGAACCTCTTTGCCCAGAACTGGCTCATCTTTCACGCCGAGGATCGACTCACACCACGGTGGCACGTGGGACAGCCCTGTGGGAAAGCCTCGAGGGAAAGCCTCGAGGGAAAACCACAGATCCTTTGATCCACGCGACGGGAAGCGTGACATTGCTGCTACAGCCTGGAAGGAAAGCGCACGTGCATGCCCCGACTCGAGACGAGGCCTGACTCCCCTGGGGAGACTCCAGAAGTACCCAAAGATCCATGTCAGCCCCTGAGAGGAATCCTCGGTTCCGGCCCTGAATCCACACAAGGTTTTTGGCCCCGGTATCGACGGGAGAGGAATCCCGAGAGGCCCCCTAGCAACTCGCATGGGGACTGGCCTCTCCTGAGGCCACCAGGGCGGGTCCCTGAGGTCCCCGTCGTAACTCGAGAACACCTGCCGCAACTCGAGAAAATCCAGGAAGTTCTCCCTTCCAGGCGAGATGAGGCCTATTTCCGATGAGGCGTCTGGAGACTAATGACACCTAACCTCTGGAACTTCGAAAGGGTCTTCACACCCTTGCTGCAACTCAAGAAGTTCACCGCCATACCCGTCTCCACTCGAGAGGAAGCACGATGGTCCCGCCCACATCCAGAGGAGCCCCGTTTCCCCCTCGGAGCTCGAGATGAGGGATCCTTTCCCTGCTTTCAACGGGAAAGAATTCCCGGCGTTCCCGTCGCATCTCAAGAGGAGGCACTCTCAACAGAAAAGGCGAGAGGAACTCCATGGTCGTACCACCATTCCAAGAGTCCTCCAGATGTCTCAGTCCATTCCAGAGGAACCTCTTTGCCCTGCACTGGCTCATCTTTCACGCCGAGGATCGACTCACACCACGGTGGCACGTGGGACAGCCCTGTGGGAAAGCCTCGAGGGAAAGCCTCGAGGGAAAACCACAGATCCTTTGATCCAGGCCACGGGAAGCGTGATATTGCTGCTACAGCCTGGAAGGAAAGCGCACGTGCATGCCCCCACTCGAGACGAGGCCTGACTCCCCTGGGGAGACTCCACAAGTACCCAAAGATCCATGTCATCCCATGAGAGGAATCCTCGGTTCAGGCCCTGACTCCACCCAAGGTTTTTGGCCCCGGTATCGACGGGAGAGGAATCCCGAGATGCCCCCTAGCAACTCGCATGGGGACTGGCCTCTCCTGAGGCCACCAGGGAGGGTCCCTGAGGTCCCCGTCGTAACTCGAGAACACCTGCCGCAACTCGAGAAAATCCAGGAAGTTCTCCCTTCCAGGCGAGATGAGGCCTATTTCCGATGAGGCGTCTGGAGACTAATGACACCTAACCTCTGGAACTTCGAAAGGGTCTTCACACCCTTGCTGCAACTCAAGAAGTTCACCGCCATACCCGTCTCCACTCGAGAGGAAGCACGATGGTCCCGCCCACATCCAGAGGAGCCCCGTTTCCCCCTCGTAGCTCGAGATGAGGGATCCTTTCCCTGCTTTCAACGGGAAAGAATTCCCGGCGTTCCCGTCGCATCTCAAGAGGAGGCACTCTCAACAGGAAAGGCGAGAGGAACTCCATGGTCGTACCACCATTCCAAGAGTCCCCCAGATGTCTCAGTCCATTCCAGAGGAACCTCTTTGCCCTGCACTGGCTCATCTTTCACGCCGAGGATCGACTCACACCACGGTGGCACGTGGGACAGCCCTGTGGGAAAGCCTCGAGGGAAAGCCTCGAGGGAAAACCACAGATCCTTTGATCCAGGCCACGGGAAGCGTGACATTGCTGCTACAGCCTGGAAGGAAAGCGCACGTGCATGCCCCCACTCGAGACGAGGCCTGACTCCCCTGGGCAGACTCCACAAGTACCCAAAGATCCATGTCAGCCCATGAGAGGAATCCTCTGTTCAGGCCCTGACTCCACCCAAGGTTTTTGGCCCCGGTATCGACGGGAGAGGAATCCCGAGAGGCCCCCTAGCAACTCGCATGGGGACTGGCCTCTCCTGAGGCCACCAGGGCGGGTCCCTGAAGTCCCCGTCGTAACTCGAGAACACCTGCCGCAACTCGAGAAAATCCAGGAAGTTCTCCCTTCCAGGCGAGATGAGGCCTATTTCCGATGAGGCGTCTGGAGACTAATGACACCTAACCTCTGGAACTTCGAAAGGGTCTTTCACACCCTTGCTGCAACTCAAGAAGTTCACCGCCATACCCGTGTCCACTCGAGAGAAAGCACGATGGTCCCGCCCACATCCAGAGGAGCCCCGTTTCCCCCTCGTAGCTCGAGATGAGGGATCCTTTCCCTGCTTTCAACGGGAAAGAATTCCCGGCGTTCCCGTCGCATCTCAAGAGGAGGCACTCTCAACAGGAAAGGCGAGAGGAACTCCATGGTCGTACCACCATTCCAAGAGTTCCCCAGATGTCTCAGTCCATTCCAGAGGAACCTCTTTGCCCTTCACTGGCTCATCTTTCACGCCGAGGATCGACTCACACCACGGTGGCACGTGGGACAGCCCTGTGGGAAAGCCTCGAGGGAAAGCCTCGAGGGAAAACCACAGATTCTATGATCCACGCGACGGGAAGCGTGACATTGCTGCTAGAACCTGGAAGGAAAGCGCACGTGCATGCCCCCACTCGAGACGAGGCCTGTCTCCCCTGGCGAGACTCCAGAACTACCCAAAGATCCATATCAGCCCCTGAGAGGAATCCTCGGTTCCGGCCCTGACTCCACACAAGGATTTTGGCCCCGGTATCGACGGGAGAGGAATCCCAAGAGGCCCCCTAGCAACTCGCATGGGGAATGGCCTCTCCTGAGGCCATCAGGGCGGGTCCCTGAGGTCCCCGTCGTAACTCGAGAACACCTGCCGCAACTCGAGAAAATCCAGGAAGTTCTCCCTTCCAGGCGAGATGAGGCCTATTTCCGATGAGGCGTCTGGAGACTAATGACACCTAACCTCTGGAATTTCGAAAGGGTGTATCACACCGTTGCTGCAACTCAAGAAGTTCACCGCCATACCCGTCTCCACTCGAGAGGAAGCACGATGGTCCCGCCCACATCCAGAGGAGCCCCGTTTCCCCCTCGGAGCTCGAGATGAGGGATCCTTTCCCTGCTTTCAACGGGAAAGAATTCCCGGCGTTCCCGTCGCATCTCAAGAGGAGGCACTCTCAACAGAAAAGGCGAGAGGAACTCCATGGTCGTACCACCATTCCAAGAGTCCCCCAGATGTCTCAGTCCATTCCAGAGGAACCTCTTTGCCCTGCACTGGCTCATCTTTCACGCCGAGGATCGACTCACACCACGGTGGCACGTGGGACAGCCCTGTGGGAAAGCCTCGAGTGAAAGCCTCGAGGGAAAACCACAGATCCTTTGATCCACCCGACGGGAAGCGTGACATTGCTGCTACAGCCTGGAAGGAAAGCGCACGTGCATGCCCCCACTCGAGACGAGGCCTGACTCCCCTGGGGAGACTCCAGAAGTACCCAAAGATCCATGTCAGCCCCTGAGAGGAATCCTCGGTTCCGGCCCTGAATCCACACAAGGTTTTTGGCCCCGGTATCGACGGGAGAGGAATCCCGAGAAGCCCCCTAGCAACTCGCATGGGGACTGGCCTCTCCTGAGGCCACCAGGGCGGGTCCCTGAGGTCCCCGTCGTAACTCGAGAACACCTGCCGCAACTCGAGAAAATCCAGGAAGTTCTCCCTTCCAGGCGAGATGAGGCCTATTTCCGATGAGGCGTCTGGAGACTAATGACACCTAACCTCTGGAACTTCGAAAGGGTCTTTCACACCCTTGCTGCAACTCAAGAAGTTCACCGCCATACCCGTCTCCACTCGAGAGGAAGCACGATGGTCCCGCCCACATCCAGAGGAGCCCCGTTTCCCCCTCGGAGCTCGAGATGAGGGATCCTTTCCCTGCTTTCAACGGGAAAGAATTCCCGGCGTTCCCGTCGCATCTCAAGAGGAGGCACTCTCAACAGAAAAGGCGAGAGGAACTCCATGGTTGTACCACAATTCCAAGAGTCCCCCAGATGTCTCAGTCCATTCCAGAGGAACCTCTTTGCCCAGAACTGGCTCATCTTTCACGCCGAGGATCGACTCACACCACGGTGGCACGTGGGACAGCCCTGTGGGAAAGCCTCGAGGGAAAGCCTCGAGGGAAAACCACAGATCCTTTGATCCACGCCACGGGAAGCGTGACATTGCTGCTACAGCCTGGAAGGAAAGCGCACGTGCATGCCCCGACTCGAGACGAGGCCTGACTCCCCTGGGGAGACTCCAGAAGTACCCAAAGATCCATGTCAGCCCCTGAGAGGAATCCTCGGTTCCGGCCCTGAATCCACACAAGGTTTTTGGCCCCGGTATCGACGGGAGAGGAATCCCGAGAGGCCCCCTAGCAACTCGCATGGGGACTGGCCTCTCCTGAGGCCACCAGGGCGGGTCCCTGATGTCCCCGTCGTAACTCGAGAACACCTGCCGCAACTCGAGAAAATCCAGGAAGTTCTCCCTTCCAGGCGAGATGAGGCCTATTTCCGATGAGGCGTCTGGAGACTAATGACACCTAACCTCTGGAACTTCGAAAGGGTCTTCACACCCTTGCTGCAACTCAAGAAGTTCACCGCCATACCCGTCTCCACTCGAGAGGAAGCACGATGGTCCCACCCACATCCAGAGGAGCCCCGTTTCCCCCTCGTAGCTCGAGATGAGGGATCCTTTCCCTGCTTTCAACGGGAAAGAATTCCCGGCGTTCCCGTCGCATCTCAAGAGGAGGCACTCTCAACAGGAAAGGCGAGAGGAACTCCATGGTCGTACCACCATTCCAAGAGTCCCCCAGATGTCTCAGTCCATTCCAGAGGAACCTCTTTGCCCTGCACTGGCTCATCTTTCACGCCGAGGATCGACTCACACCACGGTGGCACGTGGGACAGCCCTGTGGGAAAGCCTCGAGGGAAAGCCTCGAGGGAAAACCACAGATCCTATGATCCACGCGACGGGAAGCGTGACATTGCTGCTAGAACCTGGAAGGAAAGCGCACGTGCATGCCCCCACTCGAGACGAGGCCTGTCTCCCCTGGCGAGACTCCAGAAGTACCCAAAGATCCATATCAGCCCCTGAGAGGAATCCTCGGTTCCGGCCCTGACTCCACACTAGGTTTTTGGCCGCGGTATCGACGGGAGAGGAATCCCAAGAGGCCCCCTAGCAACTCGCATGGGGAATGGCCTCTCCTGAGGCCACCAGGGCGGGTCCCTGAGGTCCCCGTCGTAACTCGAGAACACCTGCCGCAACTCGAGAAAATCCAGGAAGTTCTCCCTTCCAGGCGAGATGAGGCCTATTTCCGATGAGGCGTCTGGAGACTAATGACACCTAACCTCTGGAACTTCGAAAGGGTCTTTCACACCCTTGCTGCAACTCAAGAAGTTCACCGCCATACCCGTCTCCACTCGAGAGGAAGCACGATGGTCCCGCCCACATCCAGAGGAGCCCCGTTTCCCCCTCGGAGCTCGAGATGAGGGATCCTTTCCCTGCTTTCAACGGGAAAGAATTCCCGGCGTTCCCGTCGCATCTCAAGAGGAGGCACTCTCAACAGAAAAGGCGAGAGGAACTCCATGGTCGTACCACAATTCCAAGAGTCCCCCAGATGTCTCAGTCCATTCCAGAGGAACCTCTTTGCCCTGCACTGGCTCATCTTTCACGTCGAGGATCGACTCACACCACGGTGGCACGTGGGACAGCCCTGTGGGAAAGCCTCGAGTGAAAGCCTCGAGGGAAAACCACAGATCCTTTGATCCACGCGACGGGAAGCGTGACATTGCTGCTACAGCCTGGAAGGAAAGCGCACGTGCATGCCCCCACTCGAGACGAGGCCTGACTCCCCTGGGGAGACTCCAGAAGTACCCAAAGATCCATGTCAGCCCCTGAGAGGAATCCTCGGTTCCGGCCCTGAATCCACACAAGGTTTTTGGCCCCGGTATCGACGGGAGAGGAATCCCGAGAAGCCCCCTAGCAACTCGCATGGGGACTGGCCTCTCCTGAGGCCACCAGGGCGGGTCCCTGAGGTCCCCGTCGTAACTCGAGAACACCTGCCGCAACTCGAGAAAATCCAGGAAGTTCTCCCTTCCAGGCGAGATGAGGCCTATTTCCGATGAGGCGTCTGGAGACTAATGACACCTAACCTCTGGAACTTCGAAAGGGTCTTTCACACCCTTGCTGCAACTCAAGAAGTTCACCGCCATACCCGTCTCCACTCGAGAGGAAGCACGATGGTCCCGTCCACATCCAGAGGAGCCTCGTTTCCCCCTCGTAGCTCGAGATGAGGGATCCTTTCCCTGCTTTCAACGGGAAAGAATTCCCGGCGTTCCCGTAGCATCTCAAGAGGAGGCACTCTCAACAGGAAAGGCGAGAGGAACTCCATGGTCGTACCACCATTCCAAGAGTCCTCCAGATGTCTCAGTCCATTCCAGAGGAACCTCTTTGCCCTGCACTGGCTCATCTTTCACGCCGAGGATCGACTCACACCACGGTGGCACGTGGGACAGCCCTGTGGGAAAGCCTCGAGGGAAAGCCTCGAGGGAAAACCACAGATCCTTTGATCCAGGCCACGGGAAGCGTGATATTGCTGCTACAGCCTGGAAGGAAAGCGCACGTGCATGCCCCCACTCGAGACGAGGCCTGACTCCCCTGGGGAGACTCCACAAGTACCCAAAGATCCATGTCATCCCATGAGAGGAATCCTCGGTTCAGGCCCTGACTCCACCCAAGGTTTTTGGCCCCGGTATCGACGGGAGAGGAATCCCGAGATGCCCCCTAGCAACTCGCATGGGGACTGGCCTCTCCTGAGGCCACCAGGGAGGGTCCCTGAGGTCCCCGTCGTAACTCGAGAACACCTGCCGCAACTCGAGAAAATCCAGGAAGTTCTCCCTTCCAGGCGAGATGAGGCCTATTTCCGATGAGGCGTCTGGAGACTAATGACACCTAACCTCTGGAACTTCGAAAGGGTCTTCACACCCTTGCTGCAACTCAAGAAGTTCACCGCCATACCCGTCTCCACTCGAGAGGAAGCACGATGGTCCCGCCCACATCCAGAGGAGCCCCGTTTCCCCCTCGTAGCTCGAGATGAGGGATCCTTTCCCTGCTTTCAACGGGAAAGAATTCCCGGCGTTCCCGTCGCATCTCAAGAGGAGGCACTCTCAACAGGAAAGGCGAGAGGAACTCCATGGTCGTACCACCATTCCAAGAGTCCCCCAGATGTCTCAGTCCATTCCAGAGGAACCTCTTTGCCCTGCACTGGCTCATCTTTCACGCCGAGGATCGACTCACACCACGGTGGCACGTGGGACAGCCCTGTGGGAAAGCCTCGAGGGAAAGCCTCGAGGGAAAACCACAGATCCTTTGATCCAGGCCACGGGAAGCGTGACATTGCTGCTACAGCCTGGAAGGAAAGCGCACGTGCATGCCCCCACTCGAGACGAGGCCTGACTCCCCTGGGCAGACTCCACAAGTACCCAAAGATCCATGTCAGCCCATGAGAGGAATCCTCTGTTCAGGCCCTGACTCCACCCAAGGTTTTTGGCCCCGGTATCGACGGGAGAGGAATCCCGAGAGGCCCCCTAGCAACTCGCATGGGGACTGGCCTCTCCTGAGGCCACCAGGGCGGGTCCCTGAAGTCCCCGTCGTAACTCGAGAACACCTGCCGCAACTCGAGAAAATCCAGGAAGTTCTCCCTTCCAGGCGAGATGAGGCCTATTTCCGATGAGGCGTCTGGAGACTAATGACACCTAACCTCTGGAACTTCGAAAGGGTCTTTCACACCCTTGCTGCAACTCAAGAAGTTCACCGCCATACCCGTGTCCACTCGAGAGAAAGCACGATGGTCCCGCCCACATCCAGAGGAGCCCCGTTTCCCCCTCGTAGCTCGAGATGAGGGATCCTTTCCCTGCTTTCAACGGGAAAGAATTCCCGGCGTTCCCGTCGCATCTCAAGAGGAGGCACTCTCAACAGGAAAGGCGAGAGGAACTCCATGGTCGTACCACCATTCCAAGAGTTCCCCAGATGTCTCAGTCCATTCCAGAGGAACCTCTTTGCCCTTCACTGGCTCATCTTTCACGCCGAGGATCGACTCACACCACGGTGGCACGTGGGACAGCCCTGTGGGAAAGCCTCGAGGGAAAGCCTCGAGGGAAAACCACAGATCCTATGATCCACGCGACGGGAAGCGTGACATTGCTGCTAGAACCTGGAAGGAAAGCGCACGTGCATGCCCCCACTCGAGACGAGGCCTGTCTCCCCTGGCGAGACTCCAGAACTACCCAAAGATCCATATCAGCCCCTGAGAGGAATCCTCGGTTCCGGCCCTGACTCCACACAAGGTTTTTGGCCCCGGTATCGACGGGAGAGGAATCCCAAGAGGCCCCCTAGCAACTCGCATGGGGAATGGCCTCTCCTGAGGCCATCAGGGCGGGTCCCTGAGGTCCCCGTCGTAACTCGAGAACACCTGCCGCAACTCGAGAAAATCCAGGAAGTTCTCCCTTCCAGGCGAGATGAGGCCTATTTCCGATGAGGCGTCTGGAGACTAATGAGACCTAACCTCTGGAATTTCGAAAGGGTGTATCACACCGTTGCTGCAACTCAAGAAGTTCACCGCCATACCCGTCTCCACTCGAGAGGAAGCACGATGGTCCCGCCCACATCCAGAGGAGCCCCGTTTCCCCCTCGGAGCTCGAGATGAGGGATCCTTTCCCTGCTTTCAACGGGAAAGAATTCCCGGCGTTCCCGTCGCATCTCAAGAGGAGGCACTCTCAACAGAAAAGGCGAGAGGAACTCCATGGTTGTATAACAATTCCAAGAGTCCCCCAGATGTCTCAGTCCATTCCAGAGGAACCTCTTTGCCCAGAACTGGCTCATCTTTCACGCCGAGGATCGACTCACACCACGGTGGCACGTGGGACAGCCCTGTGGGAAAGCCTCGAGGGAAAGCCTCGAGGGAAAACCACAGATCCTTTGATCCACGCGACGGGAAGCGTGACATTGCTGCTACAGCCTGGAAGGAAAGCGCACGTGCATGCCCCGACTCGAGACGAGGCCTGACTCCCCTGGGGAGACTCCAGAAGTACCCAAAGATCCATGTCAGCCCCTGAGAGGAATCCTCGGTTCCGGCCCTGAATCCACACAAGGTTTTTGGCCCCCGTATCGACGGGAGAGGAATCCCGAGAGGCCCCCTAGCAACTCGCATGGGGACTGGCCTCTCCTGAGGCCACCAGGGCGGGTCCCTGAGGTCCCCGTCGTAACTCGAGAACACCTGCCGCAACTCGAGAAAATCCAGGAAGTTCTCCCTTCCAGGCGAGATGAGGCCTATTTCCGATGAGGCGTCTGGAGACTAATGACACCTAACCTCTGGAACTTCGAAAGGGTCTTTCACACCCTTGCTGGAACTCAAGAAGTTCACCGCCATACCCGTCTCCACTCGAGAGGAAGCACGACGGTCCCGTCCACTTCCAGAGGAGCCCCGTTTCCCCCTCGTAGCTCAAGATGAGGGATCCTTTCCCTGCTTTCAACGGGAAAGAATTCCCGGCGTTCCCGTCGCATCTCAAGAGGAGGCACTCTCAACAGGAAAGGCGAGAGGAACTCCATGGTCGTACCACCATTCCAAGAGTCCCCCAGATGTCTCAGTCCATTCCAGAGGAACCTCTTTGCCCTGCACTGGCTCATCTTTCACGCCGAGGATCGACTCACACCACGGTGGCACGTGGGACAGCCCTGTGGGAAAGCCTCGAGTGAAACCCTCGAGGGAAAACCACAGATCCTTTGATCCACGCGACGGGAAGCGTGACATTGCTGCTACAGCCTGGAAGGAAAGCGCACGTGCATGCCCCCACTCGAGACGAGGCCTGACTCCCCTGGGGAGACTCCAGAAGTACCCAAAGATCCATGTCAGCCCCTGAGAGGAATCCTCGGTTCCGGCCCTGAATCCACACAAGGTTTTTGGCCCCGGTATCGACGGGAGAGGAATCCCGAGAAGCCCCCTAGCAACTCGCATGGGGACTGGCCTCTCCTGAGGCCACCAGGGCGGGTCCCTGAGGTCCCCGTCGTAACTCGAGAACACCTGCCGCAACTCGAGAAAATCCAGGAAGTTCTCCCTTCCAGGCGAGATGAGGCCTATTTCCGATGAGGCGTCTGGAGACTAATGACACCTAACCTCTGGAACTTCGAAAGGGTCTTTCACACCCTTGCTGCAACTCAAGAAGTTCACCGCCATACCCGTCTCCACTCGAGAGGAAGCACGATGGTCCCGCCCACATCCAGAGGAGCCCCGTTTCCCCCTCGTAGCTCGAGATGAGGGATCCTTTCCCTGCTTTCAACGGGAAAGAATTCCCGGCGTTCCCGTCGCATCTCAAGAGGAGGCACTCTCAACAGGAAAGGCGAGAGGAACTCCATGGTCGTACCACCATTCCAAGAGTCCCCCAGATGTCTCAGTCCATTCCAGAGGGACCTCTTTGCCCTGCACTGGCTCATCTTTCACGACGAGGATCGACTCACACCACGGTGGCACGTGGGACAGCCCTGTGGGAAAGCCTCGAGGGAAAGCCTCGAGGGAAAACCACAGATCCTTTGATCCAGGCCACAGGAAGCGTGACATTGCTGCTACAGCCTGGAAGGAAAGCGCACGTGCATGCCCCCACTCGAGACGAGGCCTGACTCCCCTGGGGAGACTCCAGAAGTACCCAAAGATCCATGTCAGCCCCTGAGAGGAATCCTCGGTTCCGGCCCTGACTCCACACAAGGTTTTTGGCCCCGGTATCGACGGGAGAGGAATCCCGAGAGGCCCCCTAGCACCTCGCATGGGGACTGGCCTCTCCTGAGGCCACCAGGGCGGGTCCCTGAGGTCCCCGTCGTAACTCGAGAACACCTGCCGCAACTCGATATAATACAGGAAGTTCTCCCTTCCAGGCGAGATGAGGCCTATTTCCGATGAGGCGTCTGGAGACTAATGACACCTAAGCTCTGGAACTTCGAAAGGGTCTTTCACAGCCTTGCTGCAACTCAAGAAGTTCACCGCCATACCCGTGTCCACTCGAGAGGAAGCACGATGGTCCCGCCCACATCCAGAGGAGCCCCGTTTCACCCTCGTAGCTCGAGTTGAGGGATCCTTTCCCTGCTTTCAACGGGAAAGAATTCCCGGCGTTCCCGTCGCATCTCAAGAGGCGGCACTCTCAACAGGAAAGGCGAGAGGAACTCCATGGTCGTACCACCATTCCAATGGTTACCCAGATGTCTCAGTCCATTCCAGAGGAACCTCTTTGCCCTGCACTGGCTCATCTTTCACGCCGAGGATCGACTCACACCACGGTGGCACGTGGGACAGCTCTGTGGGAAAGCCTCGAGGGAAAGCCTCGAGGGAAAACCACAGATCCTTTGATCCACGCCACGGGAAGCGTGACATTGCTGCTACAGCCTGGAAGGAAAGCGCACGTGCATGCCCCCACTCGAGACGAGGCCTGACTCCCCTGGGGAGACTCCACAAGTACCCAAATATCCATGTCAGCCCCTGAGAGGTATCCTCGGTTCCGGCCCTGACTCCACAAAAGAATTTTGGCCCCGGTATCGACGGGATAGGAATCCCGAGAGGCCCCCTAGCAACTCGCATGGGGACTGGCCTCTCCTGAGGCCACCAGGGCGGGTCCCTGAGGTCCCCGTCGAAACTCGTGAACACCTGCCGCAACTCGAGAAAATCCAGGAAGTTCTCCCTTCCAGGCGAGATGAGGCCTATTTCCGATGAGGCGTCTGGAGACTAATGACACCTAACCTCTGGAACTTCGAAAGGGTCTTTCACACCCTTGCTGCAACTCAAGAAGTTCACAGCCATACCCGTGTCCACTCGAGAGGAAGCACGATGGTCCCGCCCACATCCAGAGGAGCCCCGTTTCCCGCTCGGAGCTCGAAATGAGGGATCCTTTCCCTGCTTTCAACGGGAAAGAATTCCCGGCGTTCCCGTCGCATCTCAAGAGGAGGCACTCTCAACAGGAAAGGCGAGAGGAACTCCATGGTCGTACCACCATTCCAAGAGTCCCCCAGATGTCTCAGTCCATTCCAGAGGAACCTCTTTGCCCTGCACTGGCTCATCTTTCACGCCGAGGATCGACTCACACCACGGTGGCACGTGGGACAGCCCTGTGGGAAAGCCTCGAGGGAAAGCCTCGAGGGAAAACCACAGATCCTTTGATCCAGGCCACGGGAAGCGTGACATTGCTGCTACAGCCTGGAAGGAAAGCGCACGTGCATGCCCTCACTCGAGACGAGGCCTGACTCCCCTGGGGAGACTCCAGAAGTACCCAAAGATCCATGTCAGCCCCTGAGAGGAATCCTCGGTTTCGGCCCTGACTCCACACAAGGTTTTTGGCCCCGGTATCGACGGGAGAGGAATCTCGAGAGTCCCCCTAGCAACTCGCATGGGGACTGGCCTCTCCTGAGGCCACCAGGGCGGGTCCCTGAGGTCCCCGTCGTAACTCGAGAACACCTGCCGCAACTCGAGAAAATCCAGGAAGTTCTCCCTTCCAGGCGAGATGAGGCCTATTTCCGATGAGGCGTCTGGAGACTAATGACACCTAACCTCTGGAACTTCGAAAGGGTCTTCACACCCTTGCTGCAACTCAAGAAGTTCACCGCCATACCCGTCTCCACTCGAGAGGAAGCACGATGGTCCCGCCCACATCCAGAGGAGCCCCGTTTCCCCCTCGTAGCTCGAGATGAGGGATCCTTTCCCTGCTTTCAACGGGAAAGAATTCCCGGCGTTCCCGTCGCATCTCAAGAGGAGGCACTCTCAACAGGAAAGGCGAGAGGAACTCCATGGTCGTACCACCATTCCAAGAGTCCCCCAGATGTCTCAGTCCATTCCAGAGGAACCTCTTTGCCCTGCACTGGCTCATCTTTCACGCCGAGGATCGACTCACACCACGGTGGCACGTGGGACAGCCCTGTGGGAAAGCCTCGAGGGAAAGCCTCGAGGGAAAACCACAGATCCTTTGATCCAGGCCACGGGAAGCGTGACATTGCTGCTACAGCCTGGAAGGAAAGCGCACGTGCATGCCCCCACTCGAGACGAGGCCTGACTCCCCTGGGCAGACTCCACAAGTACCCAAAGATCCATGTCAGCCCATGAGAGGAATCCTCTGTTCAGGCCCTGACTCCACCCAAGGTTTTTGGCCCCGGTATCGACGGGAGAGGAATCCGGAGAGGCCCCCTAGCAACTCGCATGGGGACTGGCCTCTCCTGAGGCCACCAGGGCGGGTCCCTGAAGTCCCCGTCATAACTCGAGAACACCTGCCGCAACTCGAGAAAATCCAGGAAGTTCTCCCTTCCAGGCGAGATGAGGCCTATTTCCGATGAGGCGTCTGGAGACTAATGACACCTAACCTCTGGAACTTCGAAAGGGTCTTTCACACCCTTGCTGCAACTCAAGAAGTTTACCGCCATACCCGTGTCCACTCGAGAGAAAGCACGATGGTCCCGCCCACATCCAGAGGAGCCCCGTTTCCCCCTCGTAGCTCGAGATGAGGGATCCTTTCCCTGCTTTCAACGGGAAAGAATTCCCGGCGTTCCCGTCGCATCTCAAGAGGAGGCACTCTCAACAGGAAAGGCGAGAGGAACTCCATGGTCGTACCACCATTCCAAGAGTTCCCCAGATGTCTCAGTCCATTCCAGAGGAACCTCTTTGCCCTGCACTGGCTCATCTTTCACGCCGAGGATCGACTCACACCACGGTGGCACGTGGGACAGCCCTGTGGGAAAGCCTCGAGGGAAAGCCTCGAGGGAAAACCACAGATCCTATGATCCACGCGACGGGAAGCGTGACATTGCTGCTAGAACCTGGAAGGAAAGCGCACGTGCATGCCCCCACTCGAGACGAGGCCTGTCTCCCCTGGCGAGACTCCAGAACTACCCAAAGATCCATATCAGCCCCTGAGAGGAATCCTCGGTTCCGGCCCTGACTCCACACAAGGTTTTTGGCCCCCGTATCGACGAGAGAGGAATCCCAAGAGGCCCCCTAGCAACTCGCATGGGGAATGGCCTCTCCTGAGGCCATCAGGGCGGGTCCCTGAGGTCCCCGTCGTACCTCGAGAACACCTGCCGCAACTCGAGAAAATCCAGGAAGTTCTCCCTTCCAGGCGAGATGAGGCCTATTTCCGATGAGGCGTCTGGAGACTAATGACACCTAACCTCTGGAATTTCGAAAGGGTCTTTCACACCGTTGCTGCAACTCAAGAAGTTCACCGCCATACCCGTCTCCACTCGAGAGGAAGCACGATGGTCCCGCCCACATCCAGAGGAGCCCCGTTTCCCCCTCGGAGCTCGAGATGAGGGATCCTTTCCCTGCTTTCAACGGGAAAGAATTCCCGGCGTTCCCGTCGCATCTCAAGAGGAGGCACTCTCAACAGGAAAGGCGAGAGGAACTCCATGGTCGTACCACCATTCCAAGAGTCCCCCAGATGTCTCAGTCCATTCCAGAGGAACCTCTTTGCCCTGCACTGGCTCATCTTTCACGCCGAGGATCGACTCACACCACGGTGGCACGTGGGACAGCCCTGTGCGAAAGCCTCGAGTGAAAGCCTCGAGGGAAAACCACAGATCCTTTGATCCACGCGACGGGAAGCGTGACATTGCTGCTACAGCCTGGAAGGAAAGCGCACGTGCATGCCCCCACTCGAGACGAGGCCTGACTCCCCTGGGGAGACTCCAGAAGTACCCAAAGATCCATGTCAGCCCCTGAGAGGAATCCTCGGTTCCGGCCATAAATCCACACAAGGTTTTTGGCCCCGGTATCGACGGGAGAGGAATCCCGAGAAGCACCCTAGCAACTCGCATGGGGACTGGCCTCTCCTGAGGCCACCAGGGCGGGTCCCTGAGGTCCCCGTCGTAACTCGAGAACACCTGCCGCAACTCGAGAAAATCCAGGAAGTTCTCCCTTCCAGGCGAGATGAGGCCTATTTCCGATGAGGCGTCTGGAGACTAATGACACCTAACCTCTGGAACTTCGAAAGGGTCTTTCACACCCTTGCTGCAACTCAAGAAGTTCACCGCCATACCCGTCTCCACTCGAGAGGAAGCACGATGGTCCCGTCCACATCCAGAGGAGCCTCGTTTCCCCCTCGTAGCTCGAGATGAGGGATCCTTTCCCTGCTTTCAACGGGAAAGAATTCCCGGCGTTCCCGTAGCATCTCAAGAGGAGGCACTCTCAACAGGAAAGGCGAGAGGAACTCCATGGTCGTACCACCATTCCAAGAGTCCTCCAGATGTCTCAGTCCATTCCAGAGGAACCTCTTTGCCCTGCACTGGCTCATCTTTCACGCCGAGGATCGACTCACACCACGGTGGCACGTGGGACAGCCCTGTGGGAAAGCCTCGAGTGAAAGCCTCGAGGGAAAACCACAGATCCTTTGATCCAGGCGACGGGAAGCGAGACATTGCTGCTACAGCCTGGAAGGAAAGCGCACGTGCATGCCCCCACTCGAGACGAGGCCTGACTCCCCTGGGGAGACTCCACAAGTACCCAAAGATCCATGTCAGCCCATGAGAGGAATCCTCGGTTCAGGCCCTGACTTCTCCCAAGGGTTTTGGCCCCGGTATCGACGGGAGAGGAATCCCGAGAGGCCCCCTAGCAACTCGCATGGGGACTGGCCTCTCCTGAGGCCACCAGGGCGGGACCCTGAGGTCCCCGTCGTAACTCGAGAACACCTGCCGCAACTCGAGAAAATCCAGGAAGTTCTCCCTTCCAGGCGAGATGAGGCCTATTTCCGATGAGGCGTCTGGAGACTAATGACACCTAACCTCTGGAACTTCGAAAGGGTCTTTCACACCCTTGCTGCAACTCAAGAAGTTCACCGCCATACCCATCTCCACTCGAGAGGAAGCACGATGGTCCCGCCCACATCCAGAGGAGCCCCGTTTCCCCCTCGTAGCTCGAGATGAGGGATCCTTTCCCTGCTTTCAACGGGAAAGAATTTCCGGCGTTCCCGTCGCATCTCAAGAGGAGGCACTCTCAACAGGAAAGGCGAGAGGAACTCCATGGTCGTACCACCATTCCAAGAGTCCCCCAGATGTCTCAGTCCATTCCAGAGGAACCTCTTTGCCCTGCACTGGCTCATCTTTCACGCCGAGGATCGACTCACACCACGGTGGCACGTGGGACAGCCCTGTGGGAAAGCCTCGAGGGAAAGCCTCGAGGGAAAACCACAGATCCTTTGATCCACGCGACGGGAAGCGTGACATTGCTGCTACAGCCTGGAAGGAAAGCGCACGTGCATGCCCCCACTCGAGACGAGGCCTGACTCCCCTGGGGAGACTCCAGAAGTACCCAAAGATCCATGTCAGCCCCTGAGAGGAATCCTCGGTTCCGGCCCTGAATCCACACAAGGTTTTTGGCCCCGGTATCGACGGGAGAGGAATCCCGAGAGGCCCCCTAGCAACTCGCATGGGGACTGGCCTCTCATGAGGCCACCAGGGCGGGTCCCTGAGGTCCCCGTCGTAACTCGAGAACACCTGCCGCAACTCGAGAAAATCCAGGAAGTTCTCCCTTCCAGGCGAGATGAGGCCTATTTCCGATGAGGCGTCTGGAGACTAATGACACCTAACCTCTGGAACTTCGAAAGGGTCTTTCACACCCTTGCTGCAACTCAAGAAGTTCACCGCCATACCCGTCTCCACTCGAGAGGAAGCACGATGGTCCCGCCCACATCCACAGGAACCCCGTTTCCCCCTCGGAGCTCGAGATGAGGGATCCTTTCCCTGCTTTCAACCGGAAAGAATTCCCGGCGTTCCCGTCGCATCTCAAGAGGAGGCACTCTCAACAGGAAAGGCGAGAGGAACTCCATGGTCGTACCATATTCCAAGAGTCTCCCAGATGTCTCAGTCCATTCCAGAGGAACCTCTTTGCCCTGCACTGGCTCATCTTTCACGCCGAGGATCGACTCACACCACGGTGGCACGTGGGACAGCCCTGTGGGAAAGCCTCGAGGGAAAGCCTCGAGGGAAAACCACAGATCCTTTGATCCACGCGACGGGAAGCGTGACATTGCTGCAACAGCCTGGAAGGAAAGCGCACGTGCATGCCCCCACTCGAGACGAGGCCTGACTCCCCTGGGGAGACTCCAGAAGAACCCAAAGATCCATGTCAGCCCCTGAGAGGAATCCTCGGTTTCGGCCCTGACTCCACACAAGGTTTTTGGCCCCGGTATCGACGGGAGAGGAATCTCGAGAGGCCCCCTAGCAACTCGCATGGGGACTGGCCTCTCCTGAGGCCACCAGGGCGGGTCCCTGAGGTCCCCGTCGTAACTCGAGAACACCTGCCGCAACTCGAGAAAATCCAGGAAGTTCTCCCTTCCAGGCGAGATGAGGCCTATTTCCGATGAGGCGTCTGGAGACTAATGACACCTAACCTCTGGAACTTCGAAAGGGTCTTTCACACCCTTGCTGCAACTCAAGAAGTTCACCGCCATACCCGTCTCCACTCGAGAGGAAGCACGATGGTCCCGCCCACATCCAGAGGAGACCCGTTTCCCCCTCGGAGCTCGAGATGAGGGATCCTTTCCCTGCTTTCAACGGGAAAGAATTCCCGGCGTTCCCGTCGCATCTCAAGAGGAGGCACTCTCAACAGGAAAGGCGAGAGGAACTCCATGGTCGTACCACCATTCCAAGAGTCCCCCAGATGTCTCAGTCCATTCCAGAGGAACCTCTTTGCCCTGCACTGGCTCATCTTTCACGCCGAGGATCGAATCACACCACGGTGGCACGTGGGACAGCCCTGTGGGAAAGCCTCGAGGGAAAGCCTCGAGGGAAAACCACAGATCCTTTGATCCACGCGACGGGAAGCGTGACATTGCTGCTACAGCCTGGAAGGAAAGCGCACGTGCATGCCCCCACTCGAGACGAGGCCTGACTCCCCTGGGGAGACTCCAGAAGTACCCAAAGATCCATGTCAGCCCCTGAGAGGAATCCTCGGTTCCGGCCCTGAATCCACACAAGGTTTTTGGCCCCGGTATCGACGGGAGAGGAATCCCGAGAGGCCCCCTAGCAACTCGCATGGGGACTGGCCTCTCATGAGGCCACCAGGGCGGGTCCCTGAGGTCCCCGTCGTAACTCGAGAACACCTGCCGCAACTCGAGAAAATCCAGGAAGTTCTCCCTTCCAGGCGAGATGAGGCCTATTTCCGATGAGGCGTCTGGAGACTAATGACACCTAACCTCTGGAACTTCGTAAGGGTCTTTCACACCCTTGCTGCAACTCAAGAAGTTCACCGCCATACCCGTCTCCACTCGAGAGGAAGCACGATGGTCCCGCCCACATCCAGAGGAACCCCGTTGACCCCTCGGAGCTCGAGATGAGGGATCCTTTCCCTGCTTTCAACCGGAAAGAATTCCCGGCGTTCCCGTCGCATCTCAAGAGGAGGCACTCTCAACAGGAAAGGCGAGAGGAACTCCATGGTCGTACCACATTCCAAGAGTCTCCCAGATGTCTCAGTCCATTCCAGAGGAACCTCTTTGCCCTGCACTGGCTCATCTTTCACGCCGAGGATCGACTCACACCACGGTGGCACGTGGGACAGCCCTGTGGGAAAGCCTCGAGGGAAAGCCTCGAGGGAAAACCACAGATCCTTTGATCCACGCGACGGGAAGCGTGACATTGCTGCTACAGCCTGGAAGGAAAGCTCACGTGCATGCCCCCACTCGAGACGAGGCCTGACTCCCCTGGGGAGACTCCACAAGTACCCAAAGATCCATGTCAGCCCTTGAGAGGAATCCTCGGTTCCGGCCCTGACTTCACACAAGGTTTTTGGCCCCACTATCGACGGGAGAGGAATCCCGGGAGGCCACCTAGCAACTCGCATGGGGACTGGCCTCTCCTCAGGCCACCAGGGCGGGTCCCTGAGGCCCCGGTCGTAACTCGAGAACACCTGCCGCAACTCGAGAAAATCCAGGAAGTTCTCCCTTCCAGGCGAGATGAGGCCTATTTCCGATGAGGCGTCTGGAGCCTAATGACACCTAACCTCTGGAACTTCGAAAGGGTCTTTCACACCCTTGCTGCAACTCAAGAAGTTCACCGCCATACCCGTCTCCACTCGAGAGGAAGCACGATGGTCCCGCCCACATCCACAGGAGCCCCGTTCCCCCTCGTAGCTCGAGATGAGGGATCCTTTCCCTGCTTTCAACGGGAAAGAATTCCCGGCATTCCCGTCGCATCTCAAGAGGAGGCACTCTCAACAGGAAAGGCGAGAGGAACTCCCTGTTCGTACCACCATTCCAAGAGTCCCCCAGATGTCTCAGTCCATTCCAGAGGAACCTCTTTGCCCTGCACTGGCTCATCTTTCACGCCGAGGATCGACTCACACCACGGTGGCACGTGGGACAGCCCTGTGGGAAAGCCTCGAGGGAAAGCCTCGAGGGAAAACCACAGATCCTTTGATCCACGCGACGGGAAGCGTAACATTGCTACTACAGCATGGAAGGAAAGCGCACGTGCATGCCCCCACTCGAGACGAGGCCTGACTCCCCTGGGGAGACTCCAGAAGTACCCAAAGATCCATGTGAACCCATGAGAGGAATCCTCGTTTCCGGCCCTGACTCCACACAAGGTTTTTGGCCCCGGTATCGACGGGAGAGGAATCCCGAGAGGCCCCCTAGCAACTCGCATGGGGACTGGCCTCTCCTGAGGCCACCAGGGCGGGTCCCTGAGGTCCCGGTCGTAACTCGAGAACACCTGCCGCAACTCGAGAAAATCCAGGAAGTTCTCCCTTCCAGGCGAGATGAGGCCTATTTCCGATGAGGCGTCTGGAGACTAATGACACCTAACCTCTGGAACTTCGAAAGGGTCTTTCACACCCTTGCTGCAACTCAAGAAGTTCACCGCCATACCCGTCTCCACTCGAGAGGAAGCACGATGGTCCCGCCCACATCCAGAGGAGCCCCGTTTCCCCCTCGTTGCTCGAGATGAGGGATCCTTTCCCTGCTTTCAACGGGAAAGCATTCCCGGCATTCCCATCGCATCTCAAGAGGAGGCACTCTCAACAGGAAAGGCGAGAGTAACTCCATGGTCGTACCACCATTCCAAGAGTCCCCCAGATGTCTCAGTCCATTCCAGAGGAACCTCTTTGCCCTGCACTGGCTCATCTTTCACGCCGAGGATCGACACACACCACGGTGGCACGTGGGATAGCCCTGTGGGAAAGCCTCGAGGGAAAGCCTCGAGGGAAAACCACAGATCCTTTGATCCACGCCACGGGAAGCGTGCCATTGCTGCTACAGTCTGGAAGGAAAGTGCACGTGCATGCCCCCACTAGAGACGAGGCCTGACTCCCCTGGGAAGACTCCAGAAGTACCCAAAGATCCATGTCAGCCCCTGAGAGGAATCCTCGGTTCCGGCCCTGACTCCACACAAGGTTTTTGGCCCCGGTATCGACGGGAGAGGAATCCCGAGAGGCCCCCTAGCAACTCGCATGGGGACTGGCCTCTCCTGAGGCCACCAGGGCGGGTCCCTGAGGACCCGTCGTAACTCGAGAACACCTGCCGCAACTCGAGAAAATCCAGGAAGTTCTCCCTTCCAGGCGAGATGAGGCCTATTTCCGATGAGGCGTCTGGAGACTAATGACACCTAACCTCTGGAACTTCGAAAGGAACTTTCACACCCTTGCTGCAACTCAAAAAGTTCACCGCCATACCCGTCTCCACTCTAGAGGAAGCACGATGGTCCCGCCCACATCCAGAGGAGCCCAGTTTCCCCCTCGTAGCTCGAGATGAGGGATCCTTTCCCTGCTTTCACCGGGAAAGAATTCCCGGCGTTCTCGTCGCATCTCAAGAGGAGGCAGTCTCAACAGGAAAGGCGAGAGGAATTCCGTGGTCGTACCACCATTCCAAGAGTCCCCCAGATGTCTCAGTCCATTCCAGAGGAACCTCTTTGCCCTGCACTGGCTCATCTTTCACGCCGAGGATCGACTCACACCACGGTGGCACGTGGGACAGCCCTGTGGGAAAGCCTCGAGGGAAAGCCTCGAGGGAAAACCACAGATCCTTTGATCCACGCCACGGGAAGCGTGACAATGCTGCTACAGCCTAGAAGGAAAGTGCACGTGCATGCCCCCACTCGAGACGAGGCCTGACTCCCCTGGGGAGACTCCAGAAGTACCCAAAGATCCATGTCAGCCCCTGAGAGGAATCCTCGTTTCCGGCCCTGACTCCCCACAAGGTTTTTGGCCCCGGTATCGACGGGAGAGGAATCCCGAGAGGCCCCCTAGCAACTCGCATGGGGACTGGCCTCTCCTGAGGCCACCAGGGCGGGTCCCTGAGTTCCCCGTCGTAACTCGAGAACACATGCCGCAACTCGAGAAAATCCAGGAAGTTCTCCCTTCCAGGCGAGATGAGGCCTATTTCCGATGAGGCTTCTGGAGACTAATGACACCTAACCTCTGGAACTTCGAAAGGGTCTTTCACACCCTTGCTGCAACTCAAGAAGTTCACCGCCATACCCGACTCCACTCGAGAGGAAGCACGATGGTCCCGCCCACATCCAGAGGAGCCCCGTTTCCCCCTCGTAGCTCGAGATGATGGATCCTTTCCCTGCTTTCAACGGGAAAGAATTCCCGGCGTTCCCGTCGCATCTCAAGAGGAGGCACTCTCAACAGGAAAGGCGAGAGGAACTCCATGGTCGTACCACCATTCCAAGAGTCCCCCAGATGTCTCAGTCCATTCCAGAGGAACCTCGATGCCCTGCACTGGCTCATCGTTCACGCCGAGGATCGACTCACACCACGGTGGCACGTGGGACAGCCCTGTGGGAAAGCCTCGAGGGAAAGCCTCGAGGGAAAACCACAGATCCTTTGATCCACGCGACGGGAAGCGTCACATTGCTGCTACAGCCTGGAAGGAAAGCTCACGTGCATGCCCCCACTCGAGACGAGGCCTGACTCCCCTGGGGAGTCTCCAGAAGAACCCAAAGTTCGATGTCAGCCCCTGAGAGGAATCCTCGGTTCCGGCCCTGACTCCACGCAAGGTTTTTGGCCCCGGTATCGACGGGAGAGGAATCCCGAGAGGCCCTCTAGCAACTCGCATGGGGACTGGCCTCTCCTGAGGCCACCAGGGCGGGTCGCTGAGGACCCGTCGTAACTCGAGAACACCTGCCGCAACTCGAGAAAATCCAGGAAGTTCTCCCTTCCAGGCGAGATGAGGCCTATTTCCGATGAGGCGTCTGGAGACTAATGACACCTAACCTCTGGAACTTCGAAAGGATCTTTCACACCCTTGCTGCAACTCAAAAAGTTCACCGCCATACCCGTCTCCACTCGAGAGGAAGCACGATGGTCCCGCCCACATCCAGAGGAGCCCCGTTTCCCCCTCGTAGCTCGAGATGAGGGATCCTTTCCCTGCTTTCAACGGGAAAGAATTCCCGGCGTTCTCGTCGCATCTCAAGAGGAGGCAGTCTCAACAGGAAAGGCGAGAGGAATTCCGTGGTCGTACCACCATTCCAAGAGTCCCCCAGATGTCTCAGTCCATTCCAGAGGAACCTCTTTGCCCTGCACTGGCTCATCTTTCACGCCGAGGATCGACTCACACCACGGTGGCACGTGGGACAGCCCTGTGGGAAAGCCTCGAGGGAAAGCCTCGAGGGAAAACCACAGATCCTTTGATCCACGCCACGGGAAGCGTGACAATGCTGCTACAGCCTAGAAGGAAAGTGCACGTGCATGCCCCCACTCGAGACGAGGCCTGACTCCCCTGGGGAGACTCCAGAAGTACCCAAATATCCATGTCAGCCCCTGAGAGGAATCCTCGTTTCCGGCCCTGACTCCCCACAAGGTTTTTGGCCCCGGTTTCGACATGAGAGGAATCCCGAGAGGCCCCCTAGCAACTCGCATGGGGACTGGCCTCTCCTGAGGCCACCAGGGCGGGTCCCTGAGGTCCCCGTCGTAACTCAGAACACCTGCCGCAACTCAAGAAAATCCAGGAAGTTCTCCCTTCCAGGCGAGATGAGGCCTATTTCCGATGAGGCGTCTGGAGACTAATGACACCTAACCTCTGGAACTTCGAAAGGGTCTTTCACACCCTTGCTGCAACTCAAGAAGTTCACCGCCATACCCGTCTCCACTCGAGAGGAAGCACGATGGTCCCGCCCACATCCACAGGAGCCCCGTTACCCCTCGTAGCTCGAGATGAGGGATCCTTTCCCTGCTTTCATCGGGAAAGAATTCCCGGCATTCCCGTCGCATCTCAAGAGGAGGCACTCTCAACAGGAAAGGCGAGAGGAACTCCCTGTTCGTACCACCATTCCAAGAGTCCCCCAGATGTCTCAGTCCATTCCAGAGGAACCTCTTTGCCCTGCACTGGCTCATCTTTCACGCCGAGGATCGACTCACACCACGGTGGCACGTGAGACAGCCCTGTGGGAAAGCCTCGAGGGAAAGCCTCGAGGGAAAACCACAGATCCTTTGATCCATGCGACGGGAAGCGTAACATTGCTGCTACAGCCTGGAAGGAAAGCGCACGTGCATGCCCCCACTCGAGACGAGGCCTGACTCCCCTGGGGAGACTCCAGAAGTACCCAAAGATCCATGTGAACCCATGAGAGGAATCCTCGTTTCCGGCCCTGACTCCACACAAGGCTTTTGGCCCCGGTATCGACGGGAGAGGAATCCCGAGAGGCCCCCTAGCAACTCGCATGGGGACTGGCCTCTCCTGAGGCCACCAGGGCGGGTCCCTGAGGACCCGTCGTAACTCGAGAACACCTGCCGCAACTCGAGAAACTCCAGGAAGTTCTCCCTTCCAGGCGAGATGAGGCCTATTTCCGATGAGGCGTCTGGAGACTAATGACACCTAACCTCTGGAACTTCGAAAGGGTATTTCACACCCTTGCTGCAACTCAAGAAGTTCACCACCATACCCGTCTCCACTCGAGAGGAAGCACGATGGTCCCGCTCACATCCAGAGGAGCCCCGTTTCCCCCTCGTAGCTCGAGATGAGGGATCCTTTCCCTGCTTTCAATGGGAAAGAATTCCCGGCGTTCCCGTCGCATCTCAAGAGGAGGAACTCTCAATAGGAAAGGCGAGAGGAACTCCATGGTCGTACCACCATTCCAAGAGTCCCCCAGATGTCTCAGTCCATTCCAGAGGAACCTCTTTGCCCTGCACTGGCTCATCTTTCATGCCGAGGATCGACTCACACCACGGTGGCACGTGGGACAGCCCTGTGGGAAAGCCTCGAGGGAATACCACAGATCCTTTAATCCACGCCACGGGAAGCGTGACATTGCTGCTACAGCCTGGAAAGAAAGCGCACGTGCATTCCCCACCTCGAGACGAGGCCTGACTCCCCTGAGGAGACACCAGAAGTACCCAAAGATCCATGTGAGCCCATGAGAGGAATCCTCGTTTCCGGCCCTGACTCCACACAAGGTTTTTGGCCCCGGTATCGACGGGAGAGGAATCCCGTGGCGCCCCCTAGCACCTCGCATGGGGACTGGCCTCTCCGGAGTCCAACAGGGCGGGTCACTGAGGTCCCCGTAGTAACTCGAGAACACCTGCCGCAACTCAAGAAAATCCAGGAAGTTCTCCCTTCCAGGCGAGATGAGGCCTATTTCCTATGAGGCGTCTGGAGACTAATGACACCTAACCTCTGAAACTTCGAAAGGGTCATTCACACCCTTGCTGCAACTCAAGATGTTCACCGCCATACCCGTGTCCACTCGAGAGGAAGCACGATGGTCCCGCCCACATCCAGAGGAGCCCCGTTTCCCCCTCGTAGCTCGAGATGAGGGATCCTTTCCCTGCTTTCAACGGGAAAGAATTCCCGGCGTTCCCGTCGCATCTCAAGAGGAGGCACTCTCAACAGGAAAGGCGAGAGGAACTCCATGGTCGTACCACCATTGCAAGAGTCCCCCAGATGTCTCAGTCCATTCCAGAGGAACCTCTTTGCCCTGCACTGGCTCATCTTTCACGCCGAGGATCGACTCACACCACGGTGGCACGTGGGACAGCCCTGTGGGAAAGCCTCGAGGGAAAGCCTCGAGGGAAAACCACAGATCCTTTGATCCACGCCACGGGAAGCGAGACATTGCTGCTACAGCCTGGAAGGAAAGTGCACGTGCATGCCCCCACTCGAGACGAGACCTGACTCCCCTGGGGAGACTCCAGAAGTACCCAAAGTTAAATGTCAGCCCCTGAGAGGAATCCTCGTTTCCGGCCCTGACTCCACACAAGGTTTTTGGCCCCGGTATCGACGGGAGAGGAATTCCGAGAGGCCCCCTAGCAACTCGCATGGGGACTGGCCTCTCCTGAGGCCACCAGGGCGGGTCCCTGAGGTCCCCGTCGAAACTCGAGAACACCTGCCGCAACTCGAGAAAATCCAGGAAGTTCTCCCATCCAGGCGAGATGAGGCCTATTTCCGATGAGGCGTCTGGAGACTAATGACACGTAACCTCTGGAACTTCGAAAGGGTCTTTCACACCCTTGTTGCATCTCAAGAAGTTCACCGCCATACCAGTCTCCACTCGAGAGGAAGCACGATGGTCCCGCCCACATCCAGAGGAGCCCCGTTTCCCCCTCGTAGCTCGAGATGAGGGATCCTTTCCCTGCTTTCAACGGGAAAGAATTCCCGGCGTTCCCGTCGCATCTCAAGAGGAGGCACTCTCAACAGGAAAGGCGAGAGGAACTCCATGGTCGTACCATCATTCCAAGAGTCCCCCAGATGTCTCAGTCCATTTCAGAGGAACCTCGATGCCCTGCACTGGCTCATCGTTCACGCCGAGGATCGACTCACACCACGGTGGCACGTGGGACAGCCCTGTGGGAAAGCCTCGAGGGAAAGCCTCGAGGGAAAACCACAGATCCTTTGATCCACGCGACGGGAAGTGTCACATTGCTGCTACAGCCTGGAAGGAAAGCTCACGTGCATGCCCCCACTCGAGACGAGGCCTGACTCCCCTGGGGAGACTCCAGAAGTACCCAAAGTTCCATGTCAGCCCCTGAGAGGAATCCTCGGTTCCGGCCCTGACTCCACACAAGGTTTTTGGCCCCGGTATCGACGGGAGAGGAATCCCGAGAAGCCCCCTAGCAACTCGCATGGGGACTGGACTCTCCGGAGTCCAACAGGGCGGGTCCCTGAGGTCCCCGTAGTAACTCGAGAACACCTGCCGCAACTCGAGAAAATCCAGGAAGTTCTCCCTTCCAGGCGAGATGAGGCCTATTTCCGATGAGGCGTCTGGAGACTAATGACACCTAACCTCTGGAACTTCGAAAGGGTCATTCACACCCTTGCTGCAACTCAAGATGTTCACCGCCATACCCGTGTCCACTCGAGAGGAAGCACGCTGGTCCCGCCCACATCCAGAGAAGCCCCGTTTCCCCCTCGTAGCTCGAGATGAGGGATCCTTTCCCTGCTTTCAACGGGAAAGAATTTCCGGCGTTCCCGTCGCATCTCAAGAGGAGGCACTCTCAACAGGAAAGTCGAGAGGAACTCCATGGTCGTACCACCATTCCAAGAGTCCCCCAGATGTCTCAGTCCATTCCAGAGGAACCTCTTTGCCCTGCACTGGCTCATCTTTCATGCCGAGGATCGACTGACTCCACGGTGGCACGTGGGACAGCCCTGTGGGAAAGCCTCGAGGGAAAGCCTCGAGGGAAAACCACAGATCCTTTGATCCACGCGACGGGAAGCGTCACATTGCTGCTACAGCCTGGTAGGAAAGCACACGTGCATGCCCCGACTCGAGACGAGGCCTGACTCCCCTGGGGAGACTCCAGAAGTACCCAAAGTTCCATGGCAGCCCCTGAGAGGAATCCTCGGTTCCGGCCCTGACTCCACACAAGGTTTTTGGCCCCGGTATCGACGGGAGAGGAATCCCGAGAAGCCCCCTAGCAACTCGCATGGGGACTGGCCTCTCCTGAGGCCACCAGGGCGGGTCCCTGAGGTCCCGGTCGTAACTCGAGAACACCTGCCGCAACTCGAGAAAGTCCAGGAAGTTCTCCCTTCCAGGCGAGATGAGGCCTATTTCCGATGAGGCGTCTGGAGACTAATGACACCTAACCTCTGGAACTTCGAAAGGGTCTTTCACACCCTTGCTGCAACTCAAGAAGTTCACCGCCATACCCGTCTCCACTCGAGAGGAAGCACGATGGTCCCGCCCACATCCAGAGGAGCCCCGTTTCCCCCTCGTAGCTCGAGATGAGGGATCCTTTCCCTGCTTTCAACGGGAAAGAATTCACGGCGTTCCCGTCGCATCTCAAGAGGAGGCACTCTCAACAGGAAAGGCGAGAGGAACTCCATGGTCGTACCACCATTCCAAGAGTCCCCCAGATGTCTCAGTCCATTCCAGAGGAACCTCTTTGCCCTGCACTGGCTCATCTTTCACGCCGAGGATCGACTCACACCACGGTGGCACGTGGGACAGTCCTGTGGGAAAGCCTCGAGGGAAAGCCTCGAGGGAAAACCACAGATCCTTTGATCCACGCGACGGGAAGCGTGACATTGCGGCTACAGCCTGGAAGGAAAGCACACGTGCATGCCCCCACTCGAGACGAGGCCTGACTCCCCTGGGGAGACTCCAGAAGTACCCAAAGATCCATGTGAGCCCATGAGAGGAATCCTCGGTTCCGGCCCTGACTCCACACAAGGTTTTTGGCCCCGGTATCGACGGGAGAGGAATCCCTAGAGGCCCCCTAGCAACTCACATTGGGACTGGCCTCTCCTGAGGCCACCAGGGCGGGTCCCTGAGGTCCCCGTCGTAACTCCAGAACACCTGCCGCAACTCGAGAAAATCCAGGAAGTTCTCCCTTCCAGGCGAGATGAGGCCTATTTCCGATGAGGCGTCTGGAGACTAATGACACCTAACCTCTGGAACTTCGAAAGGGTCTTTCACACCCTTGCTGCAACTCAAGAAGTTCACCGCCATACCCGTCTCCACTCGAGAGGAAGCACGATGGTCCCGCCCACATCCAGAGGAGCCCCGTTTCCCCCTCGAAGCTCGAGATGAGGGATCCTTTCCCTGCTTTCAACGGGAAAGAATTCCCGGCGTTCCCGTCGCATCTCAAGAGGAGGCACTCTCAACAGGAAAGGCGAGAGGAACTCCATGGTCGTACCACCATTCCAAGAGTCCCCCAGATGTCTCAGTCCATTCCAGAGGAAACTCTTTGCCCTGCACTGGCTCATCTTCCACGCCGAGGATCGACTCACACCACGGTGGCTTGTGGGACAGCGCTGTGGTAAAGCCTCGAGGGAAAGCCTCGAGGGAAAACCACAGATCCTTTGATCCACGCGACGGGAAGCGTCACATTGCTGCTACAGCCTGGTAGGAAAGCACACGTGCATGCCCCGACTCGAGACGAGGCCTGACTCCCCTGGGGAGACTCCAGAAGTACCCAAAGTTCCATGGCAGCCCCTGAGAGGAATCCTCGGTTCCGGCCCTGACTCCACACAAGGTTTTTGGCCCCGGTATCGACGGGAGAGGAATCCCGAGAAGCCCCCTAGCAACTCGCATGGGGACTGGCCTCTCCTGAGGCCACCAGGGCGGGTCCCTGAGGTCCCGGTCGTAACTCGAGAACACCTGCCGCAACTCGAGAAAGTCCAGGAAGTTCTCCCTTCCAGGCGAGATGAGGCCTATTTCCGATGAGGCGTCTGGAGACTAATGACACCTAACCTCTGGAACTTCGAAAGGGTCTTTCACACCCTTGCTGCAACTCAAGAAGTTCACCGCCATACCCGTCTCCACTCGAGAGGAAGCACGATGGTCCCGCCCACATCCAGAGGAGCCCCGTTTCCCCCTCGTAGCTCGAGATGAGGGATCCTTTCCCTGCTTTCAACGGGAAAGAATTCACGGCGTTCCCGTCGCATCTCAAGAGGAGGCACTCTCAACAGGAAAGGCGAGAGGAACTCCATGGTCGTACCACCATTCCAAGAGTCCCCCAGATGTCTCAGTCCATTCCAGAGGAACCTCTTTGCCCTGCACTGGCTCATCTTTCACGCCGAGGATCGACTCACACCACGGTGGCACGTGGGACAGTCCTGTGGGAAAGCCTCGAGGGAAAGCCTCGAGGGAAAACCACAGATCCTTTGATCCACGCGACGGGAAGCGTGACATTGCGGCTACAGCCTGGAAGGAAAGCACACGTGCATGCCCCCACTCGAGACGAGGCCTGACTCCCCTGGGGAGACTCCAGAAGTACCCAAAGATCCATGTGAGCCCATGAGAGGAATCCTCGGTTCCGGCCCTGACTCCACACAAGGTTTTTGGCCCCGGTATCGACGGGAGAGGAATCCCTAGAGGCCCCCTAGCAACTCACATTGGGACTGGCCTCTCCTGAGGCCACCAGGGCGGGTCCCTGAGGTCCCCGTCGTAACTCCAGAACACCTGCCGCAACTCGAGAAAATCCAGGAAGTTCTCCCTTCCAGGCGAGATGAGGCCTATTTCCGATGAGGCGTCTGGAGACTAATGACACCTAACCTCTGGAACTTCGAAAGGGTCTTTCACACCCTTGCTGCAACTCAAGAAGTTCACCGCCATACCCGTCTCCACTCGAGAGGAAGCACGATGGTCCCGCCCACATCCAGAGGAGCCCCGTTTCCCCCTCGTAGCTCGAGATGAGGGATCCTTTCCCTGCTTTCAACGGGAAAGAATTCCCGGCGTTCCCGTCGCATCTCAAGAGGAGGCACTCTCAACAGGAAAGGCGAGAGGAACTCCATGGTCGTACCACCATTCCAAGAGTCCCCCAGATGTCTCAGTCCATTCCAGAGGAAACTCTTTGCCCTGCACTGGCTCATCTTCCACGCCGAGGATCGACTCACACCACGGTGGCTTGTGGGACAGCGCTGTGGTAAAGCCTCGAGGGAAAGCCTCGAGGGAAAACCACAGATCCTTTGATCCACGCCACGGGAAGCATGACATTGCTGCTACAGCCTGGAAGGAAAGCGCACGTGCATGCCCCCACTTGAGACGAGGCCTGACTCCCCTGGGGAGACTCCAGAAGTACGCAAAGATCCATGTCAGCCCCTGAGAGGAATCCTCCTTTCCGGCCCTGACTCCACACAAGGTTTTTGGCCCCGGTATCGACGGGAGAGGAATCCCGAGAGGCCCCCTAGCACCTCGCAAGGGGACTGGCCTCTCCTGAGGCCACCAGGGCGGGTCCCTGAGGTCCCCGTCGTAATTCGAGAACACCTGCCGCAACTCGAGAAAATTCAGGAAGTTCTCCCTTCCAGGGGAGATGAGGCCTATTTCCGATGAGACGTCTGGAGACTAATGACACCTAACCTCTGGAACTTCGAAAGGGTCTTTCACACCCTTGCTGCAACTCAAGAAGTTCACCGCCATACCTGTCTCCACTCGAGAGGAAGCACGATGGTCCCGCCCACATCCAGAGTAGCCCCGTTTCCCCCTCGTAGCTCGAGATGAGGGATCCTTTCCCTGCTTTCAACGGGAAAGAATTCCCGGCGTTCCCGTCGCATCTCAAGAGGAGGCACTCTCAACAGGAAAGGCGAGAGGAACTCCATGGTCGTACCACCATTCCAAGAGTCCCCCAGATGTCTCAGTCCATTCCAGAGGAAACTCTTTGCCCTGCACTGGCTCATCTTTCACGCCGAGGATCGACTCACACCACGGTGGCTTGTGGGACAGCGCTGTGGGAAAGCCTCGAGGGAAAGCCTCGAGGGAAAACCACAGATCCTTTGATCCACGCCACGGGAAGCATGACATTGCTGCTACAGCCTGGAAGGAAAGCGCACGTGCATGCCCCCACTTGAGACGAGGCCTGACTCCCCTGGGGAGACTCCAGAAGTACGCAAAGATCCATGTCAGCCCCTGAGAGGAATCCTCCTTTCCGGCCCTGACTCCACACAAGGTTTTTGGCCCCGGTATCGACGGGAGAGGAATCCCGAGAGGCCCCCTAGCACCTCGCAAGGGGACTGGCCTCTCCTGAGGCCACCAGGGCGGGTCCCTGAGGTCCCCGTCGTAATTCGAGAACACCTGCCGCAACTCGAGAAAATTCAGGAAGTTCTCCCTTCCAGGGGAGATGAGGCCTATTTCCGATGAGACGTCTGGAGACTAATGACACCTAACCTCTGGAACTTCGAAAGGGTCTTTCACACCCTTGCTGCAACTCAAGAAGTTCACCGCCATACCTGTCTCCACTCGAGAGGAAGCACGATGGTCCCGCCCACATCCAGAGTAGCCCCGTTTCCCCCTCGTAGCTCGAGATGAGGGATCATTTCCCTGCTTTCAACGGGAAAGAATTCCCGGCGTTCCCGTCGCATCTCAAGAGGAGGCACTCTCAACAGGAAAGGCGAGAGGAACTCCATGGTCGTACCACCATTCCAAGAGTCCCCCAGATGTCTCAGTCCATTCCAGAGGAAACTCTTTGCCCTGCACTGGCTCATCTTTCACGCCGAGGATCGACTCACACCACGGTGGCTTGTGGGACAGCGCTGTGGGAAAGCCTCGAGGGAAAGCCTCGAGGGAAAACCACAGATCCTTTGATCCACGCCACGGGAAGCATGACATTGCTGCTACAGCCTGGAAGGAAAGCGCACGTGCATTCCCCCACTCGAGACGAGGCCTGACTCCCCTGGGGAGACTCCAGAAGTACCCAAAGATCCATGTGAGCCCATGAGAGGAATCCTCGGTTCCGACCCTGACTCCACACAAGGTTTTTGGCACCGGTATCGACGGGAGAGGAATCCCGAGAGGCCCCCTAGCACCTCGCATGGGGACTGCTCTCTCCTGAGGCCACCAGGGCGGGTCCCTGAGGTCCCCGTCGTAACTCGAGAACACCTGCCGCAACTCGAGAAAATCCAGGAAGTTCTCCCTTCCAGGCGAGATGAGGCCTATTTCCGATGAGGCGTCTGGAGACTAATGACACCTAACCTCTGGAACTTCGAAAGGGTCTTTCACACCCTTGCTGCAACTCAAGAAGTTCACCGCCATACCCGTCTCCACTCGAGAGGAAGCACGATGGTCCCGCCCACATCCAGAGGAGCCCCGTTTCCCCCTCGGAGCTCGAGATGAGGGATCCTTTCCCTGCTTTCAACGGGAAAGAATTCCCGGCGTTCCCGTCGCATCTCAAGAGGAGGCACTCTCAACAGGAAAGGCGAGAGGAACTCCATGGTCGTACCACCATTCCAAGAGTCCCCCAGATGTCTCAGTCCATTCCAGAGGAACCTCCTTGCCCTGCACTGGCTCATCTTTCACGCTGAGATTCGACTCACACCACGGTGGCACGTGGGACAGCCCTGTGGGAAAGCCTCGAGGGAAAGCCTCAAGGGAAAACCACAGATCCTTTGATCCACGCGACGGGAAGCGTGACATTGCTGCTACAGCCTGGAAGGAAATCGCACGTGGATTCCCCCACTCGAGACGAGGCCTGACTCCCCTGGAGAGACTCCAAAAGTACCCAAAGATCCATGTCAGCCCCTGAGATGAATCCTCGGTTCCGGCCCTGACTCCACACAAGGTTTTTGGCCTCGGTATCGACGGGATAGGAATCCCGAGAGGTCCCCTAGCAACTTCCATGTCGAATGGCCTTTCCTGAGGCCACCAGGCCGGGTCCCTGAGGTCCCCATCGTAACTCGAGAACACCTGCCACAACTCGAGAAAATCCAGGAAGTTCTCCCTTCCAGGCGAGATGAGGCCTATTTCCGATGAGGCGTCTGGAGACTAATGACACCTAACCTCTGGAACTTCGAATGGGTCTTTCACACCCCTGCTGCAACTCAAGAAGTTCACCGCCATACCGGTCTTCACTCGAGAGGAAGCACGATGGTCCCGCCCACATCCAGAGGAGCCCCGTTTACCCCTCGTAGCTCGAGATGAGGCATCCCTTCCCTGCTTTCAACGGGAAAGAATTCCCAGCGTTCCCGTCGCATCTCAAGAGGAGGCACTCTCAACAGGAAAGGCGAGAGGAACTCCATGGTCGTACCACCATTCCAAGAGTCCCCCAGATGTCTCAGTCCATTCCAGAGGAACCTCTTTGCCCTGCACTGGCTCATCTTTCACGCCGAGGATCGGCTCACACCACGGTGGCACGTGGGACAGCCCTGTGGGAAAGCCTCGAGGGAAAGCCTCGAGGGAAAACCACAGATCCTTTGATCCACACGACGGGAAGAGTGACATTGCTGCTACAGCCTGGAAGGAAAGCGCACGTGCATGCCCCCACTCGAGACGAGGCCTGACTCCCCTGGGGAGACTCCAGAAGTACCCAAAGATCCATGTCAGCCCCTGAGAGGAATCCTCGGTTCCGGCCCTGACTCCACACAATGTTTTTGGCCCCGGTATCGATGGGAGAGTAATCCCGAGAGGCCCCCTAGCAACTCGCATGGGGACTGGCCTCTCCTGAGGCCACCAGGGCGGGTCCCTGAGGTCCCCGTCGTAACTCGAGAACACCTGCCGCAACTCGAGAAAATCCAGGAAGTTCTCCCTTCCAGGCGAGATGAGGCCTATTTCCGATGAAGCGTCTGGAGACTAATGACACCTAACCTCTGGAACTTCGAAAGAGTCTTTCACACCCTTGCTGCAACTCAAGAAGTTCACCGCCATACCCGTCTCCACTCGAGAGGAAGCATGATGGTCCCCCCTACATCCAGAGGAGCCCCGTTTCCCCCTCGTAGCTCGAGATGAAGGATCCTTTCCCTGCTTTCAACAGGAAAGAATTCCCGGCGTTCCCGTCGCACCTCAAGAGGAGGCACTCTTAACAGGAAAGTCTAGAGGAACTCCATGGTCGTACCACCATTCCAAGAGTCCCCCATATGTCTCAGTCCATTCCAGAGGAACCTTTTTGCCCTGTACTGGCTCATCTTTCACGCCGAGGATCGACTCACACCACGGTGGCACGTGGGACAGCCGTGTGGGAAAGCCTCGAGGGAGGGCCTCGAGGGAAAACCACAGATCCTTTGATCCACACGACGGGAAGCGTGACATTGCTGCTACAGCCTGGAAGGAAAGCGCACGTGCATGCCCCCACTCGAGACGAGGCCTGACTCCCCTGGGGAGACTCCAGAAGAACCCAAAGATCCACGTCAGCCCCTGAGAGGAATCCTCGGTTCCGGCCCTGACTCCACACAAGGTTTATGGCCCAGGTTTCGACGGGAGAGTAATCCTGAGAGGCGCCCTAGCAACTCGCATGGGGACTGGCCTCTCCTGAGGCCACCAGGGCGGGTCCCTGAGGTCCCCGTCGTAACGCGAGAACAGCTGCCGCAACTCGAGAAAATTTAGGAAGTTCTCCCTTCCAGGCGAGATGAGGCCTATTTCCGATGAGGCTTCTGGAGACTAATGACAACTAACCTCTGGAACTTCAAAACGGTCTATCACAACCTTGCTACAACTCAAGAAGTTCACCGCCATTCCCGTCTCCACTCGAGAGGAAGCACGATCGTCCCGCCCTCATCCAGAGGAGCCCCGTTTCCCCCTCGTAGCTCGAGATGAGGGATCCTTTCCCTGCTTTCAACGGGAAAGAATTCCCGGCGTTCCCGTCGCTTCTCAAGAGGAGGCACTCTCAACAGGAAAGGCGAGAGGAACTCCATGGTCGTACCACCATGCCAAGAGTATCCCAGATGTCTCAGTCCATTCCAGAGGAACCTCTTTGCCCTGCACTGGCTCATCTTTCACGCCGAGGATCGACTCACACCACGGTGGCGCGTGACACAGCCCTGTGGCAAAGCCTCGAGGGAAAGCCTCGAGGGAAAACCACAGATCCTTTGATCCACGCGACGGGAAGCGTGACATTGCTGCTACAGCCTGGAAGGAAAGCGCACGTGCATGCCCGCACTCGAGACGAGGCCTGACTCCCCTGGGGAGACTCCAGAAATACCCAAAGATCCATGTCAGCCCCTGAGAGGAATCCTCGGTTCCGGCCCTGACTCCACACAAAGTTTTTGGACCCGGTATCAACGGGAGAGGAATCCCGAGAGGCCACATAGCAACTCGCATTGGGACTGACCTTTCCTGAGGCCACCAGGGCGGGTCCCTGAGGTCGCCGCTGTAACTCGAGAACACCTGCCGCAACTCGAGAAAATCCAGGAAGTTCTCCCTTCCAGGCGAGATGAGACCTCTTTCCGATGAGGCGTCTGGAGACTAATGACACCTAACCTCTGGAACGTCGAAAGGGTCTTTCACACCCTTGCTGCAACTCAAGAAGTTCACCGCCATACCCGTCCTCACTCCAGTGGAAGAACGATGGTCCCGCCTACAAACAGAGGAGCCCCGTTTCCCCCTCGTAGCTCGAGATGAGGGATCATTTCCCTGCTTTCAACAGGTAAGAATTCCCGGCGTTCCCGTCGCATCTCAAGAGGAGGCACTTTCAACAGGAACGGCTAGAGGAACTCCATGGTCGTACCACCATTCCAAGAGTCCCCCAGATGTCTCAGTGCATTCCAGAGGAACCTCCTTGCCCTGCACTGGCTCATCTTTCACGCTGAGATTCGACTCACACCACGGTGGCACGTGGGACAGCCCTGTGGGAAAGCCTCGAGGGAAAGCCTCAAGGGAAAACCACAGATCCTTTGATCCACGCGACGGGAAGCGTGACATTGCTGCTACAGCCTGGAAGGAAATCGCACGTGGATTCCCCCACTCGAGACGAGGCCTGACTCCCCTGGAGAGACTCCAAAAGTACCCAAAGATCCATGTCAGCCCCTGAGATGAATCCTCGGTTCCGGCCCTGACTCCACACAAGGTTTTTGGCCTCGGTATCGACGGGATAGGAATCCCGAGAGGTCCCCTAGCAACTTCCATGTCGAATGGCCTTTCCTGAGGCCACCAGGCCGGGTCCCTGAGGTCCCCATCGTAACTCGAGAACACCTGCCACAACTCGAGAAAATCCAGGAAGTTCTCCCTTCCAGGCGAGATGAGGCCTATTTCCGATGAGGCGTCTGGAGACTAATGACACCTAACCTCTGGAACTTCGAATGGGTCTTTCACACCCCTGCTGCAACTCAAGAAGTTCACCGCCATACCGGTCTTCACTCGAGAGGAAGCACGATGGTCCCGCCCACATCCAGAGGAGCCCCGTTTACCCCTCGTAGCTCGAGATGAGGCATCCCTTCCCTGCTTTCAACGGGAAAGAATTCCCAGCGTTCCCGTCGCATCTCAAGAGGAGGCACTCTCAACAGGAAAGGCGAGAGGAACTCCATGGTCGTACCACCATTCCAAGAGTCCCCCAGATGTCTCAGTCCATTCCAGAGGAACCTCTTTGCCCTGCACTGGCTCATCTTTCACGCCGAGGATCGGCTCACACCACGGTGGCACGTGGGACAGCCCTGTGGGAAAGCCTCGAGGGAAAGCCTCGAGGGAAAACCACAGATCCTTTGATCCACACGACGGGAAGAGTGACATTGCTGCTACAGCCTGGAAGGAAAGCGCACGTGCATGCCCCCACTCGAGACGAGGCCTGACTCCCCTGGGGAGACTCCAGAAGTACCCAAAGATCCATGTCAGCCCCTGAGAGGAATCCTCGGTTCCGGCCCTGACTCCACACAATGTTTTTGGCCCCGGTATCGATGGGAGAGTAATCCCGAGAGGCCCCCTAGCAACTCGCATGGGGACTGGCCTCTCCTGAGGCCACCAGGGCGGGTCCCTGAGGTCCCCGTCGTAACTCGAGAACACCTGCCGCAACTCGAGAAAATCCAGGAAGTTCTCCCTTCCAGGCGAGATGAGGCCTATTTCCGATGAAGCGTCTGGAGACTAATGACACCTAACCTCTGGAACTTCGAAAGAGTCTTTCACACCCTTGCTGCAACTCAAGAAGTTCACCGCCATACCCGTCTCCACTCGAGAGGAAGCATGATGGTCCCCCCTACATCCAGAGGAGCCCCGTTTCCCCCTCGTAGCTCGAGATGAAGGATCCTTTCCCTGCTTTCAACAGGAAAGAATTCCCGGCGTTCCCGTCGCACCTCAAGAGGAGGCACTCTTAACAGGAAAGTCTAGAGGAACTCCATGGTCGTACCACCATTCCAAGAGTCCCCCATATGTCTCAGTCCATTCCAGAGGAACCTTTTTGCCCTGTACTGGCTCATCTTTCACGCCGAGGATCGACTCACACCACGGTGGCACGTGGGACAGCCGTGTGGGAAAGCCTCGAGGGAGGGCCTCGAGGGAAAACCACAGATCCTTTGATCCACACGACGGGAAGCGTGACATTGCTGCTACAGCCTGGAAGGAAAGCGCACGTGCATGCCCCCACTCGAGACGAGGCCTGACTCCCCTGGGGAGACTCCAGAAGAACCCAAAGATCCACGTCAGCCCCTGAGAGGAATCCTCGGTTCCGGCCCTGACTCCACACAAGGTTTATGGCCCAGGTTTCGACGGGAGAGTAATCCTGAGAGGCGCCCTAGCAACTCGCATGGGGACTGGCCTCTCCTGAGGCCACCAGGGCGGGTCCCTGAGGTCCCCGTCGTAACGCGAGAACAGCTGCCGCAACTCGAGAAAATTTAGGAAGTTCTCCCTTCCAGGCGAGATGAGGCCTATTTCCGATGAGGCTTCTGGAGACTAATGACAACTAACCTCTGGAACTTCAAAACGGTCTATCACAACCTTGCTACAACTCAAGAAGTTCACCGCCATTCCCGTCTCCACTCGAGAGGAAGCACGATCGTCCCGCCCTCATCCAGAGGAGCCCCGTTTCCCCCTCGTAGCTCGAGATGAGGGATCCTTTCCCTGCTTTCAACGGGAAAGAATTCCCGGCGTTCCCGTCGCTTCTCAAGAGGAGGCACTCTCAACAGGAAAGGCGAGAGGAACTCCATGGTCGTACCACCATGCCAAGAGTATCCCAGATGTCTCAGTCCATTCCAGAGGAACCTCTTTGCCCTGCACTGGCTCATCTTTCACGCCGAGGATCGACTCACACCACGGTGGCGCGTGACACAGCCCTGTGGCAAAGCCTCGAGGGAAAGCCTCGAGGGAAAACCACAGATCCTTTGATCCACGCGACGGGAAGCGTGACATTGCTGCTACAGCCTGGAAGGAAAGCGCACGTGCATGCCCGCACTCGAGACGAGGCCTGACTCCCCTGGGGAGACTCCAGAAATACCCAAAGATCCATGTCAGCCCCTGAGAGGAATCCTCGGTTCCGGCCCTGACTCCACACAAAGTTTTTGGACCCGGTATCAACGGGAGAGGAATCCCGAGAGGCCACATAGCAACTCGCATTGGGACTGACCTTTCCTGAGGCCACCAGGGCGGGTCCCTGAGGTCGCCGCTGTAACTCGAGAACACCTGCCGCAACTCGAGAAAATCCAGGAAGTTCTCCCTTCCAGGCGAGATGAGACCTCTTTCCGATGAGGCGTCTGGAGACTAATGACACCTAACCTCTGGAACGTCGAAAGGGTCTTTCACACCCTTGCTGCAACTCAAGAAGTTCACCGCCATACCCGTCCTCACTCCAGTGGAAGAACGATGGTCCCGCCTACAAACAGAGGAGCCCCGTTTCCCCCTCGTAGCTCGAGATGAGGGATCATTTCCCTGCTTTCAACAGGTAAGAATTCCCGGCGTTCCCGTCGCATCTCAAGAGGAGGCACTTTCAACAGGAACGGCTAGAGGAACTCCATGGTCGTACCACCATTCCAAGAGTCCCCCAGATGTCTCAGTGCATTCCAGAGGAACCTTTTTGCCCTGCACTGGCTCATCTTTCACGCCGAGGATCGACTCACACCACGGTGGCACGTGGGACAGCCCTGTGGGAAAGCCTCCAGGGAAACCCACAGATCCTTTGATCCACGCGACGGGAAGCGTGACATTGCTGCTACAGCCTGGAAGGAAAGCGCACGTGCATGGCCCCACTCGAGACGAGGCCTGACTCCCCTGGGGAGACTCCAGAAGTACCCAAAGATCCATGTCAGCCCCTGAGAGGAATCCTCGGTTCCGGCCCTGACTCCACACAAGGTTTTTGGCCCCGGTATCGACGGGAGAGGAATACCGAGAGGCCCCCTAGCAACTCGCATGGGGACTGGCCTCTCCTGAGGCCACCAGGGCGGGTCCCTGTGGTCCCCGTCGTAACTCGAGAACACCTGCCGCAACTCGAGAAAATCCAGGAAGTTCTCCCTTCCAGGCGAGATGAGGCCTATTTCCGATGAGGCGTCTGGAGACTAATGACACCTAACCTCTGGAACTTCGAAAGGGTCTTTCACACCCTTGCTGCAACTCAAGAAGTTCACCGCCATACCCGTCTCCACTCCAGTGGAAGCACGATGGTCCCGCCTACAAACAGAGGAGCCCCGTTTCCCCCTCGTAGCTCGAGATGAGGGATCATTTCCCTGCTTTCAACAGGAAAGAATTCCCGGCGTTCCCGTCGCATCTCAAGAGGAGGCACTCTCAACAGGAACGGCTAGAGGAACTCCATGGTCGTACCACCATTCCAAGAGTCCCCCAGATGTCTCAGTCCATTCCAGAGGAGTCTTTGTGCCCTGTACTGGCTCAACTTTCACGCCGAGGATCGACTCACACCACGGTGGCACGTGGGACTGCCGTGTGGGAAAGCCTCGAGGGAGGGCCTCGAGGGAAAATCACCCATCCTTTGATCCTCACGACGGGAAGCGTGACATTGCTGCTACAGCCTGGAAGGAAAGCGCACGTGCATGCCCGCACTCGAGACGAGGCCTGACTCCCCTGGGGAGACTCCAGAAGTACCCAAAGATCCATGTCAGCCCCTGAGAGGAATCCTCGGTTCCGGCCCTGACTTCACACATGGTTTTTGGCTTCGGCATCGACGGGACAGGAATCCCGAGAGGTCCCCTAGCAACTTCCATGGGGAATGGCCTTTCCTGAGGCCACCAGGGCGGGTCCCTGAGGTCCCCGTCGTAACTCGAGAACACCTGCCGCAACTCGAGAAAATTCAGGAAGTTCTCCCTTCCAGGGGAGATGAGGCCTATTTCCGATGAGACGTCTGGAGACTAATGACACCTAACCTCTGGAACTTCGAAAGGGTCTTTCACACCCTTGCTGCAACTCAAGAAATTCACCGCCATACCTGTCTCCACTCGAGAGGAAGCACGATGGTCCCGCCCACATCCAGAGTAGCCCCGTTTCCCCCTCGTAGCTCGAGATGAGGGATCCTTTCCCTGCTTTCAACGGGAAAGAATTCCCGGTGTTCCCGTCGCATCTCAAGAGGAGGCACTCTCAACAGGAATGGCGAGAGGAACTCCATGGTCGTACCACCATTCCAAGAGTCCCCCAGATGTCTCAGTCCATTCCAGAGGAAACTCTTTGCCCTGCACTGGCTCATCTTTCACGCCGAGGATCGACTCACACCACGGTGGCTTGTGGGACAGCGCTGTGGGAAAGCCTCGAGGGAAAGCCTCGAGGGAAAACCACAGATCCTTTGATCCACGCCACGGGAAGCATGACATTGCTGCTACAGCCTGGAAGGAAAGCGCACGTGCATTCCCCCACTCGAGACGAGGCCTGACTCCCCTGGGGAGACTCCAGAAGTACCCAAAGATCCATGTGAGCCCATGAGAGGAATCCTCGGTTCCGACCCTGACTCCACACAAGGTTTTTGGCACCGGTATCGACGGGAGAGGAATCCCGAGAGGCCCCCTAGCACCTCGCATGGGGACTGCTCTCTCCTGAGGCCACCAGGGCGGGTCCCTGAGGTCCCCGTCGTAACTCGAGAACACCTGCCGCAACTCGAGAAAATCCAGGAAGTTCTCCCTTCCAGGCGAGATGAGGCCTATTTCCGATGAGGCGTCTGGAGACTAATGACACCTAACCTCTGGAACTTCGAAAGGGTCTTTCACACCCTTGCTGCAACTCAAGAAGTTCACCGCCATACCCGTCTCCACTCGAGAGGAAGCACGATGGTCCCGCCCACATCCAGAGGAGCCCCGTTTCCCCCTCGTAGCTCGAGATGAGGGATCCTTTCCCTGCTTTCAACGGGAAAGAATTCCCGGCGTTCCCGTCGCATCTCAAGAGGAGGCACTCTCAACAGGAAAGGCGAGAGGAACTCCATGGTCGTACCACCATTCCAAGAGTCCCCCAGATGTCTCAGTCCATTCCAGAGGAACCTCCTTGCCCTGCACTGGCTCATCTTTCACGCTGAGATTCGACTCACACCACGGTGGCACGTGGGACAGCCCTGTGGGAAAGCCTCGAGGGAAAGCCTCAAGGGAAAACCACAGATCCTTTGATCCACGCGACGGGAAGCGTGACATTGCTGCTACAGCCTGGAAGGAAATCGCACGTGGATTCCCCCACTCGAGACGAGGCCTGACTCCCCTGGAGAGACTCCAAAAGTACCCAAAGATCCATGTCAGCCCCTGAGATGAATCCTCGGTTCCGGCCCTGACTCCACACAAGGTTTTTGGCCTCGGTATCGACGGGATAGGAATCCCGAGAGGTCCCCTAGCAACTTCCATGTCGAATGGCCTTTCCTGAGGCCACCAGGCCGGGTCCCTGAGGTCCCCATCGTAACTCGAGAACACCTGCCGCAACTCGAGAAAATCCAGGAAGTTCTCCCTTCCAGGCGAGATGAGGCCTATTTCCGATGAGGCGTCTGGAGACTAATGACACCTAACCTCTGGAACTTCGAATGGGTCTTTCACACCCCTGCTGCAACTCAAGAAGTTCACCGCCATACCGGTCTCCACTCGAGAGGAAGCACGATGGTCCCGCCCACATCCAGAGGAGCCCCGTTTACCCCTCGTAGCTCGAGATGAGGCATCCCTTCCCTGCTTTCAACGGGAAAGAATTCCCAGCGTTCCCGTCGCATCTCAAGAGGAGGCACTCTCAACAGGAAAGGCGAGAGGAACTCCATGGTCGTACCACCATTCCAAGAGTCCCCCAGATGTCTCAGTCCATTCCAGAGGAACCTCTTTGCCCTGCACTGGCTCATCTTTCACGCCGAGGATCGGCTCACACCACGGTGGCACGTGGGACAGCCCTGTGGGAAAGCCTCGAGGGAAAGCCTCGAGGGAAAACCACAGATCCTTTGATCCACACGACGGGAAGAGTGACATTGCTGCTACAGCCTGGAAGGAAAGCGCACGTGCATGCCCCCACTCGAGACGAGGCCTGACTCCCCTGGGGAGACTCCAGAAGTACCCAAAGATCCATGTCAGCCCCTGAGAGGAATCCTCGGTTCCGGCCCTGACTCCACACAATGTTTTTGGCCCCGGTATCGATGGGAGAGTAATCCCGAGAGGCCCCCTAGCAACTCGCATGGGGACTGGCCTCTCCTGAGGCCACCAGGGCGGGTCCCTGAGGTCCCCGTCGTAACTCGAGAACACCTGCCGCAACTCGAGAAAATCCAGGAAGTTCTCCCTTCCAGGCGAGATGAGGCCTATTTCCGATGAAGCGTCTGGAGACTAATGACACCTAACCTCTGGAACTTCGAAAGAGTCTTTCACACCCTTGCTGCAACTCAAGAAGTTCACCGCCATACCCGTCTCCACTCGAGAGGAAGCATGATGGTCCCCCCTACATCCAGAGGAGCCCCGTTTCCCCCTCGTAGCTCGAGATGAAGGATCCTTTCCCTGCTTTCAACAGGAAAGAATTCCCGGCGTTCCCGTCGCACCTCAAGAGGAGGCACTCTTAACAGGAAAGTCTAGAGGAACTCCATGGTCGTACCACCATTCCAAGAGTCCCCCATATGTCTCAGTCCATTCCAGAGGAACCTTTTTGCCCTGTACTGGCTCATCTTTCACGCCGAGGATCGACTCACACCACGGTGGCACGTGGGACAGCCGTGTGGGAAAGCCTCGAGGGAGGGCCTCGAGGGAAAACCACAGATCCTTTGATCCACACGACGGGAAGCGTGACATTGCTGCTACAGCCTGGAAGGAAAGCGCACGTGCATGCCCCCACTCGAGACGAGGCCTGACTCCCCTGGGGAGACTCCAGAAGAACCCAAAGATCCACGTCAGCCCCTGAGAGGAATCCTCGGTTCCGGCCCTGACTCCACACAAGGTTTATGGCCCAGGTTTCGACGGGAGAGTAATCCTGAGAGGCGCCCTAGCAACTCGCATGGGGACTGGCCTCTCCTGAGGCCACCAGGGCGGGTCCCTGAGGTCCCCGTCGTAACGCGAGAACAGCTGCCGCAACTCGAGAAAATTTAGGAAGTTCTCCCTTCCAGGCGAGATGAGGCCTATTTCCGATGAGGCTTCTGGAGACTAATGACAACTAACCTCTGGAACTTCAAAACGGTCTATCACAACCTTGCTACAACTCAAGAAGTTCACCGCCATTCCCGTCTCCACTCGAGAGGAAGCACGATCGTCCCGCCCTCATCCAGAGGAGCCCCGTTTCCCCCTCGTAGCTCGAGATGAGGGATCCTTTCCCTGCTTTCAACGGGAAAGAATTCCCGGCGTTCCCGTCGCTTCTCAAGAGGAGGCACTCTCAACAGGAAAGGCGAGAGGAACTCCATGGTCGTACCACCATGCCAAGAGTATCCCAGATGTCTCAGTCCATTCCAGAGGAACCTCTTTGCCCTGCACTGGCTCATCTTTCACGCCGAGGATCGACTCACACCACGGTGGCGCGTGACACAGCCCTGTGGCAAAGCCTCGAGGGAAAGCCTCGAGGGAAAACCACAGATCCTTTGATCCACGCGACGGGAAGCGTGACATTGCTGCTACAGCCTGGAAGGAAAGCGCACGTGCATGCCCGCACTCGAGACGAGGCCTGACTCCCCTGGGGAGACTCCAGAAATACCCAAAGATCCATGTCAGCCCCTGAGAGGAATCCTCGGTTCCGGCCCTGACTCCACACAAAGTTTTTGGACCCGGTATCAACGGGAGAGGAATCCCGAGAGGCCACATAGCAACTCGCATTGGGACTGACCTTTCCTGAGGCCACCAGGGCGGGTCCCTGAGGTCGCCGCTGTAACTCGAGAACACCTGCCGCAACTCGAGAAAATCCAGGAAGTTCTCCCTTCCAGGCGAGATGAGACCTCTTTCCGATGAGGCGTCTGGAGACTAATGACACCTAACCTCTGGAACGTCGAAAGGGTCTTTCACACCCTTGCTGCAACTCAAGAAGTTCACCGCCATACCCGTCCTCACTCCAGTGGAAGAACGATGGTCCCGCCTACAAACAGAGGAGCCCCGTTTCCCCCTCGTAGCTCGAGATGAGGGATCATTTCCCTGCTTTCAACAGGTAAGAATTCCCGGCGTTCCCGTCGCATCTCAAGAGGAGGCACTTTCAACAGGAACGGCTAGAGGAACTCCATGGTCGTACCACCATTCCAAGAGTCCCCCAGATGTCTCAGTGCATTCCAGAGGAACCTTTTTGCCCTGCACTGGCTCATCTTTCACGCCGAGGATCGACTCACACCACGGTGGCACGTGGGACAGCCCTGTGGGAAAGCCTCCAGGGAAACCCACAGATCCTTTGATCCACGCGACGGGAAGCGTGACATTGCTGCTACAGCCTGGAAGGAAAGCGCACGTGCATGGCCCCACTCGAGACGAGGCCTGACTCCCCTGGGGAGACTCCAGAAGTACCCAAAGATCCATGTCAGCCCCTGAGAGGAATCCTCGGTTCCGGCCCTGACTCCACACAAGGTTTTTGGCCCCGGTATCGACGGGAGAGGAATACCGAGAGGCCCCCTAGCAACTCGCATGGGGACTGGCCTCTCCTGAGGCCACCAGGGCGGGTCCCTGTGGTCCCCGTCGTAACTCGAGAACACCTGCCGCAACTCGAGAAAATCCAGGAAGTTCTCCCTTCCAGGCGAGATGAGGCCTATTTCCGATGAGGCGTCTGGAGACTAATGACACCTAACCTCTGGAACTTCGAAAGGGTCTTTCACACCCTTGCTGCAACTCAAGAAGTTCACCGCCATACCCGTCTCCACTCCAGTGGAATTACGATGGTCCCGCCTACAAACAGAGGAGCCCCGTTTCCCCCTCGTAGCTCGAGATGAGGGATCATTTCCCTGCTTTCAACAGGAAAGAATTCCCGGCGTTCCCGTCGCATCTCAAGAGGAGGCACTCTCAACAGGAACGGCTAGAGGAACTCCATGGTCGTACCACCATTCCAAGAGTCCCCCAGATGTCTCAGTCCATTCCAGAGGAGTCTTTGTGCCCTGTACTGGCTCAACTTTCACGCCGAGGATCGACTCACACCACGGTGGCACGTGGGACTGCCGTGTGGGAAAGCCTCGAGGGAGGGCCTCGAGGGAAAATCACCCATCCTTTGATCCACACGACGGGAAGCGTGACATTGCTGCTACAGCCTGGAAGGAAAGCGCACGTGCATGCCCGCACTCGAGACGAGGCCTGACTCCCCTGGGGAGACTCCAGAAGTACCCAAAGATCCATGTCAGCCCCTGAGAGGAATCCTCGGTTCCGGCCCTGACTTCACACATGGTTTTTGGCTTCGGCATCGACGGGACAGGAATCCCGAGAGGTCCCCTAGCAACTTCCATGGGGAATGGCCTTTCCTGAGGCCACCAGGCCGGGTCCCTGAGGTCCCCGTCGTAACTCGAGAACACCTGCCGCAACTCGAGAAAATCCAGGAAGTTCTCCCTTCCAGGAAAGATGAAGCCTATTTCCGATGAGGCGTCTGGAGACTAATGACACCAAAACTCTGGAACTTCGAATGGGTCTTTCACACCCTTGCTGTAACTCAAGAAGTTCACCGCCATACCGGTCTCCACTCGAGAGGAAGCACGATGGTCCCGTCCACATCCAGAGGAGCCCCGTTTCCCCCTCGGAGCTCGAGATGAGGGATCCTTTCCCTGCTTTCAACGGGAAAGAGTTCCCAGCGTTCCCGTCGCATCTCAAGAGGAGGCACTCTCACCTGGATCGGCGAGAGGAACTCCGTGGTCGTACCACCATTCCAAGAGTCCCCCAGATGTCTCAGTCCATTCCAGAGGAACCTCTTTGCCCTGCACTGGCTCATCTTTCACGCCGAGGATCGACTCACACCACGGTGGCGCGTGACACAGCCCTGTGGCAAAGCCTCGAGGGAAAGCCTCGAGGGAAAACCACAGATCCTTTGATCCACGCGACGGGAAGCGTGACATTGCTGCTACAGCCTGGAAGGAAAGCGCACGTGCATGCCCGCACTCGAGACGAGGCCTGACTCCCCTGGGGAGACTCCAGAAGTACCCAAAGATCCATGTCAGCCCCTGAGAGGAATCCTCGGTTCCGGCCCTGATTCCACACAAAGTTTTTGGACCCGGTATCAACGGGAGAGGAATCCCGAGAGGCCACATAGCAACTCGCATTGGGACTGACCTTTCCTGAGGCCACCAGGGCGGGTCCCTGAGGTCCCCGTTGTAACTCGAGAACACCTGCCGCAACTCGAGAAAATCCAGGAAGTTCTCCCTTCCAGGCGAGATGAGACCTCTTTCCGATGAGGCGTCTCGAGACTAATGACACCTAACCTCTGGAACTTCGAAAGGGTCTTTCACACCCTTGCTGCAACTCAAGAAGTTCACCGCCATACCCGTCTCCACTCGAGAGGAAGCACGATGGTCCCGCCCACATCCAGAGGAGCCCCGTTTCCCCCTCGGAGCTCGAGATGAGGGATCCTTTCCCTGCTTTCAACGGGAAAGAATTCCCAGCGTCCCCGTCGCATCTCAAGAGGAGGCACTCTCAACAGGAAATGCGAGAGGAACTCCATGGTCGTACCACCATTCCAAGAGTCCCCCAGATGTCTCAGTCCATTCCAGAGGAACCTCTTTGCCCTGCACTGGCTCATCTTTCACGCCGAGGATCGACTCACACCACGGTGGCACGTGGGACAGCCCTGTGGGAAAGCCTCGAGGGAAAGCCTAGAGGGAAAACCACAGATCCTTTGATCCACGCCACGGAAAGCATGACATTGCTGCTACAGCCTGGAAGTAAAGCGCACGTGCATGCCCCCACTCGAGACGAGGCCTGACTCCCCTGGGGAGACTCCAGAAGTACCCAAAGATCCATGTCAGCCCCTGAGAGGAATCCTCGGTTCCGGCCCTGACTCCACACAAGGTTTTTGGCCCCGGTATCGACGGGAGAGGAATCCCGAGAGGCCCCCTAGCAACTCGCATGGGGACTGGCCTCTCCTGAGGCCACCAGGGCGGGTCCCTGAGGTCCCCGTCGTAACTCGAGAACACCTGCCGCAACTCGAGAAAATCCAGGAAGTTCTCCCTTCCAGGCGAGATGAGGCCTATTTCCGATGAGGCGTCTGGAGACTAATGACACCTAACCTCTGGAACTTCGAAAGGGTCTTTCACACCCTTGCTGCAACTCAAGAAGTTCACCGCCATACCCGTCTCCACTCGAGAGGAAGCACGATGGTCCCGCCCACATCCAGAGGAGCCCCGTTTCCCCCTCGGAGCTCGAGATGAGGGATCCTTTCCCTGCTTTCAACGGGAAAGAATTCCCGGCGTTCCCGTCGCATCTCAAGAGGAGGCACTCTCAACAGGAAAGGCGAGAGGAACTCCATGGTCGTACCACCATTCCAAGAGACCCCCAGATGTCTCAGTCCATTCCAGAGGAAACTCTTTGCCCTGCACTGGCTCATCTTTCACGCCGAGGATCGACTCACACCACGGTGGCACGTGGGACAGCCCTGTGGGAAAGCCTCGAGGGAAAGCCTCGAGGGAAAACCACAGCCCCTTTGATCCACGCGACGGGAAGCGTGACATTGCTGCTACAGCCTGGAAGGAAAGCGCACGTGCATGCCCCCACACGAGACGAGGCCTGTCTCCCCTGGCGAGACTCCAGAAGTACCCAAAGATCCATGTCAGCCCCTGAGAGGAATCCTCGGTTCCGGCCCTGACTCCACACCAGGTTTTTGGCCCCAGTATCGACGGGAGAGGAATCCCGAGTGGCCCCCTAGCAACTCGCATGGGGACTGGCCTCTCCTGAGGCCACCAGGGCGGGTCCCTGAGGTCCCCGTCGTAACTCGGGAACACCTGCCGCAACTCGAGAAAATCCAGGAAGTTCTCCCTTCCAGGCGAGATGAGGCCTATTTCCGATGAGGCGTCTGGAGACTAATGACACCTAACCTCTGGAACTTCGAAAGGGTCTTTCACACCCTTGCTGCAACTCAAGAAGTTCGCCGCCATACCCGTCTCCACACGAGAGGAAGCACGATGGTCCCGCCCACATCCAGAGGAGCCCCGTTTGCCCCTCGTAGCTCGAGATGAGGGATCCTTTCCCTGCTTTCAACGGGAAAGAATTCCCGGCGTTCCCGTCGCATCTCAAGAGGAGGCACTCTCAACAGGAAAGGCGAGAGGAACTCCATGGTCGTACCACCATTCCAAGAGTCCCCCAGATGTCTCAGTCCATTCCAGAGGAACCTCTTTGCCCTGCACTGGCTCATCTTTCACGCCGAGGATCGACTCACACCACGGTGGCACGTGGGACAGCCCTGTGGGAAAGCCTCGAGGGAAAGCCTCGAGGGAAAACCACAGATCCTTTGATCCACGCCACGGGAAGCGTGACATTGCTGCTACAGCCTGGAAGGAAAGCGCACGTGCATGCCCCCACTCGAGACGAGGCCTGACTCCGCTGGGGAGACTCCAAGAGTACCCAAAGATCCATGTCAGCCCCTGAGAGGAATCCTCGGTTCCGGCCCTGACTCCACACAAGGTTTTTGGCCCCGGTATCGATGGGAGAGGAATCCTGAGAGGCCCCCTAGTAACTCGCATGGGGACTGGCCTCTCCTGAGGCCACCAGGGCGGGTCCCTGAGGTCCCCGTCGTAACTCGAGAACACCTGCCGCAACTCGAGAAAATCCAGGAAGTTCTAACTTCCAGGCGAGATGAGGCCTATTTCCGATGAGGCGTCTGGAGACGAATGACACCTAACCTCTGGAACTTCGAAAGGGTCTTTCACACCCTTGCTGCAACTCACGAAGTTCACCGCCATACCCGTGTCCACTCGAGAGGAAGCATGATGGTCCCGCCCACATCCAGAGGAGCCCCGTTTCCCCCTCGGAGCTCGAGATGAGGGATCCTTTCCCTGCTTTCAACGGGAAAGAATTCCCGGCGTTCCCATCGCATCTCAAGAGGAGGCACTCTCAACTGGAAAGGCGAGAGGAACTCCATGGTCGTACCACCATTCCAAGAGTCCCGCAGATGTCTCAGTCCATTCCAGAGGAACCTCTTTGCCCTGCACTGGCTCATCTTTCACGCCGAGGATCGACTCACACCACAGTGGCACGTGGGACAGCCCTGTGGGAAAGCCTCGAGGGAAAGCCTCGAGGGAAAACCACAGATCCTTTGATCCACGCGACGGGAAGCGTGACATTGCTGCTACAGCCTGGAAGGAAAGCGCACGTGCATGCCCCCACTCGAGACGAGGCCTGACTCCGCTGGGGAGACTCCAGAAGTACCCAAAGATCCATGTCAGCCCCTGAGAGGAATCCTCGGTTCCGGCCCTGACTCCACACAAGGTTTTTGGTCCCGGTATCGACGGGAGAGAAATCCCGAGAGGCCCCCTAGCAACTCGCATGGGGACTGGCCTCTCCTGAGGCCACCAGGGCGGGTCCCTGAGGTCCCCGTCGTAACTCGACAACACCTGCCGCAACTCGAGAAATTCCAGGAAGTTCTACCTTCCAGGCGAGATGAGGCCTATTTCCGATGAGGCGTCTGGAAACGAATGACACCTAACCTCTGGAACTTCGAAAGGGTCTTTCACACCCTTGCTGCAACTCAAGAAGTTCACCGCCATACCCGTGTCCACTCGAGAGGAAGCATGATGGTCCCGCCCACATCCAGAGGAGCCCCGTTTCCCCCTCGTAGCTCGAGATGAGGGATCCTTTCCCTGCTTTCAACGGGAAAGAATTCCCGGCGTTCCCATCGCATCTCAAGAGGAGGCACTCTCAACAGGAAAGGGGAGAGGAACTCCATGGTCGTACCACGATGCCAAGAGTCCCCCAGATGTCTCAGTCCATTCCCGAGGAACCACTTTGCCCTGCACTGGCTCATCTTTCACGCCGAGGATCGACTCACATCACGGTGGCACGTGGGACAGGCATGTGGAATAGCCTCGAGGGAAAGCCTCGAGGGAAAACCACAGATCCTTTGATCCACGCGACGGAAAGCGTGACATTGCTACTACAGCCTGGAAGGCAAGCACACGTGCATTCCCCCACACGAGACGAGGCCTATCTCCCCTGGCGAGACTCCAGAAGTACCCAAAGATCCATATCAGCCCCTGAGAGGAATCCTCGGTTCCGGCCCTGACTCCAAAAAATTCTTTTGGCCCCGGTATCGACGGGAGAGGAATCCCGAGAGGCCCCCTAGCAACTCGCATGGGGACTGGCCTCTCCTGAGGCCATCAGGGCGGGTCCCTGAGGTCCCCGTCTAACTCGAGAACACCTGCCGCAACTCGAGAAAATCCAGGAAGTTCTCCCTTCCAGGCGAGATGAGGCCTATTTCCGATGAGGCGTCTGGAGACTAATGACACCTAACATCTGGAACTTCGAAAGGGTCTTTCACACCCTTGCTGCAACTCAAGAAGTTCACCGCCATACCCGTCTCCACTCGAGAGGAAGCACGATGGTCCCGCCCACATCCAGAGGAGCCCCGTTTCCCCCTCGTAGCTTGAGATGAGGGATCCTCTCCCTGCTTTCAACGGGAAAGAATTCCCGGCGTTCCCGTCGCATCTCAAGAGGAGGCACTCTCAACAGGAAAGGCGAGAGGAACTCCATGGTCGTACCACCATTCCAAGAGTCCCCCAGATGTCTCAGTCCATTCCAGAGGAACCTCTTTGCCCTGCACTGGCTCATCCTTCACGCCGAGGATCGACTCACACCACGGTGGCACTAGGGACAGCCCTGTGGGAAAGCCTCGAGGGAGAACCACAGATCCTTTGATCCACGCGACAGGAAGCGTGACATTGCTTCTACAGTGTGGAAGGAAAGCGCACGTGCATGACCCCACACGAGACGAGGCCTGACTCCCCTGGGGAGACTCCAGAAGTACCCAAAGATCCATATCAGCCCCTGAGAGGAATCCTCGGTTCCGGCCCTGACTCCACACAAGGTTTTTGGCCCCAGTATCGACGGGAGAGGAATCCCGAGAGGCCCCCTAGCAACTCGCATGGGGACTGGCCTCTCCTGAGGCCACCAGGGCGGGTCCCTGAGGTCCCCGTCGTAACTCGAGAACACCTGCCGCAACTCGAGAAAATCCAGGAAGTTCTCCCTTCCAGGCGAGATGAGGCCTATTTCGGATGAGGCGTCTGGAGATAAATGACACCTAACCTCTGGAACTTCGAAAGGGTCTTTCACACCCTTGCTGCAACTCAAGAAGTTCACTGCCATACACGTCTCCACTCGGGAGGAAGCACGATGGTCCCGCCCACATCCAGAGGAGTCCCGTTTCCCCCTCGTATCTCGAGATGAGGGATCCTTTCCCTGCTTTCAACGGGAAAGAATTCCCGGCGTTCCCGTCGCATCTCAAGAGGAGGCACTCTCAACAGGAAAGGCGAGAGGAACTCCATGGTCGTACCACCATTCCAAGAGTCCCCCAGATGTCTCAGTCCATTCCAGAGGAACCTCTTTGCCCTGCACTGGCTCATCTTTCACGCCGAGGATCGACTCACACCACGGTGGCACGTGGGACAGCCCTGTGGGAAAGCCTCGAGGGAAAGCCTCGAGGGAAAACCACAGATCCTTTGATCCACGCGACGGGAAGCGTGACATTGCTGCTACAGCCTGGAAGGAAAGCGCACGTGCATGCCCCCACTCGAGACGAGGCCTGACTCCCCTGGGGAGACTCCAGAAGTACCCAAAGATCCATGTCAGCCCCTGAGAGGATTCCTCGGTTCCCGCCCTGACTCCACACAAGGTTTTTGGCCCCGGTATGGACGGGAGAGGAATCCCGAGAGGCCACCTAGCAACTCGCATCGGGACTGGCCTCTCCTGAGGCCACCAGGGCGGGTCCCTGAGGTCCCCGTCGTAACTCGAGAACACCTGCCGCAACTCGAGAAAATCCAGGAAGTTCTCCCTTCCAGGCGAGATGAGGCCTATTTCCGATGAGGCGTCTGGAGACTAATGACACCTAACCTCTGGAACTTCGAAAGGGTCTTTCACACCCTTGCTGCAACTCAAGAAGTTCACCGCCATACCCGTGTCCACTCGAGAGGAAGCATGATGGTCCCGCCCACATCCAGAGGAGCCCCGTTTCCCCCTCGTAGCTCGAGATGAGGGATCCTTTCCCTGCTTTCAACGGGAAAGAATTCCCGGCGTTCCCATCGCATCTCAAGAGGAGGCACTCTCAACAGGAAAGGCGAGAGGAACTCCATGGTCGTTCCACCATTCCAAGAGTCCCCCAGATGTCTCAGTCCATTCCAGAGGAACCTCTTTGCCCTGCACTGGCTCTTCTTTCACGCCGAGGATCGACTCACACCACGGTGGCACGTGGGACAGCACTGTGGGAAAGCCTCGAGGGAAAGCCTCGAGGGATAACCACAGATCCTTTGATCCACGCGACGGGAAGCGTGACATTGCTGCTACAGCCTGGAAGGAAAGCGCACGTGCGTGCCCCCACTCGAGACGAGGCCTGACTCCCCTGGGGAGACTCCACAATTACCCAAAGATCCATGTCAGCCCCTGAGAGGAATCCTCGGTTCCGGCCCTGACTCCACACAAGGTTTTTGGCCCCGGTATCGACGGGAGAGGAATCCCGAGAGGCCCCCTAGCAACTCGCATGGGGACTGGCCTATCCTGAGGCCACCAGGGCTGGTCCCTGTGGTCCCCGTCGTAACTCGAGAACACCTGCCGCAACTCGAGAAAATCCAGGAAGTTCTCCATTCCAGGCGAGATGAGGCCTATTTCCAATGAGGCGTCTGGAGACTAATGACACCTAACCTCTGGAACTTCGAAAGGGTCTTTCACACCCTTGCTGCAACTCAAGAAGTTCACCGCCATACCCGTCTCCACTCGAGAGGAAGCACGATGGTCCCGCCCACATCCAGAGGAGCCCCGTTTCCCCCTCGGAGCTCGAGATGAGGGATCGTTTCCCTGCTTTCAACGGGAAAGAATTCCCAGCGTCCCCGTCGCATCTCAAGAGGAGGCACTCTCAACAGGAAATGCGAGAGGAACTCCATGGTCGTACCACCATTCCAAGAGTCCCCCAGATGTCTCAGTCCATTCCAGAGGAACCTCTTTGCCCTGCACTGGCTCATCTTTCACGCCGAGGATCGACTCACACCACGGTGGCACGTGGGACAGCCCTGTGGGAAAGCCTCGAGGGAAAGCCTAGAGGGAAAACCACAGATCCTTTGATCCACGCCACGGAAAGCATGACATTGCTGCTACAGCCTGGAAGTAAAGCGCACGTGCATGCCCCCACTCGAGACGAGGCCTGACTCCCCTGGGGAGACTCCAGAAGTACCCAAAGATCCATGTCAGCCCCTGAGAGGAATCCTCGGTTCCGGCCCTGACTCCACACAAGGTTTTTGGCCCCGGTATCGACGGGAGAGGAATCCCGAGAGGCCCCCTAGCAACTCGCATGGGGACTGGCCTCTCCTGAGGCCACCAGGGCGGGTCCCTGAGGTCCCCGTCGTAACTCGAGAACACCTGCCGCAACTCGAGAAAATCCAGGAAGTTCTCCCTTCCAGGCGAGATGAGGCCTATTTCCGATGAGGCGTCTGGAGACTAATGACACCTAACCTCTGGAACTTCGAAAGGGTCTTTCACACCCTTGCTGCAACTCAAGAAGTTCACCGCCATACCCGTCTCCACTCGAGAGGAAGCACGATGGTCCCGCCCACATCCAGAGGAGCCCCGTTTCCCCCTCGGAGCTCGAGATGAGGGATTCTTTCCCTGCTTTCAACGGGAAAGAATTCCCGGCGTTCCCGTCGCATCTCAAGAGGAGGCACTCTCAACAGGAAAGGCGAGAGGAACTCCATGGTCGTACCACCATTCCAAGAGACCCCCAGATGTCTCAGTCCATTCCAGAGGAAACTCTTTGCCCTGCACTGGCTCATCTTTCACGCCGAGGATCGACTCACACCACGGTGGCACGTGGGACAGCCCTGTGGGAAAGCCTCGAGGGAAAGCCTCGAGGGAAAACCACAGCCCCTTTGATCCACGCGACGGGAAGCGTGACATTGCTGCTACAGCCTGGAAGGAAAGCGCACGTGCATGCCCCCACTCGAGACGAGGCCTGTCTCCCCTGGCGAGACTCCAAAAGTACCCAAAGATCCATGTCAGCCCCTGAGAGGAATCCTCGGTTCCGGCCCTGACTCCACACAAGGTTTTTGGCCCCAGGATCGACGGGAGAGGAATCCCGAGTGGCCCCCTAGCAACTCGCATGGGGACTGGCCTCTCCTGAGGCCACCAGGGCGGGTCCCTGAGGTCCCCGTCGTAACTGGGGAACACCTGCCGCAACTCGAGAAAATCCAGGAAGTTCTCCCTTCCAGGCGAGATGAGGCCTATTTCCGATGAGGCGTCTGGAGACTAATGACACCTAACCTCTGGAACTTCGAAAGGGTCTTTCACACCCTTGCTGCAACTCAAGAAGTTCACCGCCATACCCGTCTCCACACGAGAGGAAGCACGATGGTCCCCCCCACATCCAGAGGAGCCCCGTTTGCCCCTCGTAGCTCGAGATGAGGGATCCTTTCCCTGCTTTCAACGGGAAAGAATTCCCGGCGTTCCCGTCGCATCTCAAGAGGAGGCACTCTCAACAGGAAAGGCGAGAGGAACTCCATGGTCGTACCACCATTCCAAGAGTCCCCCAGATGTCTCAGTCCATTCCAGAGGAACCTCTTTGCCCTGCACTGGCTCATCTTTCACGCCGAGGATCGACTCACACCACGGTGGCACGTGGGACAGCCCTGTGGGAAAGCCTCGAGGGAAAGCCTCGAGGGAAAACCACAGATACTTTGATCCACGCGACGGGAAGCGTGACATTGCTGCTACAGCCTGGAAGGAAAGCGCACGTGCATGCCCCCACTCGAGACGAGGCCTGACTCCCCTGGGTAGACTCCAGAAGTACCCAAAGATCCATGTCAGCCCCTGAGAGGAATCCTCGGTTCCGGCCCTGACTCCAAAAAATTCTTTTGGCCCCGGTATCGACGGGAGAGGAATCCCGAGAGGCCCCCTAGCAACTCGCATGGGGACTGGCCTCTCCTGAGGCCACCAGGGCGGGTCCCTGAGGTCCTCGTCGTAACTCGAGAACACCTGCCGCAACTCGAGAAAATCCAGGAAGTTCTCCCTTCCAGGCGAGATGAGGCCTATTTACGATGAGGCGTCTGGAGACTAATGACACCTAACATCTGGAACTTCGAAAGGGTCTTTCACACCCTTGCTGCAACTCAAGAAGTTCACCGCCATACCCGTCTCCACTCGAGAGGTAGCACGATGGTCCCGCCCACATCCAGAGGAGCCCCGTTTCCCCCTCGTAGCTCGAGATGAGGGATCCTTTCCCTGCTTTCAACGGGAAAGAATTCCCGGCGTTCCCGTCGCATCTCAAGAGGAGGCACTCTCAACAGGAAAGGCGAGAGGAACTCCATGGTCGTACCACCATTCCAAGAGTCCCCCAGATGTCTCAGTCCATTCCAGAGGAAACTCTTTGCCATGCACTGGCTCATCTTTCACGCCGAGGATCGATTCACACCACGGTGGCACGTGGGACAGCCCTGTGGGAAAGCCTCGAGGGAAAGCCTCGAGGGAAAACCACAGACCCTTTGATCCACGCGACGGGAAGCGTGACATTGCTGCTACAGCCTGGAAGGAAAGCGCACGTGCATGCCCCCACTCTAGACGAGGCCTGTCTCCCCTGGCGAGACTCCAGAAGTACCCAAAGATCCATATCAGCCCCAGAGAGGAATCCTCGGTTCCGGCCCTGACTCCACACAAGGTTTTTGGCCCCGGTATCGACGGGAGAGGAATCCCGAGAGGCCCCCTAGCAACTCGCATGGGGACTGGCCTCTCCTGAGGCCACCAGGGCGGGTCCCTGAGGTCCCCGTCGTAACTCTGGATAACCTGCCGCAACTCGAGAAAATCCAGGAAGTTCTCCCTTCCAGGCGAGATGAGGCCTATTTCCGATGAGGCGTCTGGAGACTAATGAAACCTAACCTCTGGAACTTCGAAAGGGTCTTTCACACAGTTGCTGCAACTCAAGAAGTTCACCGCCATACCCGTCTCCACTGGAGAGGAAGCACGATGGTCCCGCCCACATCCAGAAGAGCCCCGTTTCCCCCTCGGAGCTCGAGATGAGGGATCCTTTCCTTGCTTTCAACGGGAAAGAATTCCCGGCGATCCCGTCGAATCTCAAGAGGAGGCACTCTCCACAGGAAAGCCGAGAGGAACTCCATGGTCGTACCACCATTCCAAGAGTCCCCCAGATGTCTCAGTCCATTCCAGAGGAACCTCTTTGCCCTGCACTGGCTCATCTTTCACGCCGAGGATCGACTCACACCACGGTGGCACGTGGGACAGCCCTTTAGGAAAGCCTCGAGGGAAAGCCTCGAGGGAAAACCACAGATACATTGATCCACGCGACGGGAAGCGTGACATTGCTGCTACAGCCTGGAAGGAAAGCGCACGTGCATGCCCCCACTCGAGACGAGGCCTGACTCCGCTGGGGAGACTCCAGAAGTACCCAAAGATCCATGTCAGCCCCTGAGAGGAATCCTCGGTTCCGGCCCTGACTCCACACAAGGTTTTTGGCCCCGGTATCGACGGGAGAGGAATCCCGAGAGGCCCCCTAGCAACTCGAATGGGGACTGGCCTCTCCTGAGGCCACCAGGGCGGGTCCCTGAGGTCCCCGTCGTAACTCGGGAACACCTGCCGCAACTCGAGAAAATCCAGGAAGTTCTCCCTTCCAGGCGAGATGAGGCCTATTTCCGATGAGGCGTCTGGAGACTAATGACACCTAACCTCTGGAACTTCGAAAGGGTCTTTCACACCCTTACTGCAACTCAAGAAGTTCACCGCCATACCCGTCTCCACTCGAGAGGAAGCACGATGGTCCCGCCCACATCCAGAGGAGCCCCGTTTCCCCCTCGGAGCTCGAGATGAGGGATCCTTTCCCTGCTTTCAACGCGAAAGAATTCCCGGTGTTCTCGTCGCATCTGAAGAGGAGGCACTCTCAACAGGAAAGGCGAGAGGAACTCCATGGTCGTACCACCATTCCAAGAATCCCCCAGATGTCTCAGTCCATTCCAGAGGAACCTCTTTGCCCTGCACTGGCTCATCTTTCACGCCGAGGATCGACTCACACCACGGTGGCACGTGGGACAGCCCTGTGGGAAAGCCTCGAGGGAAAGCATCGAGGGAAAACCACAGATCCTTTGATCCACGCTACGGGAAGCGTGACATTTCTGCTACAGCCTGGAAGGAAAGCGCACGTGCATGCCCCCACTCGAGACGAGGCCTGACTCCCCTGGGGAGACTCCAGAAGTACCCAAAGATACATGTCAGCCCCTGAGAGGAATCCTCGGTTCCGGCCCTGACTCCACACAAGGTTTTTGGCCCCGGTATCGACGGGAGAGGAATCCCGAGAGGCCCCCTAGCAACTCGCATGGGGACTGGCCTCTCCTGAGGCCACCAGGGCGGGTCCCTGAGGTCCCCGTCGTAACTCGAGAACACCTGCCGCAACTCGAGAAAATCCAGGAAGTTCTCCCTTCCAGGCGAGATGAGGCCTATTTCCGATGAGGCGTCTGGACACTAATGACACCTAACCTCTGGAACTTCGAAAGGGTCTTTCACACCCTTGCTGCAACTCAAGAAGTTCACCGCCATACCCGTCTCCACTCGAGAGGAAGCACGATGGTCCCGCCCACATCCAGAGGAGCCCCGTTTCCCCCTCGGAGCTCGAGATGAGGGATCCTTTCCCTGCTTTCAACGGGAAAGAATTCCCGGCGTTCCCGTCGCATCTCAAGAGGAGGCACTCTCAACAGGAAAGGCGAGAGGAACTCCATGGTCGTACCACCATTCCAAGAGACCCCCAGATGTCTCAGTCCATTCCAGAGGAAACTCTTTGCCCTGCACTGGCTCATCTTTCACGCCGAGGATCGACTCACACCACGGTGGCACGTGGGACAGCCCTGTGGGAAAGCCTCGAGGGAAAGCCTCGAGGGAAAACCACAGCCCCTTTGATCCACGCGACGGGAAGCGTGACATTGCTGCTACAGCCTGGAAGGAAAGCGCACGTGCATGCCCCCACTCGAGACGAGGCCTGTCTCCCCTGGCGAGACTCCAGAAGTACCCAAAGATCCATGTCAGCCCCTGAGAGGAATCCTCGGATCCGGCCCTGACTCCACACAAGGTTTTTGGCCCCAGTATCGACGGGAGAGGAATCCCGAGTGGCCCCCTAGCAACTCGCATGGGGACTGGCCTCTCCTGAGGCCACCAGGGCGGGTCCCTGAGGTCCCCGTCGTAACTCGGGAACACCTGCCGCAACTCGAGAAAATCCAGGAAGTTCTCCCTTCCAGGCGAGATGAGGCCTATTTCCGATGAGGCGTCTGGAGACTAATGACACCTAACCTCTGGAACTTCGAAAGGGTCTTTCACACCCTTGCTGCAACTCAAGAAGTTCACCGCCATACCCGTCTCCACACGAGAGGAAGCACGATGGTCCCGCCCACATCCAGAGGAGCCCCGTTTGCCCCTCGTAGCTCGAGATGAGGGATCCTTTCCCTGCTTTCAACGGGAAAGAATTCCCGGCGTTCCCGTCCCATCTCAAGAGGAGGCACTCTCAACAGGAAAGGCGAGAGGAACTCCATGGTCGTACCACCATTCCAAGAGTCCCCCAGATGTCTCAGTCCATTCCAGAGGAACCTCTTTGCCCTGCACTGGCTCATCTTTCACGCCGAGGATCGACTCACACCACGGTGGCACGTGGGACAGCCCTGTGGGAAAGCCTCGAGGGAAAGCCTCGAGGGAAAACCACAGATCCTTTGATCCACGCGACGGGAAGCGTGACATTGCTGCTACAGCCTGGAAGGAAAGCGCACGTGCATGCCCCCACTCGAGACGAGGCCTGACTCCCCTGGGTAGACTCCAGAAGTACCCAAAGATCCATGTCAGCCCCTGAGAGGAATCCTCGGTTCCGGCCCTGACTCCAAAAAATTCTTTTGGCCCCGGTATCGACGGGAGACGAATCACGAGAGGCCCCCTAGCAACTCGCATGGGGACTGGCCTCTCCTGAGGCCACCAGGGCGGGTCCCTGAGGTCCTCGTCGTAACTCGAGAACACCTGCCGCAACTCGAGAAAATCCAGGAAGTTCTCCCTTCCAGGCGAGATGAGGCCTATTTCCGATGAGGCGTCTGGAGACTAATGACACCTAACATCTGGAACTTCGAAAGGGTCTTTCACACCCTTGCTGCAACTCAAGAAGTTCACTGCCATACCCGTCTCCACTCCAGTGGAAGCACGATGGTCCCGCCTACAAACAGAGGAGCCCCGTTTCCCCCTCGTAGCTCGAGATGAGGGATCATTTCCCTGCTTTCAACAGGAAAGAATTCCCGGCGTTCCCGTCGCATCTCAAGAGGAGGCACTCTCACCTGGATCGGCGAGAGGAACTCCGTGGTCGTACCACCATTCCAAGAGTCCCCCAGATGTCTCAGTCCATTCCAGAGGAACCTCTTTGCCCTGCACTGGCTCATCTTTCACGCCGAGGATCGACTCACACCACGGTGTCGCGTGACACAGCCCTGTGGCAAAGCCTCGAGGGAAAGCCTCGAGGGAAAACCACAGATCCTTTGATCCACGCGACGGGAGCGTGACATTGCTGCTACAGCCTGGAAGGAAAGCGCACGTGCATGCCCGCACTCGAGACGAGGCCTGACTCCCCTGGGGAGACTCCAGAAGTACCCAAAGATCCATGTCAGCCCCTGAGAGGAATCCTCGGTTCCGGCCCTGATTCCACACAAAGTTTTTGGACCCGGTATCAACGGGAGAGGAATCCCGAGAGGCCACATAGCAACTCGCATTGGGACTGACCTTTCCTGAGGCCACCAGGGCGGGTCCCTGAGGTCCCCGTTGTAACTCGAGAACACCTGCCGCAACTCGAGAAAATCCAGGAAGTTCTCCCTTCCAGGCGAGATGAGACCTCTTTCCGATGAGGCGTCTGGAGACTAATGACACCTAACCTCTGGAACGTCGAAAGGGTCTTTCACAGCCTTGCTGCAACTCAAGAAGTTCACCGCCATACCCGTCTCGACTCGAGAGGAAGCACGATGGTCCCGCCCACATCCAGAGGAGCCCCGTTTCCCCCTCGTAGCTCGAGATGAGGGATCCTTTCCCTGCTTTCAACAGGAAAGAATTCCCGGCGTTCCCGTCGCATCTCAAGAGGAGGCACTCTCAACAGGAACGGCTAGAGGAAGTCCATGGTCGTACCACCTTTCCAAGAGTCCCCCAGATGTCTCAGTCCATTCCAGAGGAACCTCTTTGCCCTGCACTGGCTCATCTTTCACGCTGAGGATCGACTCACACCACGGTGGCACGTGGGACAGCCCTGTGGGAAAGCCTCGAGGGAAAGCCTCGAGGGAAAACCACAGATGCTTTGATCCATGCGACGGGAAGCGTGACATTGCTGCTACAGCCTGGAAGGAAAGCGCACGTGCATGCCCCCACTCGAGACGAGGCCTGACTCCCCTGGGGAGACTCCAGAAGTACCCAAAGATCCATGTCAGCCCCTGAGAGGAATCCTCGGTTCCGGCCCTGACTCCACACAAGGATTTTGGCCCCGGTATCGACGGGAGAGGAATCCCGAGAGGCCCCCTAGCAACTCGCATGGGGACTGGCCTCTCCTGAGGCCACCAGGGCGGGTCCCTGAGGTCCCCGTCGTAACTCGACAACACCTGCCGCAACTCGAGAAAATCCAGGAAGTTCTACCTTCCAGGCGAGATGAGGCCTATTTCCGATGAGGCGTCTGGAGACGAATGACACCTAACCTCTGGAACTTCGAAAGGGTCTTTCACACCCTTGCTGCAACTCAAGAAGATCACCGCCATACCCGTCTCCACTCGAGAGGAAGCACGATGGTCCCGCCCACATCCAGAGGAGCCCCGTTTCCCCCTCGGAGCTCGAGATGAGGGATCGTTTCCCTGCTTTCAACGGGAAAGAATTCCCAGCGTCCCCGTCGCATCTCAAGAGGAGGCACTCTCAACAGGAAATGCGAGAGGAACTCCATGGTCGTACCACCATTCCAAGAGTCCCCCAGATGTCTCAGTCCATTCCAGAGGAACCTCTTTGCCCTGCACTGGCTCATCTTTCACGCCGAGGATCGACTCACACCACGGTGGCACGTGGGACAGCCCTGTGGGAAAGCCTCGAGGGAAAGCCTAGAGGGAAAACCACAGATCCTTTGATCCACGCCACGGAGAGCATGACATTGCTGCTACAGCCTGGAAGTAAAGCGCACGTGCATGCCCCCACTCGAGACGAGGCCTGACTCCCCTGGGGAGACTCCAGAAGTACCCAAAGATCCATGTCAGCCCCTGAGAGGAATCCTCGGTTCCGGCCCTGACTCCACACAAGGTTTTTGGCCCCGGTATCGACGGGAGAGGAATCCCGAGAGGCCCCCTAGCAACTCGCATGGGGACTGGCCTCTCCTGAGGCCACCAGGGCGGGTCCCTGAGGTCCCCGTCGTAACTCGAGAACACCTGCCGCAACTCGAGAAAATCCAGGAAGTTCTCCCTTCCAGGCGAGATGAGGCCTATTTCCGATGAGGCGTCTGGAGACTAATGACACCTAACCTCTGGAACTTCGAAAGGGTCTTTCACACCCTTGCTGCAACTCAAGAAGTTCACCGCCATACCCGTCTCCACTCGAGAGGAAGCACGATGGTCCCGCCCACATCCAGAGGAGCCCCGTTTCCCCCTCGGAGCTCGAGATGAGGGATCCTTTCCCTGCTTTCAACGGGAAAGAATTCCCGGCGTTCCCGTCGCATCTCAAGAGGAGGCACTCTCAACAGGAAAGGCGAGAGGAACTCCATGGTCGTACCACCATTCCAAGAGACCCCCAGATGTCTCAGTCCATTCCAGAGGAAACTCTTTGCCCTGCACTGGCTCATCTTTCACGCCGAGGATCGACTCACACCACGGTGGCACGTGGGACAGCCCTGTGGGAAAGCCTCGAGGGAAAGCCTCGAGGGAAAACCACAGCCCCTTTGATCCACGCGACGGGAAGCGTGACATTGCTGCTACAGCCTGGAAGGAAAGCGCACGTGCATGCCCCCACTCGAGACGAGGCCTGTCTCCCCTGGCGAGACTCCAGAAGTACCCAAAGATCCATGTCAGCCCCTGAGAGGAATCCTCGGTTCCGGCCCTGACTCCACACAAGGTTTTTGGCCCCAGTATCGACGGGAGAGGAATCCCGAGTGGCCCCCTAGCAACTCGCATGGGGACTGGCCTCTCCTGAGGCCACCAGGGCGGGTCCCTGAGGTCCCCGTCGTAACTCGGGAACACCTGCCGCAACTCGAGAAAATCCAGGAAGTTCTCCCTTCCAGGCGAGATGAGGCCTATTTCCGATGAGGCGTCTGGAGACTAATGACACCTAACCTCTGGAACTTCGAAAGGGTCTTTCACACCCTTGCTGCAACTCAAGAAGTTCACCGCCATACCCGTCTCCACTCGAGAGGAAGCACGATGGTCCCGCCCACATCCAGAGGAGCCCCGTTTCCCCCTCGGAGCTCGAGATGAGGGATCCTTTCCCTGCTTTCAACGGGAAAGAATTCCCGGCGTTCCCGTCGCATCTCAAGAGGAGGCACTCTCAACAGGAAAGGCGAGAGGAACTCCATGGTCGTACCACCATTCCAAGAGACCCCCAGATGTCTCAGTCCATTCCAGAGGAAACTCTTTGCCCTGCACTGGCTCATCTTTCACGCCGAGGATCGACTCACACCACGGTGGCACGTGGGACAGCCCTGTGGGAAAGCCTCGAGGGAAAGCCTCGAGGGAAAACCACAGCCCCTTTGATCCACGCGACGGGAAGCGTGACATTGCTGCTACAGCCTGGAAGGAAAGCGCACGTGCATGCCCCCACTCGAGACGAGGCCTGTCTCCCCTGGCGAGACTCCAGAAGTACCCAAAGATCCATGTCAGCCCCTGAGGGGAATCCTCGGTTCCGGCCCTGACTCCAAAAAATTCTTTTGGCCCCGGTATCGACCGGAGAGGAATCCCGAGAGGCCCCCTAGCAACTCGCATGGGGACTGGCCTCTCCTGAGGCCACCAGGGCGGGTCCCTGAGGTCCTCGTCGTAACTCGAGAACACCTGCCGCAACTCGAGAAAATCCAGGAAGTTCTCCCTTCCAGGCGAGATGAGGCCTATTTACGATGAGGCGTCTGGAGACTAATGACACCTAACATCTGGAACTTCGAAAGGGTCTTTCACACCCTTGCTGCAACTCAAGAAGTTCACCGCCATACCCGTCTCCACTCGAGAGGTAGCACGATGGTCCCGCCCACATCCAGAGGAGCCCCGTTTCCCCCTCGTAGCTCGAGATGAGGGATCCTTTCCCTGCTTTCAACGGGAAAGAATTCCCGGCGTTCCCGTCGCATCTCAAGAGGAGGCACTCTCAACAGGAAAGGCGAGAGGAACTCCATGGTCGTACCACCATTCCAAGAGTCCCCCAGATGTCTCAGTCCATTCCAGAGGAAACTCTTTGCCCTGCACTGGCTCATCTTTCACGCCGAGGATCGACTCACACCACGGTGGCACGTGGGACAGCCCTGTGGGAAAGCCTCGAGGGAAAGCCTCGAGGGAAAACCACAGACCCTTTGATCCACGCGACGGGAAGCGTGACATTGCTGCTACAGCCTGGAAGGAAAGCGCACGTGCATGCCCCCACTCTAGACGAGGCCTGTCTCCCCTGGCGAGACTCCAGAAGTACCCAAAGATCCATATCAGCCCCTGAGAGGAATCCTCGGTTCCGGCCCTGACTCCACACAAGGTTTTTGGCCCCGGTATCGACGGGAGAGGAATCCCGAGAGGCCCCCTAGCAACTCGCATGGGGACTGGCCTCTCCTGAGGCCACCAGGGCGGGTCCCTGAGGTCCCCGTCGTAACTCTGGATAACCTGCCGCAACTCGAGAAAATCCAGGAAGTTCTCCCTTCCAGGCGAGATGAGGCCTATTTCCGATGAGGCGTCTGGAGACTAATGAAACCTAACCTCTGGAACTTCGAAAGGGCCTTTCACACCGTTGCTGCAACTCAAGAAGTTCACCGCCATACCCGTCTCCACTGGAGAGGAAGCACGATGGTCCCGCCCACATCCAGAAGAGCCCCGTTTCCCCCTCGGAGCTCGAGATGAGGGATCCTTTCCTTGCTTTCAACGGGAAAGAATTCCCGGCGATCCCGTCGAATCTCAAGAGGAGGCACTCTCCACAGGAAAGCCGAGAGGAACTCCATGGTCGTACCACCATTCCAAGAGTCCCCCAGATGTCTCAGTCCATTCCAGAGGAACCTCTTTGCCCTGCACTGGCTCATCTTTCACGCCGAGGATCGACTCACACCACGGTGGCACGTGGGACAGCCCTTTAGGAAAGCCTCGAGGGAAAGCCTCGAGGGAAAACCACAGATACTTTGATCCACGCGACGGGAAGCGTGACATTGCTGCTACAGCCTGGAAGGAAAGCGCACGTGCATGCCCCCACTCGAGACGAGGCCTGACTCCGCTGGGGAGACTCCAGAAGTACCCAAAGATCCATGTCAGCCCCTGAGAGGAATCCTCGGTTCCGGCCCTGACTCCACACAAGGTTTTTGGCCCCGGTATCGACGGGAGAGGAATCCCGAGAGGCCCCCTAGCAACTCGAATGGGGACTGGCCTCTCCTGAGGCCACCAGGGCGGGTCCCTGAGGTCCCCGTCGTAACTCGGGAACACCTGCCGCAACTCGAGAAAATCCAGGAAGTTCTCCCTTCCAGGCGAGATGAGGCCTATTTCCGATGAGGCGTCTGGAGACTAATGACACCTAACCTCTGGAACTTCGAAAGGGTCTTTCACACCCTTACTGCAACTCAAGAAGTTCACCGCCATACCCGTCTCCACTCGAGAGGAAGCACGATGGTCCCGCCCACATCCAGAGGAGCCCCGTTTCCCCCTCGGAGCTCGAGATGAGGGATCCTTGACCTGCTTTCAACGCGAAAGAATTCCCGGTGTTCTCGTCGCATCTGAAGAGGAGGCACTCTCAACAGGAAAGGCGAGAGGAACTCCATGGTCTTACCACCATTCCAAGAATCCCCCAGATGTCTCAGTCCATTCCAGAGGAACCTCTTTGCCCTGCACTGGCTCATCTTTCACGCCGAGGATCGACTCACACCACGGTGGCACGTGGGACAGCCCTGTGGGAAAGCCTCGAGGGAAAGCCTCGAGGGAAAACCACAGATCCTTTGATCCACGCTACGAGAAGCGTGACATTTCTGCTACAGCCTGGAAGGAAAGCGCACGTGCATGCCCCCACTCGAGACGAGGCCTGACTCCACTGGGTAGACTCCAGAAGTACCCAAAGATACATGTCAGCCCCTGAGAGGAATCCTCGGTTCCGGCCCTGACTCCACACAAAGTTTTTGGCCCCGATATCGACGGGAGAGGAATCCCGAGAGGCCCCCTAGCAACTCGCATGGGGACTGGCCTCTCCTGAGGCCACCAGGGCGGGTCCCTGAGGTCCCCGTCGTAACTCGAGAACACCTGCCGCAACTCGAGAAAATCCAGGAAGTTCTCCCTTCCAGGCGAGATGAGGCCTATTTCCGATGAGGCGTCTGGACACTAATGACACCTAACCTCTGGAACTTCGAAAGGGTCTTTCACACCCTTGCTGCAACTCAAGAAGTTCACCGCCATACCCGTCTCCACTCGAGAGGAAGCACGATGGTCCCGCCCACATCCAGAGGAGCCCCGTTTCCCCCTCGGAGCTAGAGATGAGGGATCCTTTCCCTGCTTTCAACGGGAAAGAATTCCCGGCGTTCCCGTCGCATCTCAAGAGGAGGCACTCTCAACAGGAAAGGCGAGAGGAACTCCATGGTCGTACCACCATTCCAAGAGACCCCCAGATGTCTCAGTCCATTCCAGAGGAAACTCTTTGCCCTGCACTGGCTCATCTTTCACGCCGAGGATCGACTCACACCACGGTGGCACGTGGGACAGCCCTGTGGGAAAGCCTCGAGGGAAAGCCTCGAGGGAAAACCACAGCCCCTTTGATCCACGCGACGGGAAGCGTGACATTGCTGCTACAGCCTGGAAGGAAAGCGCACGTGCATGCCCCCACTCGAGACGAGGCCTGTCTCCCCTGGCGAGACTCCAGAAGTACCCAAAGATCCATGTCAGCCCCTGAGAGGAATCCTCGGATCCGGCCCTGACTCCACACAAGGTTTTTGGCCCCAGTATCGACGGGAGAGGAATCCCGAGTGGCCCCCTAGCAACTCGCATGGGGACTGGCCTCTCCTGAGGCCACCAGGGCGGGTCCCTGAGGTCCCCGTCGTAACTCGGGAACACCTGCCGCAACTCGAGAAAATCCAGGAAGTTCTCCCTTCCAGGCGAGATGAGGCCTATTTCCGATGAGGCGTCTGGAGACTAATGACACCTAACCTCTGGAACTTCGAAAGGGTCTTTCACACCCTTGCTGCAACTCAAGAAGTTCACCGCCATACCCGTCTCCACACGAGAGGAAGCACGATGGTCCCGCCCACATCCAGAGGAGCCCCGTTTGCCCCTCGTAGCTCGAGATGAGGGATCCTTTCCCTGCTTTCAACGGGAAAGAATTCCCGGCGTTCCCGTCGCATCTCAAGAGGAGGCACTCTCAACAGGAAAGGCGAGAGGAACTCCATGGTCGTACCACCATTCCAAGAGTCCCCCAGATGTCTCAGTCCATTCCAGAGGAACCTCTTTGCCCTGCACTGGCTCATCTTTCACGCCGAGGATCGACTCACACCACGGTGGCACGTGGGACAGCCCTGTGGGAAAGCCTCGAGGGAAAGCCTCGAGGGAAAACCACAGATCCTTTGATCCACGCGACGGGAAGCGTGACATTGCTGCTACAGCCTGGAAGGAAAGCGCACGTGCATGCCCCCACTCGAGACGAGGCCTGACTCCGCTGGGGAGACTCCAAGAGTACCCAAAGATCCATGTCAGCCCCTGAGAGGAATCCTCGGTTCCGGCCCTGACTCCACACAAGGTTTTTGGCCCCGGTATCGACGGGAGAGGAATCCCGAGAGGCCCCCTAGCAACTCGCATGGGGACTGGCCTCTCCTGAGGCCACCAGGGCGGGTCCCTGAGGTCCCCGTCGTAACTCGGGATAACCTGCCGCAACTCGAGAAAATCCAGGAAGTTCTCCCTTCCAGGCGAGATGAGGCCTATTTCCGATGAGGCGTCTGGAGACTAATGACACCTAACCTCTGGAACTTCGAAAGGGTCTTTCACACCCTTGCTGCAACTCAAGAAGTTCACCGCCATACCCGTCTCCACTCGAGAGGAAGCACGATGGTCCCGCCCACATCCAGAGGAGCCCCGTTTCCCCCTCGGAGCTCGAGATGAGGGATCCTTTCCCTGCTTTCAACGGGAAAGAATTCCCGGCGATCCCGTCGCATCTCAAGAGGAGGCACTCTCCACAGGAAAGCCGAGAGGAACTCCATGGTCGTACCACCATTCCAAGAGTCCCCCAGATGTCTCAGTCCATTCCAGAGGAACCTCTTTGCCCTGCACTGGCTCATCTTTCACGCCGAGGATCGACTCACACCACGGTGGCACGTGGGACAGCCCTGTGGGAAAGCCTCGAGGGAAAGCCTCGAGGGAAAACCACAGATCCTTTGATCCACGCGACGGGAAGCGTGACATTGCTGCTACAGCCTGGAAGGAAAGCGCACGTGCATGCCCCCACTCGAGACGAGGCCTGACTCCCCTGGGGAGACTCCACAAGTACCCAAAGATCCATGTCAGCCCCTGAGAGGAATCCTCGGTTCCGGCCCTGACTCCAAAAAATTCTTTTGGCCCCGGTATCGACGGGAGAGGAATCCCGAGAGGCCCCCTAGCAACTCGCATGGGGACTGGCCTCTCCTGAGGCCACCAGGGCGGGTCCCTGAGGTCCTCGTCGTAACTCGAGAACACCTGCCGCAACTCGAGAAAATCCAGGAAGTTCTCCCTTCCAGGCGAGATGAGGCCTATTTCCGATGAGGCGTCTGGAGACTAATGACACCTAACATCTGGAACTTCGAAAGGGTCTTTCACACCCTTGCTGCAACTCAAGAAGTTCACCGCCATACCCGTCTCCACTCGAGAGGAAGCACGATGGTCCCGCCCACATCCAGAGGAGCCCCGTTTCCCCCTCGTAGCTCGAGATGAGGGATCCTTTCCCTGCTTTCAACGGGAAAGAATTCCCGGCGTTCCCGTCGCATCTCAAGAGGAGGCACTCTCAACAGGAAAGGCGAGAGGAACTCCATGGTCGTACCACCATTCCAAGAGTCCCCCAGATGTCTCAGTCCATTCCAGAGGAAACTCTTTGCCCTGCACTGGCTCATCTTTCACGCCGAGGATCGACTCACACCACGGTGGCACGTGGGACAGCCCTGTGGGAAAGCCTCGAGGGAAAGCCTCGAGGGAAAACCACAGACCCTTTGATCCACGCGACGGGAAGCGTGACATAGCTGCTACAGCCTGGAAGGAAAGCGCACGTGCATGCCCCCACTCTAGACGAGGCCTGTCTCCCCTGGCGAGACTCCAGAAGTACCCAAAGGTCCATATCAGCCCCTGAGAGGAATCCTCGGTTCCGGCCCTGACTCCACACAAGGTTTTTGGCCCCGGTATCGAGGGGAGAGGAATCCCGAGAGGCCCCCTAGCAACTCCCATGGGGACTGGCCTCTCCTGAGGCCACCAGGGCGGGTCCCTGAGGTCCCCGTGGTAACTCTGGATAACCTGCCGCAACTCGAGAAAATCCAGGAAGTTCTCCCTTCCAGGCGAGATGAGGCCTATTTCCGATGAGGCGTCTGGAGACTAATGAAACCTAACCTCTGGAACTTCGAAAGGGTCTTTCACACCCTTGCTGCAACTCAAGAAGTTCACCGCCATACCCGTCTCCACTCGAGAGGAAGCACGATGGTCCCGCCCACATCCAGAAGAGCCCGGTTTCCCCCTCGGAGCTCGAGATGAGGGATCCTTTCCTTGCTTTCAACGGGAAAGAATTCCCGGCGATCCCGTCGAATCTCAAGAGGAGGCACTCTCCACAGGAAAGCCGAGAGGAACTCCATGGTCGTACCACCATTCCAAGAGTCCCCCAGATGTCTCAGTCCATTCCAGAGGAACCTCTTTGCCCTGCACTGGCTCATCTTTCACGCCGAGGATCGACTCACACCACGGTGGCACGTGGGACAGCCCTGTGGGAAAGCCTCGAGGGAAAACCACAGATCCTTTGATCCACGCGACGGGAAGCGTGACATTGCTGCTACAGCCTGGAAGGAAAGCGCACGTGCATGCCCCCACTCGAGACGAGGCCTGTCTCCCCTGGCGAGACTCCAGAAGTACCCAAAGATCCATGTCAGCCCCTGAGAGGAATCCTCGGATCCGGCCCTGACTCCACACAAGGTTTTTGGCCCCAGTATCGACGGGAGAGGAATCCCGAGTGGCCCCCTAGCAACTCGCATGGGGACTGGCCTCTCCTGAGGCCACCAGGGCGGGTCCCTGAGGTCCCCGTCGTAACTCGGGAACACCTGCCGCAACTCGAGAAAATCCAGGAAGTTCTCCCTTCCAGGCGAGATGAGGCCTATTTCCGATGAGGCGTCTGGAGACTAATGACACCTAACCTCTGGAACTTCGAAAGGGTCTTTCACACCCTTGCTGCAACTCAAGAAGTTCACCGCCATACCCGTCTCCACACGAGAGGAAGCACGATGGTCCCGCCCACATCCAGAGGAGCCCCGTTTGCCCCTCGTAGCTCGAGATGAGGGATCCTTTCCCTGCTTTCAACGGGAAAGAATTCCCGGCGTTCCCGTCGCATCTCAAGAGGAGGCACTCTCAACAGGAAAGGCGAGAGGAACTCCATGGTCGTACCACCATTCCAAGAGTCCCCCAGATGTCTCAGTCCATTCCAGAGGAACCTCTTTGCCCTGCACTGGCTCATCTTTCACGCCGAGGATCGACTCACACCACGGTGGCACGTGGGACAGCCCTGTGGGAAAGCCTCGAGGGAAAGCCTCGAGGGAAAACCACAGATCCTTTGATCCACGCGACGGGAAGCGTGACATTGCTGCTACAGCCTGGAAGGAAAGCGCACGTGCATGCCCCCACTCGAGACGAGGCCTGACTCCGCTGGGGAGACTCCAAGAGTACCCAAAGATCCATGTCAGCCCCTGAGAGGAATCCTCGGTTCCGGCCCTGACTCCACACAAGGTTTTTGGCCCCGGTATCGATGGGAGAGGAATCCCGAGAGGCCCCCTAGTAACTCGCATGGGGACTGGCCTCTCCTGAGGCCACCAGGGCGGGTCCCTGAGGTCCCCGTCGTAAGTCGAGAACACCTGCCGCAACTCGAGAAAATCCAGGAAGTTCTACCTTCCAGGCGAGATGAGGCCTATTTCCGATGAGGCGTCTGGAGACGAATGACACCTAACCTCTGGAACTTCGAAAGGGTCTTTCACACCCTTGCTGCAACTCACGAAGTTCACCGCCATACCCGTGTCCACTCGAGAGGAAGCATGATGGTCCCGCCCACATCCAGAGGAGCCCCGTTTCCCCCTCGTAGCTCGAGATGAGGGATCCTTTCCCTGCTTTCAACGGGAAAGAATTCCCGGCGTTCCCATCGCATCTCAAGAGGAGGCACTCTCAACTGGAAAGGCGAGAGGAACTCCATGGTCGTACCACCATTCCAAGAGTCCCGCAGATGTCTCAGTCCATTCCAGAGGAACCTCTTTGCCCTGCACTGGCTCATCTTTCACGCCGAGGATCGACTCACACCACGGTGGCACGTGGGACAGCCCTGTGGGAAAGCCTCGAGGGAAAGCCTCGAGGGAAAACCACAGATCCTTTGATCCACGCGACGGGAAGCGTGACATTGCTGCTACAGCCTGGAAGGAAAGCGCACGTGCATGCCCCCACTCGAGACGAGGCCTGACTCCGCTGGGGAGACTCCAGAAGTACCCAAAGATCCATGTCAGCCCCTGAGAGGAATCCTCGGTTCTGGCCCTTACTCCACACATGGTTTTTGGTCCCGGTATTGACGGGAGAGAAATCCCGAGAGGCCCCCTAGCAACTCGCATGGGGACTGGCCTCTCCTGAGGCCACCAGGGCGGGTCCCTGAGGTCCCCGTCGTAACTCGACAACACCTGCCGCAACTCGAGAAAATCCAGGAAGTTCTACCTTCCAGGCGAGATGAGGCCTATTTCCGATGAGGCGTCTGGAAACGAATGACACCTAACCTCTGGAACTTCGAAAGGGTCTTTCACACCCTTGCTGCAACTCAAGAAGTTCACCGCCATACCCGTGTCCACTCGAGAGGAAGCATGATGGTCCCGCCCACATCCAGAGGAGCCCCGTTTCCCCCTCGTAGCTCGAGATGAGGGATCCTTTCCCTGCTTTCAACGGGAAAGAATTCCCGGCGTTCCCATCGCATCTCAAGAGGAGGCACTCTCAACAGGAAAGGCGAGAGGAACTCCATGGTCGTACCACCATTCCAAGAGTCCCCCAGATGTCTCAGTCCATTCCAGAGGAACCTCTTTGCCCTGCACTGGCTCATCTTTCACGCCGAGGATCGACTCACACCACGGTGGCACGTGGGACAGCCCTGTGGGAAAGCCTCGAGGGAAAGCCTCGAGGGAAAACCACAGATCCTTTGATCCACGCGACGGGAAGCGTGACATTGCTGCTACAGCCTGGAAGGAAAGCGCACGTGCATGCCCCCACTCGAGACGAGGCCTGACTCCCCTGGGGAGACTCCACAAGTACCCAAAGATCCATGTCAGCCCCTGAGAGGAATCCTCGGTTCCCGCCCTGACTCCACACAAGGTTTTTGGCCCCGGTATCGACGGGAGAGGAATCGCGAGAGGCCCCCTAGCAACTCGCATGGGGACTGGCCTCTCCTGAGGCCACCAGGGCGGGTCCCTGAGGTCCCCGTCGTAACTCGGGATAACCTGCCGCAACTCGAGAAAATCCAGGAAGTTCTCCCTTCCAGGCGAGATGAGGCCTATTTCCGATGAGGCGTCTGGAGACTAATGACACCTAACCTCTGGAACTTCGAAAGGGTCTTTCACACCCTTGCTGCAACTCAAGAAGTTCACCGCCATACCCGTCTCCACTCGAGAGGAAGCACGATGGTCCCGCCCACATCCAGAGGAGCCCCGTTTCCCCCTCGGAGCTCGAGATGAGGGATCCTTTCCCTGCTTTCAACGGGAAAGAATTCCCGGCGATCCCGTCGCATCTCAAGAGGAGGCACTCTCCACAGGAAAGCCGAGAGGAACTCCATGGTCGTACCACCATTCCAAGAGTCCCCCAGATGTCTCAGTCCATTCCAGAGGAACCTCTTTGCCCTGCACTGGCTCATCTTTCACGCCGAGGATCGACTCACACCACGGTGGCACGTGGGACAGCCCTGTGGGAAAGCCTCGAGGGAAAGCCTCGAGGGAAAACCACAGATCCTTTGATCCACGCGACGGGAAGCGTGACATTGCTGCTACAGCCTGGAAGGAAAGCGCACGTGCATGCCCCCACTCGAGACGAGGCCTGACTCCCCTGGGGAGACTCCACAAGTACCCAAAGATCCATGTCAGCCCCTGAGAGGAATCCTCGGTTCCGGCCCTGACTCCAAAAAATTCTTTTGGCCCCGGTATCGACGGGAGAGGAATCCCGAGAGGCCCCCTAGCAACTCGCATGGGGACTGGCCTCTCCTGAGGCCACCAGGGCGGGTCCCTGAGGTCCTCGTCGTAACTCGAGAACACCTGCCGCAACTCGAGAAAATCCAGGAAGTTCTCCCTTCCAGGCGAGATGAGGCATATTTCCGATGAGGCGTCTGGAGACTAATGACACCTAACATCTGGAACTTCGAAAGGGTCTTTCACACCCTTGCTGCAACTCAAGAAGTTCACCGCCATACCCGTCTCCACTCGAGAGGAAGGACGATGGTCCCGCCCACATCCAGAGGAGCCCCGTTTCCCCCTCGTAGCTCGAGATGAGGGATCCTTTCCCTGCTTTCAACGGGAAAGAATTCCCGGCGTTCCCGTCGCATCTCAAGAGGAGGCACTCTCAACAGGAAAGGCGAGAGGAACTCCATGGTCGTACCACCATTCCAAGAGTCCCCCAGATGTCTCAGTCCATTCCAGAGGAACCTCTTTGCCCTGCACTGGCTCATCTTTCACGCCGAGGATCGACTCACACCACGGTGGCACGTGGGACAGCCCTGTGGGAAAGCCTCGAGGGAAAGCCTCGAGGGAAAACCACAGACCCTTTGATCCACGCGACGGGAAGCGTGACATAGCTGCTACAGCCTGGAAGGAAAGCGCACGTGCATGCCCCCACTCTAGACGAGGCCTGTCTCCCCTGGCGAGACTCCAGAAGTACCCAAAGATCCATATCAGCCCCTGAGAGGAATCCTCGGTTCCGGCCCTGACTCCACACAAGGTTTTTGGCCCCGGTATCGACGGGAGAGGAATCCCGAGTGGCCCCCTAGCAACTCGCATGGGGACTGGCCTCTCCTGAGGCCACCAGGGCGGGTCCCTGAGGTCCCCGTCGTAACTCGAGAACACCTGCCGCAACTCGAGAAAATCCAGGAAGTTCTCCCTTCCAGGCGAGATGAGGCCTATTTCCGATGAGGCGTCTGGAGACTAATGACACCTAACCTCTGGAACTTCGAAAGGGTCTTTCACACCCTTGCTGCAACTCAAGAAGTTCACCGCCATACCCGTCTCCACTCGAGAGGAAGCACGATGGTCCCGCCCACATCCAGAGGAGCCCCGTTTCCCCCTCGTAGCTCGAGATGAGGGATCCTTTCCCTACTTTCAACGGGAAAGAATTCCCGGCGTTCCCGTCGCATCTCAAGAGGAGGCACTCTCAACAGGAAAGGCGAGAGGAACTCCATGGTCGTACCACCATTCCAAGAGTCCCCCAGATGTCTCAGTCCATTCCAGAGGAACCTCTTTGCCCTGCACTGGCTCATCTTTCACGCCGAGGATCGACTCACACCACGGTGGCACGTGGGACAGCCCTGTGGGAAAGCCTCGAGGGAAAGACTCGAGGGAAAACCACAGATCCTTTGATCCACGCGACGGGAAGCGTGACATTGCTGCTACAGCCTGGAAGGAAAGCGCACGTGCATGCCCCCACTCGAGACGAGGCCTGACTCCCCTGGGGAGACTCCAGAAGTACCCAAAGATACATGTCAGCCCCTGAGAGGAATCCTCGGTTCCGGCCCTGACTCCACACAAGGTTTTTGGCCCCGGTATCGACGGGAGAGGAATCCCGAGAGGCCCCCTAGCAACTCGCATGGGGACTGGCCTCTCCTGAGGCCACCAGGGCGGGTCCCTGAGGTCCCCGTCGTAACTCGAGAACACCTGCCGCAACTCGAAAAAATCCAGGAAGATCTCCCTTCCAGGCGAGATGAGGCCTATTTCCGATGAGGCGTCTGGAGACTAATGACACCTAACCTCTGGAACTTCGAAAGGGTCGTTCACACCCTTGCTGCAACTGAAGAAGTTCACTGCCATACCCGTCTCCACTCGAGAGGAAGCACGATGGTCCCGCCCACATCCAGAGGAGCCCCTTTTCCCCCTCGGAGCTCGAGATGAGGGATCCTTTCCCTGCTTTCAACGGGAAAGAATTCCCGGCGTTCCCATCGCATCTCAAGAGGAGGCACTCTCCACAGGAAAGCCGAGAGGAACTCCATGGTCGTACCACCATTCCAAGAGTCCCTCAGATGTCTCAGTCCATTCCAGAGGAACCTCTTTGCCCTGCACTAGCTCATCTTTCACGCCGAGGATCGACTCACACCACGGTGGCACGTGGGACAGCCCTGTGGGAAAGCCTCGAGGGAAAGCCTCCAGGGAAAACCACAGATCCCTTGATCCATGCGACGGGAAGCGTGACATTGCTGCTACAGCCTGGAAGGAAAGCGCACGTGCATGCCCCCACTCGAGACGAGGCCTGACTCCCCTGGGGAGACTCCAGAAGTACCCAAAGATCCATGTCAGCTCCTGAGAGGAATCCTCGGTTCCGGCCCTGACTCCACACAAGGTTTTTGGCCCCGGTATCTACGGGAGAGGAATCCCGAGAGGCCCCCTAGCAACTCGCATGGGGACTGGCCTCTCCTGAGGCCACCAGGGCGGGTCCCTGAGGTCCCCGTCGTAACTCGAGAACACCTGCCGCAACTCGAGAAAATCCAGGAAGTTCTCCCTTCCAGGCGAGATGAGGCCTATTTCCGATGAGGCGTCTGGAGACTAATGACACCTAACCTCTGGAACTTCGAAAGGGTCTTTCACACCCTTGCTGCAACTCAAGAAGTTCACCGCCATACCCGTCTCCACTCGAGAGGAAGCACGATGGTCCCGCCCACATCCAGAGGAGCCCCGTTTCCCACTCGGAGCTCGAGATGAGGGATCCTTTCCCTGCTTTCAACGGGAAAGAATACCCGGCGATCCCGTCGCATCTCAAGAGGAGGCACTCTCCACAGGAAAGCCGAGAGGAACTCCATGGTCGTACCACCATTCCAAGAGTCCCCCAGATGTCTCAGTCCATTCCAGAGGAACCTCTTTGCCCTGCACTGGCTCATCTTTCACGCCGAGGATCGACTCACACCACGGTGGCACGTGGGAGAGCCCTGTGGGAAAGCCTCGAGGGAAAGCCTCGAGGGAAAACCACAGATCCTTTGATCCACGCGACGGGAAGCGTGACATTGCTGCTACAGCCTGGAAGGAAAGCGCACGTGCATGCCCCCACTCGAGGCGAGGCCTGAATCCCCTGGGGAGACTCCAGAAGTACCCAAAGATCCATGTCAGCCCCTGAGAGGAATCCTCGGTTCCGGCCCTGACTCCACACAAGGTTTTTGGCCCCGGTATCGACGGGAGAGGAATCCCGATAGGCCCCCTAGCAACTCGCATGGGGACTGGCCTCTCCTGAGGCCACCAGGGCGGGTCCCTGAGGTCCCCGTCGTAACTCGGGAACACCTGCCGCAACTCGAGAAAATCCAGGAAGTTCTCCCTTCCAGGCGAGATGAGGCCTATTTCCGATGAGGCGTCTGGAGACTAATGACACCTAACCTCTGGAAATTCGAAAGGGTCTTTCACACCCTTGCTGCAACTCAAGAAGTTCACCGCCATATCCGTCTCCACTCGAGAGCAAGCACGATGGTCCCGCCCACATCCAGAGGAGCCCCGTTTCCCCCTCGGAGCTCGAGATGAGGGATCCTTTCCCTGCTTTCAACGGGAAAGAATTCCCGGCGTTCCCGTCGCATCTCAAGAGGAGGCACTCTCAACAGGAAAGGCGAGAGGAACTCCATGGTCGTACCACCATTCCAAGAGTCCCCCAGATGTCTAAGTCCATTCCAGAGGAAACTCTTTGCCCTGCACTGGCTCATCTTTCACGCCGAGGATCGACTCACACCACGGTGGCACGTGGGACAGCCCTGTGGGAAAGCCTCGAGGGAAAGCCTCGAGGGAAAACCACAGAACCTTTGATCCACGCGACGGGAAGCGTGACATTGCTGCTACAGCCTGGAAGGAAAGCGCACGAGCATGCCCCCACTCGAGACGAGGCCTGTCTCCCCTGGCGAGACTCCAGAAGTACCCAAAGATCCATGTCAGCCCTTGAGAGGAATCCTCGATTAGGGCCCTGACTCCACACAAGTTTTTTGGCCCCGGTATCGACGGGAGAGGAATCCCGAGAGGCCCCCTAGCAACTCGCATGGGGACTGGCCTCTCCTGAGGCCACAAGGGCGGGTCCCTGAGGTCCCCGTCGTAACTCGGGATAACCTGCCGCAACTCGAGAAACTCCAGGAAGTTCTCCCTTCCAGGCGAGATGAGGCCTATTTCCGATGAGGCGTCTGGACACTAATGACACCTAACCTCTGGAACTTCGAAAGGGTCTTTCACACCCTTGCTGCAACTTAAGTAGTTCACCGCCATACCCGTCTCCACTCGAGAGGAAGCACGATCGTCCCACCCATAACCAGAGGAGCCCCGTTTCCCCCTCGTAGCTCAAGATGAGGGATCCTTTCCCTGCTTTAAATGGGAAAGAATTCCGGGGTTCCTGTCGCATCTCAAGAGGAGGCACTCTCAACAGGAGAGGCAAGAGGAACTCCATGGTCGTACCACCATTCCAAGAGTCCCCCAGATGTCTCAGTCCATTCCAGAGGAACCTCTTTGCCCTGCACTGGCTCATCTTTCACGCCGAGGATCGACTCACACCACGGTGGCACGTGGGACAGCCCTGTGGGAAAGCCTCGAGGGAAAGCCTCGAGGGAAAACCACAGATCCCTTGATCCACGCGACGGGAAGCGTGACATTGCTGCTACAGCCTGGAAGGAAAGCGCACGTGCATGCCCCCACTCGAGACGAGGCCTGAATCCCCTGGGGAGGCTCCACAAGTACCCAAAGATCCATGTCAGCCCCTGAGAGGAGTCCTCGGTTCCGGCCCTGACTCCACACAAGGTTTTTGGCCCCAGTATCGACGGGAGAGGAATCCCGGGAGGCCCCCTAGCAACTCGCATGGAGACTGGCCTCTCCTGAGGCCACCAGGGCGGGTCCCTGAGGTCCCCGTCGTAACTCGGGATCACCTGCCGCAACTCGAGAAAATCCAGGAAGTTCTCCCTTCCAGGCGAGATGAGGCCTATTTCCGATGAGGCGTCTGGAGACTAATGACACCTAACCTCTGGAACTTCGAAAGGGTCTTTCACACCCTTGCTGCAACTCAAGAAGTTCACCGCCATACCCGTCTCCACTCGAGAGGAAGCACGATGGTCCCGCCCACATCCAGAGGAGCCCCGTTTGCCCCTCGTAGCTCGAGATGTGGAATCCTTTCCCTGCTTTCAACGGGAAAGAATTCCCGGCGTTCCCATCGCATCTCAAGAGGAGGCACTCTCAACAGGAAAGGCGAGAGGAACTCCATGGTCGTACCACCATTCCAAGAGTCCCCCAGATGTCTCAGTGCATTCCAGAGGAACATCTTTGCCCTGCACTGGCTCATCTTTCACGCCGAGGATCGACTCACACCACGGTGGCACGTGGGACAGCCCTGTGGGAAAGCCTCGAGGGAAAGCCTCGAGGGAAAACCACAGATCCTTTGATCCACGCGACGGGAAGCGTGACATTGCTGATACAGCCTGGAAGGAAAGCGCACGTGCATGCCCCCACTCGAGACGAGGCCTGACTCCCCTGGGGAGACTCCAGAAGTACCCAAAGATCCATGTCAGCCCCTGAGAGGAATCCTCGGTTCCGGCCCTGACTCCACACAAGGTTTTTGGCCCCGATATCGACGGGAGAGGAATCCCGAGAGGCCCCCTAGCAACTCGCATGGGGACTGGCCTCTCCTGAGGCCACCAGGGCGGGTCCCTGAGGTCCCCGTCGTAACTCGAGAACACCTGCCGCAACTCGAGAAAATCCAGGAAGTTCTCCCTTCCAGGCGAGATGAGGCCTATTTCCGATGAGGCGTCTGGAGACTAATGACATCTAACCTCTGGAACTTTGAAAGGGTCTTTCACATCCTTGCTGCAACTCAAGAAGTTCACCGCCATACCCGTGTCCACTCGAGAGGAAGCACGATGGTCCCGCCCACATCCAGAGGAGCCCTGTTTCCCCCTCGTAGCTCGAGATGAGGGATCCTTTCCCTGCTTTCAACGGGAAAGAATTCCCGGCGTTCCCGTCGCATCTCAAGAGGAGGCACTCTCAACAGGAAAGGCGAGAGGAACTCCATGGTCGTACCACCATTCCAAGAGTCCCCCAGATGTCTCAGTCCATTCCACAGGAACCTCTTTGCCCTGCACTGGCTCATCTTTCACGCCGAGGATCGACTCACACCACGGTGGCACGTGGGACAGCCCTGTGGGAAAGCCTCGAGGGAAAGCCTCGAGGGATAACCACAGATCCTTTGATCCACGCCACGGGAAGCGTGACATTGCTGCTACAGCCTGGAAGGAAAGCGCACGTGCATGCCCCCACTCGAGAAGAGGCCTGACTCCCCTGGGGAGACTCCAGAAGTACCCAAAGATCCATGTCAGCCCCTGAGAGGAATCCTCGGTTCCGGCCCTGACTCCACACAAGGTTTTTGGCCCCGGTATCGACGGGAGAGGAATCCCGAGAGGCCCCCTAGCAACTCGCATGGGGACTGGCCTCTACTGAGGCCACCAGGGCGGGTCCCTGAGGTCCCCGTCGTAACTCGAGAACACCTGCCGCAACTCGAGAAAATCCAGGAAGTTCTCCCTTCCAGGCGAGATGAGGCCTATTTCCGATGAGGCGTCTGGAGACTAATGACACCTAACCTCTGGAACTTCGAAAGGGTCTTTCACACCCTTGCTGCAACTCAAGAAGTTCACCGCCATACCCGTCTCCACTCGAGAGGAAGCCCGATGGTCCCGCCCACATCCAGAGGAGCCCCGTATCCCCCTCGGAGCTCGAGATGAGGGATCCTTTCCCTGCTTTCAACGGGAAAGAATTCCCGGCGTTCCCGTCGCATCTCAAGAGGAGGCACTCTCAACAGGAAAGGCGAGAGGAACTCCATGGTCGTACCACCATTCCAAGAGTCCCCCAGATGTCTCAGTCCATTCCAGAGGAGCCTCTTTGCCCTGCACTGGCTCATCTTTCACGCCGAGGATCGACTCACACCACGGTGGCACGTGGGACAGCCCTGTGGGAAAGCCTCGAGGGAAAGCCTCGAGGGAAAACCACAGATCCTTTGATCCACGCCACGGGAAGCGTGACATTGCTGCTACAGCCTGGAAGGAAAGCGCACGTGCATGCCCCCACTCGAGACGAGGACTGACTCCCCTGGGGAGACTCCACAAGTACCCAAAGATCCATGTCAGCCCCTGAGAGGAATCCTCGGTTCCGGCCCTGACTCCACACAAGGTTTTTGGCCCCGGTATCGACGGGAGAGGAATCCCGAGAGGCCCCCTAGCAACTCGCATGGGGACTGGCCTCTCCTGAGGCCACCAGGGCGGGTCCCTGAGGTCCCCGTCGTAACTCGAGAACACCTGCCGCAACTCGAGAAAATCCAGGAAGTTCTCCCTTCCAGGCGAGATGAGGCCTATTTCCGATGAGGCGTCTGGAGACTAATGCCACCTAAACTCTGGAACTTCGAAAGGGTCTTTCACACCCTTGCTGCAACTCAAGAAGTTCACCGCCATACCCGTCTCCACTCGAGAGGAAGCACTATTGTCCCGCCCACATCCAGAGGAGACCCGTTTCCCCCTCAGAGCTCGAGATGAGGGATCCATTCCCTGCTTTCAACGGGAAAGAATTCCCGGCGTTCCCGTCGCATCTCAAGAGGAGGCACTCTCAACAGGAAAGGCGAGAGGAACTCCATGGTTGTACCACCATTCCAAGAGTCCCCCAGATGTCTCAGTCCATTCCAGAGGAGCCTCTTTGCCCTGCACTGGCTCATCTTTCACGCCGAGGATCGACTCACACCACGGTGGCACGTGGGACAGCCCTGTGGGAAAGCCTCGAGGGAAAGCCTCGAGGGAAAACCACAGATCCTTTGATCCACGCGACGGGAAGCGTGACATTGCTGCTACAGCCTGGAAGGAAAGCGCACGTGCATGCCCCCACTCGAGACGAGGCCTGACTCCCCTGGGGAGACTCCACAAGTACCCAAAGATCCATGTCAGCCCCTGAGAGGAATCCTCGGTTCCGGCCCTGACTCCACACAAGGTTTTTGGCCCTGGTATCGACGGGAGAGGAATCCCGAGAGGCCCCCTAGCAACTCGCATGGGGACTGGCCTCTCCTGAGGCCACCAGGGCGGGTCCCTGAGGTCCCCGTCGTAACTCGAGAACACCTGCCCCAACTCGAGAAAATCCAGGAAGTTCTCCCTTCCAGGCGAGATGAGGCCTATTTCCGATGAGGCGTCTGGAGACTAATGACACCTAAACTCTGGAACTTCGAAAGGGTCTTTCACACCCTTGCTGCAACTCAAGAAGTTCACCGCCATACCCGTCTCCACTCGAGAGGAAGCACGATGGTCCCGCCCACATCCAGAGGAGACCCGTTTCCCCCTCGGAGCTCGAGATGAGGGATCCATTCCCTGCTTTCAACGGGAAAGAATTCCCGGCGTTCCCGTCGCATCTCAAGAGGAGGCACTCTCAACAGGAAAGGCGAGAGGAACTCCATGGTCGTACCACCATTCCAAGAGTCCCCCAGGTGTCTCAGTCCATTCCAGAGGAACCTCTTTGCCCTGCACTGGCTCATCTTTCACGCCGAGGATCGAATCACACCACGGTGGCACGTGGGACAGCCCTGTGGGAAAGCCTCGAGGGAAAGCCTCGAGGGAAAACCACAGATCCTTTGATCCACGCGACGGGAAGCGTGACATTGCTGCTACAGCCTGGAAGGAAAGCTCACGTGCATGCCCCCACTCGAGACGAGGCCTGACTCCCCTGGGGAGACTCCACAAGTACCCAAAGATCCATGTCAGCCCCTGAGAGGAATCCTCGGTTCCGGCCCTGACTCCACACAAGGTTTTTGGCCCTGGTATCGACGGGAGAGGAATCCCGAGAGGCCCCCTAGCAACTCGCATGGGGACTGGCCTCTCCTGAGGCCACCAGGTCGGGTCCCTGAGGTCCCCGTCGTAACTCGAGAACACCTGCCGCAACTCGAGAAAATCCAGGAAGTTCTCCCTTCCAGGCGAGATGAGGCCTATTTCCGATGAGGCCTCTGGAGACAAATGACACCTAACCTCTGGAACTTCGAAAGGGTCTTTCACACCCTTGCTGCAACTCAAGAAGTTCACCGCCGTACCCGTCTCCACTCGAGAGGAAGCACGATGGTCCCGCCCACATCCAGAGGAGCCCCGTTTCCCCCTCGTAGCTCGAGATGAGGGATCCTTTCCATGCTTTCAACGGGAAAGAATTCCCGGCGTTCCCGTCGCATCTCAAGAGGAGGCACTCTCAACAGGAAAGGCGAGAGGAACTCCATGGTCGTACCACCATTCCAAGAGTCCCCCAGATGTCTCAGTCCATTCCAGAGGAGCCTCTTTGCCCTGCACTGGCTAATCTTTCACGCCGAGGATCGACTCACACCACGGTGGCACGTGGGACAGCCCTGTGGGAAAGCCTCGAGGGAAAGCCTCGAGGGAAAACCACAGATCCTTTGATCCACGCGACGGGAAGCGTGACATTGCTGCTACAGCCTGGAAGGAAAGCGCACGTGCATGCCCCCACTCGAGACGAGGCCTGACTCCCCTGGGGAGACTCCACAAGTACTCAAAGATCCATGTCAGCCCCTGAGAGGAATCCTCGGTTCCGGCCCTGACTCCACACAAGGTTTTTGGCCCCGGTATCGACGGGAGAGGAATCCCGAGAGGCCCCCTAGCAACTCGCATGGGGACTGGCCTCTCCTGAGGCCACCAGGGCGGGTCCCTGAGGTCCCCGTCGTAACTCGAGAACACCTGCCGCAACTCGAGAAAATCCAGGAAGTTTTCCCTTCCAGGCGAGATGAGGCCTATTTCCGATGAGGCGTCTGGAGACTAATGACACCTAAACTCTGGAACTTCGAAAGGGTCTTTCACACCCTTGCTGCAACTCAAGAAGTTCACCGCCATACCCGTCTCCACTCGAGAGGAAGCACGATGGTCCCGCCCACATCCAGAGGAGACCCGTTTCCCCCTCGTAGCTCGAGATGAGGGATCCATTCCCTGCTTTCAACGGGAAAGAATTCCCGGCGTTCCCGTCGCATCTCAAGAGGAGGCACTCTCAACAGGAAAGGCGAGAGGAACTCCATGGTCGTACCACCATTCCAAGAGTCCCCCAGATGTCTCAGTCCATTCCAGAGGAGCCTCTTTGCCCTGCACTGGCTCATCTTTCACGCCGAGGATCGACTCACACCACGGTGGCACGTGGGACAGCCCTGTGGGAAAGCCTCGAGGGAAAGCCTCGAGGGAAAACCACAGATCCTTTGATCCACGCGACGGGAAGCGTGACATTGCTGCTACAGCCTGGAAGGAAAGCGCACGTGCATGCCCCCACTCGAGACGAGGCCTGACTCCCCTGGGGAGACTCCACAAGTACCCAAAGTTCCATGTCAGCCCCTGAGAGGAATCCTCGGTTCCGGCCCTGACTCCACACAAGGTTTTTGGCCCTGGTATCGACGGGAGAGGAATCCCGAGAGGCCCCCTAGCAACTCGCATGGGGACTGGCCTCTCCTGAGGCCACCAGGGCGGGTCCCTGAGGTCCCCGTCGTAACTCGAGAACACCTGCCGCAACTCGAGAAAATCCAGGAAGTTCTCCCTTCCAGGCGAGATGAGGCCTATTTCCGATGAGGCGTCTGGAGACTAATGACACCTAAACTCTGGAACTTCGAAAGGGTCTTTCACACCCTTGCTGCAACTCAAGAAGTTCACCGCCATACCCGTCTCCACTCGAGAGGAAGCACGATGGTCCCGCCCACATCCAGAGGAGACCCGTTTCCCCCTCGGAGCTCGAGATGAGGGATCCATTCCCTGCTTTCAACGGGAAAGAATTCCCGGCGTTCCCGTCGCATCTCAAGAGGAGGCACTCTCAACAGGAAAGGCGAGAGGAACTCCATGGTCGTACCACCATTCCAAGAGTCCCCCAGGTGTCTCAGTCCATTCCAGAGGAACCTCTTTGCCCTGCACTGGCTCATCTTTCACGCCGAGGATCGACTCACACCACGGTGGCACGTGGGACAGCCCTGTGGGAAAGCCTCGAGGGAAAGCCTCGAGGGAAAACCACAGATCCTTTGATCCACGCGACGGGAAGCGTGACATTGCTGCTACAGCCTGGAAGGAAAGCGCACGTGCATGCCCCCACTCGAGACGAGGCCTGACTCCCCTGGGGAGACTCCACAAGTACCCAAAGATCCATGTCAGCCCCTGAGAGGAATCCTCGGTTCCGGCCCTGACTCCACACAAGGTTTTTGGCCCTGGTATCGACGGGAGAGGAATCCCGAGAGGCCCCCTAGCAACTCGCATGGGGACTGGCCTCTCCTGAGGCCACCAGGGCGGGTCCCTGAGGTCCCCGTTGTAACTCGAGAACACCTGCCGCAACTCGAGAAAATCCAGGAAGTTCTCCCTTCCAGGCGAGATGAGGCCTATTTCCGATGAGGCGTCTGGAGACAAATGACACCTAACCTCTGGAACTTCGAAAGGGTCTTTCACACCCTTGCTGCAACTCAAGAAGTTCACCGCCGTACCCGTCTCCACTCGAGAGGAAGCACGATGGTCCCGCCCACATCCAGAGGAGACCCGTTTCCCCCTCGTAGCTCGAGATGAGGGATCCTTTCCATGCTTTCAACGGGAAAGAATTCCCGGCGTTCCCGTCGCATCTCAAGAGGAGGCACTCTCAACAGGAAAGGCGAGAGGAACTCCATGGTCGTACCACCATTCCAAGAGTCCCCCAGATGTCTCAGTCCATTCCAGAGGAGCCTCTTTGCCCTGCACTGGCTCATCTTTCACGCCGAGGATCGACTCACACCACGGTGGCACGTGGGACAGCCCTGTGGGAAAGCCTCGAGGGAAAGCCTCGAGGGAAAACCACAGATCCTTTGATCCACGCGACGGGAAGCGTGACATTGCTGCTACAGCCTGGAAGGAAAGCGCACGTGCATGCCCCCACTCGAGACGAGGCCTGACTCCCCTGGGGAGACTCCACAAGTACCCAAAGATCCATGTCAGCCCCTGAGAGGAATCCTCGGTTCCGGCCCTGACTCCACACAAGGTTTTTGGCCCTGGTATCGACGGGAGAGGAATCCCGAGAGGCCCCCTAGCAACTCGCATGGGGACTGGCCTCTCCTGAGGCCACCAGGGCGGGTCCCTGAAGTCCCCGTCGTAACTCGAGAACACCTGCCGCAACTCGAGAAAATCCAGGAAGTTCTCCCTTCCAGGCGAGATGAGGCCTATTTCCGATGAGGCGTCTGGAGACAAATGACACCTAACCTCTGGAACTTCGAAAGGGTCTTTCACACCCTTGCTGCAACTCAAGAAGTTCACCGCCGTACCCGTCTCCACTCGAGAGGAAGCACGATGGTCCCGCCCACATCCAGAGGAGCCCCGTTTCCCCCTCGTAGCTCGAGATGAGGGATCCTTTCCATGCTTTCAACGGGAAAGAATTCCCGGCGTTCCCGTCGCATCTCAAGAGGAGGCACTCTCAACAGGAAAGGCGAGAGGAACTCCATGGTCGTACCACCATTCCAAGAGTCCCCCAGATGTCTCAGTCCATTCCAGAGGAGCCTCTTTGCCCTGCACTGGCTCATCTTTCACGCCGAGGATCGACTCACACCACGGTGGCACGTGGGACAGCCCTGTGGGAAAGCCTCGAGGGAAAGCCTCGAGGGAAAACCACAGATCCTTTGATCCACGCGACGGGAAGCGTGACATTGCTGCTACAGCCTGGAAGGAAAGCGCACGTGCATGCCCCCACTCGAGACGAGGCCTGACTCCCCTGGGGAGACTCCACAAGTACTCAAAGATCCATGTCAGCCCCTGAGAGGAATCCTCGGTTCCGGCCCTGACTCCACACAAGGTTTTTGGCCCCGGTATCGACGGGAGAGGAATCCCGAGAGGCCCCCTAGCAACTCGCATGGGGACTGGCCTCTCCTGAGGCCACCAGGGCGGGTCCCTGAGGTCCCCGTCGTAACTCGAGAACACCTGCCGCAACTCGAGAAAATCCAGGAAGTTCTCCCTTCCAGGCGAGATGAGGCCTATTTCCGATGAGGCGTCTGGAGACTAATGACACCTAAACTCTGGAACTTCGAAAGGGTCTTTCACACCCTTGCTGCAACTCAAGAAGTTCACCGCCATACCCGTCTCCACTCGAGAGGAAGCACGATGGTCCCGCCCACATCCAGAGGAGACCCGTTTCCCCCTCGTAGCTCGAGATGAGGGATCCATTCCCTGCTTTCAACGGGAAAGAATTCCCGGCGTTCCCGTCGCATCTCAAGAGGAGGCACTCTCAACAGGAAAGGCGAGAGGAACTCCATGGTCGTACCACCATTCCAAGAGTCCCCCAGATGTCTCAGTCCATTCCAGAGGAGCCTCTTTGCCCTGCACTGGCTCATCTTTCACGCCGAGGATCGACTCACACCACGGTGGCACGTGGGACAGCCCTGTGGGAAAGCCTCGAGGGAAAGCCTCGAGGGAAAACCACAGATCCTTTGATCCACGCGACGGGAAGCGTGACATTGCTGCTACAGCCTGGAAGGAAAGCGCACGTGCATGCCTCCACTCGAGACGAGGCCTGACTCCCCTGGGGAGACTCCACAAGTACCCAAAGATCCATGTCAGCCCCTGAGAGGAATCCTCGGTTCCGGCCCTGATTCCACACAAGGTTTTTGGCCCTGGTATCGACGGGAGAGGAATCCCGAGAGGCCCCCTAGCAACTCGCATGGGGACTGGCCTCTCCTGAGGCCACCAGGGCGGGTCCCTGAGGTCCCCGTCGTAACTCGACAACACCTGCCGCAACTCGAGAAAATCCAGGAAGTTCTCCCTTCCAGGCGAGATGAGGCCTATTTCCGATGAGGCGTCTGGAGACTAATGACACCTAAACTCTGGAACTTCGAAAGGGTCTTTCACACCCTTGCTGCAACTCAAGAAGTTCACCGCCATACCCGTCTCCACTCGAGAGGAAGCACTATTGTCCCGCCCACATCCAGAGGAGACCCGTTTCCCCCTCGGAGCTCGAGATGAGGGATCCATTCCCTGCTTTCAACGGGAAAGAATTCCCGGCGTTCCCGTCGCATCTCAAGAGGAGGCACTCTCAACAGGAAAGGCGAGAGGAACTCCATGGTCGTACCACCATTCCAAGAGTCCCCCAGATGTCTCAGTCCATTCCAGAGGAGCCTCTTTGCCCTGCACTGGCTCATCTTTCACGCCGAGGATCGACTCACACCACGGTGGCACGTGGGACAGCCCTGTGGGAAAGCCTCGAGGGAAAGCCTCGAGGGAAAACCACAGATCCTTTGATCCACGCGACGGGAAGCGTGACATTGCTGCTACAGCCTGGAAGGAAAGCGCACGTGCATGCCCCCACTCGAGACGAGGCCTGACTCCCCTGGGGAGACTCCACAAGTACTCAAAGATCCATGTCAGCCCCTGAGAGGAATCCTCGGTTCCGGCCCTGACTCCACACAAGGTTTTTGGCCCCGGTATCGACGGGAGAGGAATCCCGAGAGGCCCCCTAGCAACTCGCATGGGGACTGGCCTCTCCTGAGGCCACCAGGGCGGGTCCCTGAGGTCCCCGTCGTAACTCGAGAACACCTGCCGCAACTCGAGAAAATCCAGGAAGTTCTCCCTTCCAGGCGAGATGAGGCCTATTTCCGATGAGGCGTCTGGAGACTAATGACACCTAAACTCTGGAACTTCGAAAGGGTCTTTCACACCCTTGCTGCAACTCAAGAAGTTCACCGCCATACCCGTCTCCACTCGAGAGGAAGCACGATGGTCCCGCCCACATCCAGAGGAGACCCGTTTCCCCCTCGTAGCTCGAGATGAGGGATCCATTCCCTGCTTTCAACGGGAAAGAATTCCCGGCGTTCCCGTCGCATCTCAAGAGGAGGCACTCTCAACAGGAAAGGCGAGAGGAACTCCATGGTCGTACCACCATTCCAAGAGTCCCCCAGATGTCTCAGTCCATTCCAGAGGAGCCTCTTTGCCCTGCACTGGCTCATCTTTCACGCCGAGGATCGACTCACACCACGGTGGCACGTGGGACAGCCCTGTGGGAAAGCCTCGAGGGAAAGCCTCGAGGGAAAACCACAGATCCTTTGATCCACGCGACGGGAAGCGTGACATTGCTGCTACAGCCTGGAAGGAAAGCGCACGTGCATGCCTCCACTCGAGACGAGGCCTGACTCCCCTGGGGAGACTCCACAAGTACCCAAAGATCCATGTCAGCCCCTGAGAGGAATCCTCGGTTCCGGCCCTGATTCCACACAAGGTTTTTGGCCCTGGTATCGACGGGAGAGGAATCCCGAGAGGCCCCCTAGCAACTCGCATGGGGACTGGCCTCTCCTGAGGCCACCAGGGCGGGTCCCTGAGGTCCCCGTCGTAACTCGACAACACCTGCCGCAACTCGAGAAAATCCAGGAAGTTCTCCCTTCCAGGCGAGATGAGGCCTATTTCCGATGAGGCGTCTGGAGACTAATGACACCTAAACTCTGGAACTTCGAAAGGGTCTTTCACACCCTTGCTGCAACTCAAGAAGTTCACCGCCATACCCGTCTCCACTCGAGAGGAAGCACTATTGTCCCGCCCACATCCAGAGGAGACCCGTTTCCCCCTCGGAGCTCGAGATGAGGGATCCATTCCCTGCTTTCAACGGGAAAGAATTCCCGGCGTTCCCGTCGCATCTCAAGAGGAGGCACTCTCAACAGGAAAGGCGAGAGGAACTCCATGGTCGTACCACCATTCCAAGAGTCCCCCAGATGTCTCAGTCCATTCCAGAGGAGCCTCTTTGCCCTGCACTGGCTCATCTTTCACGCCGAGGATCGACTCACACCACGGTGGCACGTGGGACAGCCCTGTGGGAAAGCCTCGAGGGAAAGCCTCGAGGGAAAACCACAGATCCTTTGATCCACGCGACGGGAAGCGTGACATTGCTGCTACAGCCTGGAAGGAAAGCGCACGTGCATGCCCCCACTCGAGACGAGGCCTGACTCCCCTGGGGAGACTCCACAAGTACCCAAAGATCCATGTCAGCCCCTGAGAGGAATCCTCGGTTCCGGCCCTGACTCCACACAAGGTTTTTGGCCCTGGTATCGACGGGAGAGGAATCCCGAGAGGCCCCCTAGCAACTCGCATGGGGACTGGCCTCTCCTGAGGCCACCAGGGCGGGTCCCTGAGGTCCCCGTCGTAACTCGAGAACACCTGCCGCAACTCGAGAAAATCCAGGAAGTTCTCCCTTCCAGGCGAGATGAGGCCTATTTCCGATGAGGCGTCTGGAGACTAATGACACCTAAACTCTGGAACTTCGAAAGGGTCTTTCACACCCTTGCTGCAACTCAAGAAGTTCACCGCCATACCCGTCTCCACTCGAGAGGAAGCACGATGGTCCCGCCCACATCCAGAGGAGACCCGTTTCCCCCTCGGAGCTCGAGATGAGGGATCCATTCCCTGCTTTCAACGGGAAAGAATTCCCGGCGTTCCCGTCGCATCTCAAGAGGAGGCACTCTCAACAGGAAAGGCGAGAGGAACTCCATGGTCGTACCACCATTCCAAGAGTCCCCCAGGTGTCTCAGTCCATTCCAGAGGAACCTCTTTGCCCTGCACTGGCTCATCTTTCACGCCGAGGATCGACTCACACCACGGTGGCACGTGGGACAGCCCTGTGGGAAAGCCTCGAGGGAAAGCCTCGAGGGAAAACCACAGATCCTTTGATCCACGCGACGGGAAGCGTGACATTGCTGCTACAGCCTGGAAGGAAAGCGCACGTGCATGCCCCCACTCGAGACGAGGCCTGACTCCCCTGGGGAGACTCCACAAGTACTCAAAGATCCATGTCAGCCCCTGAGAGGAATCCTCGGTTCCGGCCCTGACTCCACACAAGGTTTTTGGCCCCGGTATCGACGGGAGAGGAATCCCGAGAGGCCCCCTAGCAACTCGCATGGGGACTGGCCTCTCCTGAGGCCACCAGGGCGGGTCCCTGAGGTCCCCGTCGTAACTCGAGAACACCTGCCGCAACTCGAGAAAATCCAGGAAGTTCTCCCTTCCAGGCGAGATGAGGCCTATTTCCGATGAGGCGTCTGGAGACTAATGACACCTAAACTCTGGAACTTCGAAAGGGTCTTTCACACCCTTGCTGCAACTCAAGAAGTTCACCGCCATACCCGTCTCCACTCGAGAGGAAGCACGATGGTCCCGCCCACATCCAGAGGAGACCCGTTTCCCCCTCGGAGCTCGAGATGAGGGATCCATTCCCTGCTTTCAACGGGAAAGAATTCCCGGCGTTCCCGTCGCATCTCAAGAGGAGGCACTCTCAACAGGAAAGGCGAGAGGAACTCCATGGTCGTACCACCATTCCAAGAGTCCCCCAGGTGTCTCAGTCCATTCCAGAGGAACCTCTTTGCCCTGCACTGGCTCATCTTTCACGCCGAGGATCGACTCACACCACGGTGGCACGTGGGAAAGCCCTGTGGGAAAGCCTCGAGGGAAAGCCTCGAGGGAAAACCACAGATCCTTTGATCCACGCGACGGGAAGCGTGACATTGCTGCTACAGCCTGGAAGGAAAGCGCACGTGCATGCCCCCACTCGAGACGAGGCCTGACTCCCCTGGGGAGACTCCACAAGTACCCAAAGATCCATGTCAGCCCCTGAGAGGAATCCTCGGTTCCGGCCCTGACTCCACACAAGGTTTTTGGCCCTGGTATCGACGGGAGAGGAATCCCGAGAGGCCCCCTAGCAACTCGCATGGGGACTGGCCTCTCCTGAGGCCACCAGGGCGGGTCCCTGAGGTCCCCGTCGTAACTCGAGAACACCTGCCGCAACTCGAGAAAATCCAGGAAGTTCTCCCTTCCAGGCGAGATGAGGCCTATTTCCGATGAGGCGTCTGGAGACAAATGACACCTAACCTCTGGAACTTCGAAAGGGTCTTTCACACCCTTGCTGCAACTCAAGAAGTTCACCGCCGTACCCGTCTCCACGCGAGAGGAAGCACGATGGTCCCGCCCACATCCAGAGGAGCCCCGTTTCCCCCTCGTAGCTCGAGATGAGGGATCCTTTCCATGCTTTCAACGGGAAAGAATTCCCGGCGTTCCCGTCGCATCTCAAGAGGAGGCACTCTCAACAGGAAAGGCGAGAGGAACTCCATGGTCGTACCACCATTCCAAGAGTCCCCCAGATGTCTCAGTCCATTCCAGAGGAGCCTCTTTGCCCTGCACTGGCTCATCTTTCACGCCGAGGATCGACTCACACCACGGTGGCACGTGGGACAGCCCTGTGGGAAAGCCTCGAGGGAAAGCCTCGAGGGAAAACCACAGATCCTTTGATCCACGCGACGGGAAGCGTGACATTGCTGCTACAGCCTGGAAGGAAAGCGCACGTGCATGCCCCCACTCGAGACGAGGCCTGACTCCCCTGGGGAGACTCCACAAGTACTCAAAGATCCATGTCAGCCCCTGAGAGGAATCCTCGGTTCCGGCCCTGACTCCACACAAGGTTTTTGGCCCCGGTATCGACGGGAGAGGAATCCCGAGAGGCCCCCTAGCAACTCGCATGGGGACTGGCCTCTCCTGAGGCCACCAGGGCGGGTCCCTGAGGTCCCCGTCGTAACTCGAGAACACCTGCCGCAACTCGAGAAAATCCAGGAAGTTCTCCCTTCCAGGCGAGATGAGGCCTATTTCCGATGAGGCGTCTGGAGACTAATGACACCTAAACTCTGGAACTTCGAAAGGGTCTTTCACACCCTTGCTGCAACTCAAGAAGTTCACCGCCATACCCGTCTCCACTCGAGAGGAAGCACGATGGTCCCGCCCACATCCAGAGGAGACCCGTTTCCCCCTCGGAGCTCGAGATGAGGGATCCATTCCCTGCTTTCAATGGGAAAGAATTCCCGGCGTTCCCGTCGCATCTCAAGAGGAGGCACTCTCAACAGGAAAGGCGAGAGGAACTCCATGGTCGTACCACCATTCCAAGAGTCCCCCAGATGTCTCAGTCCATTCCAGAGGAGCCTCTTTGCCCTGCACTGGCTCATCTTTCACGCCGAGGATCGACTCACACCACGGTGGCACGTGGGACAGCCCTGTGGGAAAGCCTCGAGGGAAAGCCTCGAGGGAAAACCACAGATCCTTTGATCCACGCGACGGGAAGCGTGACATTGCTGCTACAGCCTGGAAGGAAAGCGCACGTGCATGCCTCCACTCGAGACGAGGCCTGACTCCCCTGGGGAGACTCCACAAGTACCCAAAGATCCATGTCAGCCCCTGAGAGGAATCCTCGGTTCCGGCCCTGATTCCACACAAGGTTTTTGGCCCTGGTATCGACGGGAGAGGAATCCCGAGAGGCCCCCTAGCAACTCGCATGGGGACTGGCCTCTCCTGAGGCCACCAGGGCGGGTCCCTGAGGTCCCCGTCGTAACTCGACAACACCTGCCGCAACTCGAGAAAATCCAGGAAGTTCTCCCTTCCAGGCGAGATGAGGCCTATTTCCGATGAGGCGTCTGGAGACTAATGACACCTAAACTCTGGAACTTCGAAAGGGTCTTTCACACCCTTGCTGCAACTCAAGAAGTTCAACGCCATACCCGTCTCCACTCGAGAGGAAGCACGATGGTCCCGCCCACATCCAGAGGAGACCCGTTTCCCCCTCGGAGCTCGAGATGAGGGATCCATTCCCTGCTTTCAACGGGAAAGAATTCCCGGCGTTCCCGTCGCATCTCAAGAGGAGGCACTCTCAACAGGAAAGGCGAGAGGAACTCCATGGTCGTACCACCATTCCAAGAGTCCCCCAGATGTCTCAGTCCATTCCAGAGGAGCCTCTTTGCCCTGCACTGGCTCATCTTTCACCCCGAGGATCGACTCACACCACGGTGGCACGTGGGACAGCCCTGTGGGAAAGCCTCGAGGGAAAGCCTCGAGGGAAAACCACAGATCCTTTGATCCACGCGACGGGAAGCGTGACATTGCTGCTACAGCCTGGAAGGAAAGCGCACGTGCATGCCCCCACTCGAGACGAGGCCTGACTCCCCTGGGGAGACTCCACAAGTACCCAAAGATCCATGTCAGCCCCTGAGAGGAATCCTCGGTTCCGGCCCTGACTCCACACAAGGTTTTTGACCCCGGTATCGACGGGAGAGGAATCCCGAGAGGCCCCCTAGCAACTCGCATGGGGACTGGCCTCTCCTGAGGCCACCAGGGCGGGTCCCTGAGGTCCCCGTCGTAACTCGAGAACACCTGCCGCAACTCGAGAAAATCCAGGAAGTTCTCCCTTCCAGGCGAGATGAGGCCTATTTCCGATGAGGCGTCTGGAGACTAATGACACCTAAACTCTGGAACTTCGAAAGGGTCTTTCACACCCTTGCTGCAACTCAAGAAGTTCACCGCCATACCCGTCTCCACTCGAGAGGAAGCACGATGGTCCCGCCCACATCCAGAGGAGACCCGTTTCCCCCTCGGAGCTCGAGATGAGGGATCCATTCCCTGCTTTCAACGGGAAAGAATTCCCGGCGTTCCCGTCGCATCTCAAGAGGAGGCACTCTCAACAGGAAGGTCGAAAGGAACTCCATGGTCGTACCACCATTCCAAGAGTCCCCCAGATGTCTCAGTCTATTCCAGAGGAGCCTCTTTGCCCTGCACTGGCTCATCTTTCACGCCGAGGATCGACTCACACCACGGTGGCACGTGGGACAGCCCTGTGGGAAAGCCTCGAGGGAAAGCCTCGAGGGAAAACCACAGATCCTTTGATCCACGCGACGGGAAGCGTGACATTGCTGCTACAGCCTGAAAGGAAAGCGCACGTGCATGCCCCCACTCGAGACGAGGCCTGACTCCCCTGGGGAGACTCCACAAGTACCCAAAGATCCATGTCAGCCCCTGAGAGGAATCCTCGGTTCCGGCCCTGACTCCACACAAGGTTTTTGGCCCTGGTATCGACGGGAGAGGAATCCCGAGAGGCCCCCTAGCAACTCGCATGGGGACTGGCCTCTCCTGAGGCCACCAGGGCGGGTCCCTGAGGTCCCCGTCGTAACTCGAGAACACCTGCCGCAACTCGAGAAAATCCAGGAAGTTCTCCCTTCCAGGCGAGATGAGGCCTATTTCCGATGAGGCGTCTGGAGACTAATGACACCTAAACTCTGGAACTTCGAAAGGGTCTTTCACACCCTTGCTGCAACTCAAGAAGTTCAACGCCATACCCGTCTCCACTCGAGAGGAAGCACGATGGTCCCGCCCACATCCAGAGGAGACCCGTTTCCCCCTCGGAGCTCGAGATGAGGGATCCATTCCCTGCTTTCAACGGGAAAGAATTCCCGGCGTTCCCGTCGCATCTCAAGAGGAGGCACTCTCAACAGGAAAGGCGAGAGGAACTCCATGGTCGTACCACCATTCCAAGAGTCCCCCAGATGTCTCAGTCCATTCCAGAGGAGCCTCTTTGCCCTGCACTGGCTCATCTTTCACCCCGAGGATCGACTCACACCACGGTGGCACGTGGGACAGCCCTGTGGGAAAGCCTCGAGGGAAAGCCTCGAGGGAAAACCACAGATCCTTTGATCCACGCGACGGGAAGCGAGACATTGCTGCTACAGCCTGGAAGGAAAGCGCACGTGCATGCCCCCACTCGAGACGAGGCCTGACTCCCCTGGGGAGACTCCACAAGTACCCAAAGATCCATGTCAGCCCCTGAGAGGAATCCTCGGTTCCGGCCCTGACTCCACACAAGGTTTTTGGCCCCGGTATCGACGGGAGAGGAATCCCGAAAGGCCCCCTAGCAACTCGCATGGGGACTGGCCTCTCCTGAGGCCACCAGGGCGGGTCCCTGAGGTCCCCGTCGTAACTCGAGAACACCTGCCGCAACTCGAGAAAATCCAGGAAGTTCTCCCTTCCAGGCGAGATGAGGCCTATTTCCGATGAGGCGTCTGGAGACTAATGACACCTAAACTCTGGAACTTCGAAAGGGTCTTTCACACCCTTGCTGCAACTCAAGAAGTTCACCGCCATACCCGTCTCCACTCGAGAGGAAGCACGATGGTCCCGCCCACATCCAGAGGAGACCCGTTTCCCCCTCGGAGCTCGAGATGCGGGATCCATTCCCTGCTTTCAACGGGAAAGAATTCCCGGCGTTCCCGTCGCATCTCAAGAGGAGGCACTCTCAACAGGAAAGGCGAGAGGAACTCCATGGTCGTACCACCATTCCAAGAGTCCCCCAGATGTCTCAGTCCATTCCAGAGGAGCCTCTTTGCCCTGCACTGGCTCATCTTTCACGCCGAGGATCGACTCACACCACGGTGGCACGTGGGACAGCCCTGTGGGAAAGCCTCGAGGGCAAGCCTCGAGGGAAAACCACAGATCCTTTGATCCACGCGACGGGAAGCGTGAGATTGCTGCTACAGCCTGGAAGGAAAGCGCACGTGCATGCCCCCACTCGAGACGAGGCCTGACTCCCCTGGGGAGACTCCACAAGTACCCAAAGATCCATGTCAGCCCCTGAGAGGAATCCTCGGTTCCGGCCCTGACTCCACACAAGGTTTTTGGCCCCGGTATCGACGGGAGAGGAATCCCGAGAGGCCCCCTAGCAACTCGCATGGGGACTGGCCTCTCCTGAGGCCACCAGGGCGGGTCCCTGAGGTCCCCGTCGTAACTCGAGAACACCTGCCGCAACTCGAGAAAATCCAGGAAGTTCTCCCTTCCAGGCGAGATGAGGCCTATTTCCGATGAGGCGTCTGGAGACTAATGACACCTAAACTCTGGAACTTCGAAAGGGTCTTTCACACCCTTGCTGCAACTCAAGAAGTTCACCGCCATACCCGTCTCCACTCGAGAGGAAGCACGATGGTCCCGCCCACATCCAGAGGAGACCCGTTTCCCCCTCGGAGCTCGAGATGAGGGATCCATTCCCTGCTTTCAACGGGAAAGAATTCCCGGCGTTCCCGTCGCATCTCAAGAGGAGGCACTCTCAACAGGAAGGTCGAAAGGAACTCCATGGTCGTACCACCATTCCAAGAGTCCCCCAGATGTCTCAGTCCATTCCAGAGGAGCCTCTTTGCCCTGCACTGGCTCATCTTTCACGCCGAGGATCGACTCACACCACGGTGGCACGTGGGACAGCCCTGTGGGAAAGCCTCGAGGGAAAGCCTCGAGGGAAAACCACAGATCCTTTGATCCACGCGACGGGAAGCGTGACATTGCTGCTACAGCCTGAAAGGAAAGCGCACGTGCATGCCCCCACTCGAGACGAGGCCTGACTCCCCTGGGGAGACTCCACAAGTACCCAAAGATCCATGTCAGCCCCTGAGAGGAATCCTCGGTTCCGGCCCTGACTCCACACAAGGTTTTTGGCCCTGGTATCGACGGGAGAGGAATCCCGAGAGGCCCCCTAGCAACTCGCATGGGGACTGGCCTCTCCTGAGGCCACCAGGGCGGGTCCCTGAGGTCCCCGTCGTAACTCGAGAACACCTGCCGCAACTCGAGAAAATCCAGGAAGTTCTCCCTTCCAGGCGAGATGAGGCCTATTTCCGATGAGGCGTCTGGAGACTAATGACACCTAAACTCTGGAACTTCGAAAGGGTCTTTCACACCCTTGCTGCAACTCAAGAAGTTCACCGCCATACCCGTCTCCACTCGAGAGGAAGCACGATGGTCCCGCCCACATCCAGAGGAGACCCGTTTCCCCCTCGGAGCTCGAGATGAGGGATCCATTCCCTGCTTTCAACGGGAAAGAATTCCCGGCGTTCCCGTCACATCTCAAGAGGAGGCACTCTCAACAGGAAAGGCGAGAGGAACTCCATGGTCGTACCACCATTCCAAGAGTCCCCCAGATGTCTCAGTCCATTCCAGAGGAACCTCTTTGCCCTGCACTGGCTCATCTTTCACGCCGAGGATCGAATCACACCACGGTGGCACGTGGGACAGCCCTGTGTGAAAGCCTCAAGGGAAAGCCTCGATTGAAAACCACAGATCCTTTGATCCACGCGACGGGAAGCGTGACATAGCTGCTACAGCCTGGAAGGAAAGCGCACGTGCATACCCCCACTCGAGATGAGGCCTGACTCCCCTGGGGAGACTCCAGAGGTACCCCAAGATCCATGTCAGCCCTTGAGAGGAATCCTCGGATCCGGCCCTGACTCCACACAAGGTTTTTGGCCCCGGTATCGACGGGAGAGGAATCCCGAGAGGCCCCCTAGCACCTCGCATGGGGACTGGCCTTTCCTGAGGCCACCAGGCCGGTCCCTGAGGTCCCCGTCGTAACTGGAGAACACCTGCCGCAACTCGAGAAAATCCAGGAAGTTCTCCCTTCCAGGCGAGATGAGGCCTATTTCCGATGAGGCGTCTGGAGCCTAATAACACGGAACCTCTGGAACTTCGAAAGGGTCTTTCACACCCTTACTGCAACTCAAGAAGTTCACCGCCATACCCGTGTCGACTCGAGAGGAAGCATGAAGGTCCCGCCCACATCCAGAGGAGCCCCGTTTCCCCCTCGTAGCTCGAGATGAGGGATCCTTTCCCTGCTTTCAACGGGAAAGAATTCCCGGCGTTTCCGTCGCATCTCAAGAGGAGGCACTCTCAACAGGAAAGGCGAGAGGAACTCCATGGTCGTACCACCATTCCAAGAGTCCCCGAGATTTCTCAGTCCATTCCAGAGGAACCTCTTTGACCTGCACTGGCTCATCTTTCACGCCGAGGATCGACTCACACCACGGTGGCACGTGGGACAGCCCTGTGGGAAAGCCTCGAGGGCAAACCACAGATCCTTTGATCCACGCAACGGGAAGCATGACATTGCTGCTACAGACTGGAAGGAAAGCGCACGTGCATGCCCCCACTCGAGATGAGGCCTGACTCCCCTGGGGAGACTCCAGAAGTACCCAAAGATCCATGTCAGCCCCTGAGAGGAATCCTCGGTTCCGGCCCTGACTGCACACAAGGTTTCTGGCCCCGGTATCGACGGGAGAGGAATACCGAGAGGCCCCCTAGCAACTCGCATGGGGACTGGCCTCTCCTGAGGCCACCAGGGCGGGTCCCTGAGGTCCCCGTCGTAACTCGACAACACCTGCCGCAACTCGAGAAAATCCAGGAAGTTCTCCCTTCCAGGCGAGATGAGGCCTATTTCCGATGAGGCGTCTGGAGACTAATGACACCTAAACTCTGGAACTTCGAAAGGGTCTTTCACACCCTTGCTGCAACTCAAGAAGTTCACCGCCATACCCGTCTCCACTCGAGAGGAAGCACGATTGTCCCGCCCACATCCAGAGGAGACCCGTTTCCCCCTCGGAGCTCGAGATGAGGGATCCATTCCCTGCTTTCAACGGGAAAGAATTCCCGGCGTTCCCGTCGCATCTCAAGAGGAGGCACTCTCAACAGGAAAGGCGAGAGGAACTCCATGGTCGTACCACCATTCCAAGAGTCCCCCAGATGTCTCAGTCCATTCCAGAGGAGCCTCTTTGCCCTGCACTGGCTCATCTTTCACGCCGAGGATCGACTCACACCACGGTGGCACGTGGGACAGCCCTGTGGGAAAGCCTCGAGGGAAAGCCTCGAGGGAAAACCACAGATCCTTTGATCCACGCGACGGGAAGCGTGACATTGCTGCTACAGCCTGGAAGGAAAGCGCACGTGCATGCCCCCACTCGAGACGAGGCCTGACTCCCCTGGGGAGACTCCACAAGTACCCAAAGATCCATGTCAGCCCCTGAGAGGAATCCTCGGTTCCGGCCCTGACTCCACACAAGGTTTTTGGCCCTGGTATCGACGGGAGAGGAATCCCGAGAGGCCCCCTAGCAACTCGCATGGGGACTGGCCTCTCCTGAGGCCACCAGGGCGGGTCCCTGAGGTCCCCGTCGTAACTCGAGAACACCTGCCGCAACTCGAGAAAATCCAGGAAGTTCTCCCTTCCAGGCGAGATGAGGCCTATTTCCGATGAGGCGTCTGGAGACTAATGACACCTAAACTCTGGAACTTCGAAAGGGTCTTTCACACCCTTGCTGCAACTCAAGAAGTTCACCGCCATACCCGTCTCCACTCGAGAGGAAGCACGATGGTCCCGCCCACATCCAGAGGAGACCCGTTTCCCCCTTGGAGCTCGAGATGAGGGATCCATTCCCTGCTTTCAACGGGAAAGAATTCCCGGCGTTCCCGTCGCATCTCAAGAGGAGGCACTCTCAACAGGAAAGGCGAGAGGAACTCCATGGTCGTACCACCATTCCAAGAGTCCCCCAGATGTCTCAGTCCATTCCAGAGGAGCCTCTTTGCCCTGCACTGGCTCATCTTTCACGCCGATGATCGACTCACACCACGGTGGCACGTGGGACAGCCCTGTGGGAAAGCCTCGAGGGAAAACCACAGATCCTTTGATCCACGCGACGGGAAGCGTGACATTGCTGCTACAGCCTGGAAGGAAAGCGCACGTGCATGCCCCCACTCGAGACGAGGCCTGACTCCCCTGGGGAGACTCCACAAGTACCCAAAGATCCATGTCAGCCCCTGAGAGGAATCCTCGGTTCCGGCCCTGACTCCACACAAGGTTTTTGGCCCCGGTATCGACGGGAGAGGAATCCCGAGAGGCCCCCGAGCAACTCGCATGGGGACTGGCCTCTCCTGAGGCCACCAGGGCGGGTCCCTGAGGTCCCCGTCGTAACTCGAGAACACCTGCCGCAACTCGAGAAAATCCAGGAAGTTCTCCCTTCCAGGCGAGATGAGGCCTATTTCCGATGAGGCGTCTGGAGACTAATGACACCTAAACTCTGGAACTTCGAAAGGGTCTTTCACACCCTCGCTGCAACTCAAGAAGTTCACCGCCATACCCGTCTCCACTCGAGAGGAAGCACGATGGTCCCGCCCACATCCAGAGGAGACCCGTTTCCCCCTCGGAGCTCGAGATGAGGGATCCATTCCCTGCTTTCAACGGGAAAGAATTCCCGGCGTTCCCGTCGCATCTCAAGAGGAGGCACTCTCAACAGGAAAGGCGAGAGGAACTCCATGGTCGTACCACCATTCCAAGAGTCCCCCAGATGTCTCAGTCCATTCCAGAGGAGCCTCTTTGCCCTGCACTGGCTCATCTTTCACGCCGAGGATCGACTCACACCACGGTGGCACGTGGGACAGCCCTGTGGGAAAGCCTCGAGGGAAAGCCTCGAGGGAAAACCACAGATCCTTTGATCCACGCGACGGGAAGCGTGACATTGCTGCTACAGCCTGGAAGGAAAGCGCACGTGCATGCCCCCACTCGAGACGAGGCCTGACTCCCCTGGGGAGACTCCACAAGTACCCAAAGATCCATGTCAGCCCCTGAGAGGAATCCTCGGTTCCGGCCCTGACTCCACACAAGGTTTTTGGCCCTGGTATCGACGGGAGAGGAATCCCGAGAGGCCCCCTAGCAACTCGCATGGGGACTGGCCTCTCCTGAGGCCACCAGGGCGGGTCCCTGAGGTCCCCGTCGTAACTCGAGAACACCTGCCGCAACTCGAGAAAATCCAGGAAGTTCTCCCTTCCAGGCGAGATGAGGCCTATTTCCGATGAGGCGTCTGGAGACTAATGACACCTAAACTCTGGAACTTCGAAAGGGTCTTTCACACCCTTGCTGCAACTCAAGAAGTTCACCGCCATACCCGTCTCCACTCGAGAGGAAGCACGATGGTCCCGCCCACATCCAGAGGAGACCCGTTTCCCCCTTGGAGCTCGAGATGAGGGATCCATTCCCTGCTTTCATCGGGAAAGAATTCCCGGCGTTCCCGTCGCATCTCAAGAGGAGGCACTCTCAACAGGAAAGGCGAGAGGAACTCCATGGTCGTACCACCATTCCAAGAGTCCCCCAGATGTCTCAGTCCATTCCAGAGGAGCCTCTTTGCCCTGCACTGGCTCATCTTTCACGCCGATGATCGACTCACACCACGGTGGCACGTGGGACAGCCCTGTGGGAAAGCCTCGAGGGAAAGCCTCGAGGGAAAACCACAGATCCTTTGATCCACGCGATGGGAAGCGTGACATTGCTGCTACAGCCTGGAAGGAAAGCGCACGTGCATGCCCCCACTCGAGACGAGGCCTGACTCCCCTGGGGAGACTCCAGAAGTACCCAAAGATCCATGTCAGCCCCTGAGAGGAATCCTCGGTTCCGGCCCTGACTCCACACAAGGTTTTTGGCCCCGGTATCGACGGGAGAGGAATCCCGAGAGGCCCCCTAGCAACTCGCATGGGGACTGGCCTCTCCTGAGGCCAACAGGGCGGGTCCCTGAGGTCCCCGTCGTAACTCGAGAACACCTGCCTCAACTCGAGAAAATCCAGGAATTTCTCCCTTCCAGGCGAGATGAGGCCTATTTCCGATGAGGCCTCTGGAGACAAATGACACCTAACCTCTGGAACTTCGAAAGGGTCTTTCACACCCTTGCTGCAACTCAAGAAGTTCACCGCCGTACCCGTCTCCACTCGAGAGGAAGCACGATGGTCCCGCCCACATCCAGAGGAGCCCCGTTTCCCCCTCGGAGCTCGAGATGAGGGATCCTTTCCCTGCTTTCAACGGGAAAGAATTCCCGGCGTTCCCGTCGCATCTCAAGAGGAGGCACTCTCAACAGGAAAGGCGAGAGGAACTCCATGGTCGTACCACCATTCCAAGAGTCCCCCAGATGTCTCAGTCCATTCCAGAGGAGCCTCTTTGCCCTGCACTGGCTCATCTTTCACGCCGAGGATCGACTCACACCACGGTGGCACGTGGGACAGCCCTGTGGGAAAGCCTCGAGGGAAAGCCTCGAGGGAAAACCACAGATCCTTTGATCCACGCGACGGGAAGCGTGACATTGCTGCTACAGCCTGGAAGGAAAGCGCACGTGCATGCCCCCACTCGAGACGAGGCCTGACTCCCCTGGGGAGACTCCACAAGTACCCAAAGGTCCATGTCAGCCCCTGAGAGGAATCCTCGGTTCCGGCCCTGACTCCACACAAGGTTTTTGGCCCCGGTATCGACGGGAGAGGAATCCCGAGAGGCCCCCTAGCAACTCGCATGGGGACTGGCCTCTCCTGAGGCCACCAGGGCGGGTCCCTGAGGTCCCCGTCGTAACTCGAGAACACCTGCCGCAACTCGAGAAAATCCAGGAAGTTCTCCCTTCCAGGCGAGATGAGGCCTATTTCCGATGAGGCCTCTGGAGACAAATGACACCTAACCTCTGGAACTTCGAAAGGGTCTTTCACACCCTTGCTGCAACTCAAGAAGTTCACCGCCGTACCCGTCTCCACTCGAGAGGAAGCACGATGGTCCCGCCCACATCCAGAGGAGCCCCGTTTCCCCCTCGCAGCTCGAGATGAGGGATCCTTTCCCTGCTTTCAACGGGAAAGAATTCCCGGCGTTCCCGTCGCATCTCAAGAGGAGGCACTCTCAACAGGAAAGGCGAGAGGAACTCCATGGTCGTACCACCATTCCAAGAGTCCCCCAGATGTCTCAGTCCATTCCAGAGGAGCCTCTTTGCCCTGCACTGGCTCATCTTTCACGCCGAGGATCGACTCACACCACGGTGGCACGTGGGACAGCCCTGTGGGAAAGCCTCGAGGGAAAGCCTCGAGGGAAAACCACAGATCCTTTGATCCACGCGACGGGAAGCGTGACATTGCTGCTACAGCCTGGATGGAAAGCGCACGTGCATGCCCCCACTCGAGACGAGGCCTGACTCCCATCGGGAGACACCAGAAAGACCCAAAGATCCATGTCAGCCCCTGAGAGGAATCCTCGGTTCCGGCCCTGACTCCACCCAAGGATTTTGGCCCCGGTATCGACGGGAAAGGAATCACGAGAGGCCCCCTAGCAACTCGCTAGGGGTCTGGCCTCTCCTGAGGCCACCAGGGCGGGTCGCTGAGGTCCCCGTGGTAACTCGAGAACACCTGCCACAACTCGAGAAAATCCAGGAAGTTCTCCCTTCCAGGCGAGATGAGGCCTATTTCCGATGAGGCGTCTGGAGACTAATGACAGCTAACCTCTGGAACTTCGAAAGGGTCTTTCACACCCTTGCTGCAACTAAAGAAGTTCACCCCCATACCCGTCTCCACTCGAGAGGAAGCACGATGGTCCCGCCCACATCCAGAGGAGCCCCGTTTCCACCTCGTAGCTCGAGATGAGGGATCCTTTCCCTGCTTTCAACGGGAAAGAATTCCCGGTGATCCCGTCGCATCTCAAGAGGAGGCACTCTCAACAGGAAAGGCGAGAGGAACTCCATGGTCGTACCACCATTCCAAGAGTCCCCCAGATGTCTCAGTCCATTCCAGAGGAACCTCTTTGCCCTGCACTGGCTCATCTTTCACGCCGAGGATCGACTCACACCACGGTGGCACGTGGGACAGCCCTGTGGGAAAGCCTCGAGGGAAAGCCTCGAGGGAAAACCACAGATCCTTTGATCCACGCCACGGGAAGCGTGACATTGCTGCTACAGCCTGGAAGGAAAGCGCACGTGCATGCCCCCACTCGAGACGAGGCCTGACGCCCCTGGCGAGACTCCAGGAGTACCCAAAGATCCATGTCAGCCCCTGAGAGGAATCCTCGGTTCCGGCCCTTACTCCACTCAAGGGTTTTGTCCCTGGTATCGACGGGAGAGGAATCCCGAGAGGACCCCTAGCAACTCGCTTGGGGACTGGCCTCTCCTGAGGCCACCAGGGCGGGTCCCTGAGGTCCCCGTCGTAACTCGAGAACACCTGCCGCAACTCGAGAAAATCCAGGAAGTTCTCCCTTCCAGGCGAGATGAGGCCTATTTCCGATGAGGCGTCTGGAGACTAATGACACCTAACCTCTGGAACTTCGAAAGGGTCTTTCACACCCTTGCTGCAACTCAAGAAGTTCACCGCCATACCCGTCTCCACTCGAGAGCAAGCACGATGGTCCCGCCACATCCAGAGGAGCCCCGTTTCCCCCTCGTAGCTCGAGATGAGGGATCCTTTCCCTGCTTTCAGCGGGAAAGAATTCCCGGCGTTCCCGTCGCATCTCAAGAGGAGGCACTCTCGACAGGAAAGTCGAGAGGAGCTCCATGGTCGTACCACCATTCCAAGAGTCCCCCACATGTCTCAGTCCATTCCATAGGATCCTCTTTGCCCTGCACTGGCTCATCTTTAACGCATAGGATCGACTCACACCACGGTGGCACGTGGGACAGCCATGTGGGAAAGCCTCGAGGGAAAGCCTCGAGGGAAAACCACAGATCCTTTGATCCACGCGACGGGAAGCGTGACATTGCTGCTACAGCCTGGAAGGAAAGCGCACGTGCATGTCCCCACTCGAGACGAGGCCTGACTCCCCTGGGGAGACTCCAGAAGTACCCAAAGATCCATGTCAGCCCCTGAGAGGAATCCTCGGTTCCGGCCCTGAATCCACACAAAGATTTTGGCCCCGGTATCGACAGGAGAGGAATCCCGAGAGGCCCGATAGCAACTCGCATGGGGACTGGCCTTTCCTGAGGCCACCAGGGCGGGTCCCTGATGTCCCCGTCGTAACTCGAGAACACCTGACGCAACTCGAGAAAATCCACGAAGTTCTCCCTTCCAGGAGAGATGAAGCCTATTTCCGATGAGGGGTCTGGAGACTAATGACACCTAACCTCTGGAACTTCGAAAGGGTCTTTCACACCCTTGCTGCAACTCAAGAAGTTCACCGCCATACCCGTCTCCACTCGAGAGGAAGCACGATGATCCCGCCCACATCCAGAGGAGCCCCGTTTTCCCCTCGTAGCTCGAGATATGGGATCCTTTCCCTGCTTTCAACGGGAAAGAATTCCCGGCGTTCCCATCGCATCTCAAGAGGAGGCACTCTCAACAGGAAAGGCGAGAGGAACTCCACTGTCGTACCACCATTCCAAGAGTCCCCCAGATGTCTCATTCCATTCCAGAGGAACCTGTTTGCCCTGCATTGGCTCATCTTTCACGCCGAGGAACGACTCACACCACGGTGGCACTAGGGACAGCCCTGTGGGAAAGCCTCGAGGGAGAACCACAGATCCTTTGATCCACGCGACGGGAAGCGTGACATTGCTTCTACAGTGTGGAAGGAAAGCGCACGTGCATGACCCCACACGAGACGAGGCCTGACTCCCCTGGGGAGAGTCCAGAAGTACCCAAAGATCCATATCAGCCCCTGAGAGGAATCCTCGGTTCCGGCCCTGACTCCACACAAGGGTTTTGGCCCCAGTATCGACGGGAGAGGAATCCCGAGAGGCCACATAGCAACTCGCATTGGGACTGACCTTTCCTGAGGCCACCAGGGCGGGTCCCTGTGGTCTCCGTTGTAACTCGAGAACACCTGCCGCAACTCGAGAAAATCCAGGAAGTTCTCCCTTCCAGGCGAGATGAGGCCTCTTTCCGATGAGGCGTCTGGAGACTAATGACACCTAACCTCTGGAACGTCGAAAGGGTCTTTCACAGCCTTGCTGCAACTCAAGAAGTTCACCGCCATACGCGTCTCCACTCGAGAGGAAGCACGATGGTCCCGCCCACATCCAGAGGAGCCCCATTTGCCCCTCGTAGCTCGTGATGAGGGATCCTTTCCCTGCTTTCAACGGGAAAGAATTCCCGGCGTTCCCATCGCATCTCAAGTGGAGGCACTCTCAACAGGAAAGGGGAGAGGAACTCCATGGTCGTACTACGATGCCAAGAGTCCCCCAGATGTCTCAGTCCATTACCGAGGAACCTCTTTGCCCTGCACTGGCTCATCTTTCACGCCGAGGATCGACTCACATCACTGTGGCACGTGGGACAGGCATGTGGGATAGCCTCGAGGGAAAGCCTCGAGGGAAAACCACAGATCCTTTGATCCACGCGACGGGAAGCGTGACATTGCTGCTACAGCCTGGAAGGCAAGCACACGTGCATGCCCCCACTCGAGACGAGGCCTGACGCCCCTGGCGAGACTCCAGGAGTACCCAAAGTTCCATGTCAGCCCCTGAGAGGAATCCTCGGTTCCAGCCCTTACTCCACTCAAGGGTTTTGTCCCTGGTATCGACGGGAGAGGAATCCCGAGAGGACCCCTAGCAACTCGCTTGGGGACTGGCCTCTCCTGAGGCCACCAGGGCGGGTCCCTGAGGTCCCCGTCGTAACTCGAGAACACCTGCCGCAACTCGAGAAAATCCAGGAAGTTCTCCCTTCCAGGCGAGATGAGGCCTATTTCCGATGAGGCGTCTGGAGACTAATGACACCTAACCTCTGGAACTTCGAAAGGGTCTTTCACACCCTTGCTGCAACTCAAGAAGTTCACCGCCATACCCGTCTCCACTCGAGAGCAAGCACGATGGTCCCGCCCACATCCAGAGGAGCCCCGTTTCCCCCTCGTAGCTCGAGATGAGGGATCCTTTCCCTGCTTTCAGCGGGAAAGAATTCCCGGCGTTCCCGTCGCATCTCAAGAGGAGGCACTCTCGACAGGAAAGTCGAGAGGAGCTCCATGGTCGTACCACCATTCCAAGAGTCCCCCACATGTCTCAGTCCATTCCATAGGATCCTCTTTGCCCTGCACTGGCTCATCTTTAACGCATAGGATCGACTCACACCACGGTGGCACGTGGGACAGCCATGTGGGAAAGCCTCGAGGGAAAGCCTCGAGGGAAAACCACAGATCCTTTGATCCACGCGACGGGAAGCGTGACATTGCTGCTACAGCCTTGAAGGAAAGCGCACGTGCATGTCCCCACTCGAGACGAGGCCTGACTCCCCTGGGGAGACTCCAGAAGTACCCAAAGATCCATGTCAGCCCCTGAGAGGAATCCTCGGTTCCGGCCCTGAATCCACACAAAGATTTTGGCCCCGGTATCGACAGGAGAGGAATCCCGAGAGGCCCGATAGCAACTCGCATGGGGACTGGCCTTTCCTGAGGCCACCAGGGCGGGTCCCTGATGTCCCCGTCGTAACTCGAGAACACCTGACGCAACTCGAGAAAATCCACGAAGTTCTCCCTTCCAGGAGAGATGAAGCCTATTTCCGATGAGGGGTCTGGAGACTAATGACACCTAACCTCTGGAACTTCGAAAGGGTCTTTCACACCCTTGCTGCAACTCAAGAAGTTCACCGCCATACCCGTCTCCACTCGAGAGGAAGCACGATGATCCCGCCCACATCCAGAGGAGCCCCGTTTTCCCCTCGTAGCTCGAGATATGGGATCCTTTCCCTGCTTTCAACGGGAAAGAATTCCCGGCGTTCCCATCGCATCTCAAGAGGAGGCACTCTCAACAGGAAAGGCGAGAGGAACTCCACTGTCGTACCACCATTCCAAGAGTCCCCCAGATGTCTCATTCCATTCCAGAGGAACCTGTTTGCCCTGCATTGGCTCATCTTTCACGCCGAGGAACGACTCACACCACGGTGGCACTAGGGACTGCCCTGTGGGAAAGCCTCGAGGGAGAACCACAGATCCTTTGATCCACGCGACGGGAAGCGTGACATTGCTTCTACAGTGTGGAAGGAAAGCGCACGTGCATGACCCCACACGAGACGAGGCCTGACTCCCCTGGGGAGACTCCAGAAGTACCCAAAGATCCATATCAGCCCCTGAGAGGAATCCTCGGTTCCGGCCCTGACTCCACACAAGGGTTTTGGCCCCAGTATCGACGGGAGAGGAATCCCGAGAGGCCACATAGCAACTCGCATTGGGACTGACCTTTCCTGAGGCCACCAGGGCGGGTCCCTGAGGTCTCCGTCGTAACTCGAGAACACCTGCCGCAACTCGAGAAAATCCAGGAAGTTCTCCCTTCCAGGCGAGATGAGGCCTATTTCCGATGAGGCGTCTGGAGACTAATGACACCTAACCTCTGGAACTTCGAAAGGGTCTTTCACACCCTTGCTGCAACTCAAGAAGTTCACCGCCATACCCGTCTCCACTCGAGAGGAAGCACGATGGTCCGGCCCACATCCAGAGGAGCCCCGTTTCCCCCTCGTAGCTCGAGATGAGGGATCCTTTCCCTGCTTTCAACGGGAAAGAATTCCCGTTGTTCCCGTCGCATCTCAAGAGGAGGCACTCTCAGCAGGAGAGGCGAGAGGAACTCCATGGTCGTACCACCATGCCAAGAGTCCCCCATTTATCTCAGTACATACCAGAGGAACCTCTTTGCCCTGCAGTGGCTCATCTTTCACGCCGAGGATCGACTCACACCACGGTGGCACGTGGGACAGCCCTGTGGGAAAGCCTTGAGGGAAAGCCTCGAGGGAAAACCACAGATCCTTTGATCCACGCGACGGGAAGCGTGACATTGCTGCTACAGCCTGGAAGGCAAGCACACGTGCATGCCCCCACTCGAGACGAGGCCTGACGCCCCTGGCGAGACTCCAGGAGTACCCAAAGATCCATGTCAGCCCCTGAGAGGAATCCTCGGTTCCGGCCCTTACTCCACACAAGGTTTTTGTCCCTGGTATCGATGGGAGAGGAATCCCAAGAGGACCCCTAGCAACTCGCTTGGGGACTGGCCTCTCCTGAGGCCACCAGGGCGGGTCCCTGAGGTCCCCGTCGTAACTCGAGAACACCTGCCGCAACTCGAGAAAATCCAGGAAGTTCTCCCTTCCAGGCGAGATGAGGCCTATTTCCGATGAGGCGTCTGGAGACAAATGACACCTAACCTCTGGAACTTCGAAAGGGTCTTTCACACCCTTGCTGCAACTCAAGAAGTTCACCACCGTACCCGTCTCCACTCGAGAGGAAGCACGATGGTCCCGCCCACATCCAGAGGAGCCCCGTTTCCCCCTCGTAGCTCGAGATGAGGGATCCTTTCCATGCTTTCAACGGGAAAGAATTCCCGGCGTTCCCGTCGCATCTCAAGAGGAGGCACTCTCAACAGGAAAGGCGAGAGGAACTCCATGGTCGTACCACCATTCCAAGAGTCCCCCAGATGTCTCAGTCCATTCCAGAGGAGCCTCTTTGCCCTGCACTGGCTCATCTTTCACGCCGAGGATCGACTCACACCACGGTGGCACGTGGGACAGCCCTGTGGGAAAGCCTCGAGGGAAAGCCTCGAGGGAAAACCACAGATCCTTTGATCCACGCGACGGGAAGCGTGACATTGCTGCTACAGCCTGGAAGGAAAGCGCACGTGCATGCCCCCACTCGAGACGAGGCCTGACTCCCCTGGGGAGACTCCACAAGTACTCAAAGATCCATGTCAGCCCCTGAGAGGAATCCTCGGTTCCGGCCCTGACTCCACACAAGGTTTTTGGCCCCGGTATCGACGGGAGAGGAATCCCGAGAGGCCCCCTAGCAACTCGCATGGGGACTGGCCTCTCCTGAGGCCACCAGGGCGGGTCCCTGAGGTCCCCGTCGTAACTCGAGAACACCTGCCGCAACTCGAGAAAATCCAGGAAGTTCTCCCTTCCAGGCGAGATGAGGCCTATTTCCGATGAGGCGTCTGGAGACTAATGACACCTAAACTCTGGAACTTCGAAAGGGTCTTTCACACCCTTGCTGCAACTCAAGAAGTTCACCGCCATACCCGTCTCCACTCGAGAGGAAGCACGATGGTCCCGCCCACATCCAGAGGAGACCCGTTTCCCCCTCGGAGCTCGAGATGAGGGATCCATTCCCTGCTTTCAACGGGAAAGAATTCCCGGCGTTCCCGTCGCATCTCAAGAGGAGGCACTCTCAACAGGAAAGGCGAGAGGAACTCCATGGTCGTACCACCATTCCAAGAGTCCCCCAGATGTCTCAGTCCATTCCAGAGGAGCCTCTTTGCCCTGCACTGGCTCATCTTTCACGCCGAGGATCGACTCACACCACGGTGGCACGTGGGACAGCCCTGTGGGAAAGCCTCGAGGGAAAGCCTCGAGGGAAAACCACAGATCCTTTGATCCACGCGACGGGAAGCGTGACATTGCTGCTACAACCTGGAAGGAAAGCGCACGTGCATGCCTCCACTCGAGACGAGGCCTGACTCCCCTGGGGAGACTCCACAAGTACCCAAAGATCCATGTCAGCCCCTGAGAGGAATCCTCGGTTCCGGCCCTGATTCCACACAAGGTTTTTGGCCCTGGTATCGACGGGAGAGGAATCCCGAGAGGCCCCCTAGCAACTCGCATGGGGACTGGCCTCTCCTGAGGCCACCAGGGCGGGTCCCTGAGGTCCCCGTCGTAACTCGACAACACCTGCCGCAACTCGAGAAAATCCAGGAAGTTCTCCCTTCCAGGCGAGATGAGGCCTATTTCCGATGAGGCGTCTGGAGACTAATGACACCTAAACTCTGGAACTTCGAAAGGGTCTTTCACACCCTTGCTGCAACTCAAGAAGTTCACCGCCATACCCGTCTCCACTCGATAGGAAGCACGATGGTCCCGCCCACATCCAGAGGAGACCCGTTTCCCCCTCGGAGCTCGAGATGCGGGATCCATTCCCTGCTTTCAACGGGAAAGAATTCCCGGCGTTCCCGTCGCATCTCAAGAGGAGGCACTCTCAACAGGAAAGGCGAGAGGAACTCCATGGTCGTACCACCATTCCAAGAGTCCCCCAGATGTCTCAGTCCATTCCAGAGGAGCCTCTTTGCCCTGCACTGGCTCATCTTTCACGCCGAGGATCGACTCATACCACGGTGGCACGTGGGACAGCCCTGTGGGAAAGCCTCGAGGGCAAGCCTCGAGGGAAAACCACAGATCCTTTGATCCACGCGACGGGAAGCGTGACATTGCTGCTACAGCCTGGAAGGAAAGCGCACGTGCATGCCCCCACTCGAGACGAGGCCTGACTCCCCTGGGGAGACTCCACAAGTACCCAAAGATCCATGTCAGCCCCTGAGAGGAATCCTCGGTTCCGGCCCTGACTCCACACAAGGTTTTTGGCCCCGGTATCGACGGGAGAGGAATCCCGAGAGGCCCCCTAGCAACTCGCATGGGGACTGGCCTCTCCTGAGGCCACCAGGGCGGGTCCCTGAGGTCCCCGTCGTAACTCGAGAACACCTGCCGCAACTCGAGAAAATCCAGGAAGTTCTCCCTTCCAGGCGAGATGAGGCCTATTTCCGATGAGGCGTCTGGAGACTAATGACACCTAAACTCTGGAACTTCGAAAGGGTCTTTCACACCCTTGCTGCAACTCAAGAAGTTCACCGCCATACCCGTCTCCACTCGAGAGGAAGCACGATGGTCCCGCCCACATCCAGAGGAGACCCGTTTCCCCCTCGGAGCTCGAGATGAGGGATCCATTCCCTGCTTTCAACGGGAAAGAATTCCCGGCGTTCCCGTCGCATCTCAAGAGGAGGCACTCTCAACAGGAAGGTCGAAAGGAACTCCATGGTCGTACCACCATTCCAAGAGTCCCCCAGATGTCTCAGTCCATTCCAGAGGAGCCTCTTTGCCCTGCACTGGCTCATCTTTCACGCCGAGGATCGACTCACACCACGGTGGCACGTGGGACAGCCCTGTGGGAAAGCCTCGAGGGAAAGCCTCGAGGGAAAACCACAGATCCTTTGATCCACGCGACGGGAAGCGTGACATTGCTGCTACAGCCTGAAAGGAAAGCGCACGTGCATGCCCCCACTCGAGACGAGGCCTGACTCCCCTGGGGAGACTCCACAAGTACCCAAAGATCCATGTCAGCCCCTGAGAGGAATCCTCGGTTCCGGCCCTGACTCCACACAAGGTTTTTGGCCCTGGTATCGACGGGAGAGGAATCCCGAGAGGCCCCCTAGCAACTCGCATGGGGACTGGCCTCTCCTGAGGCCACCAGGGCGGGTCCCTGAGGTCCCCGTCGTAACTCGAGAACACCTGCCGCAACTCGAGAAAATCCAGGAAGTTCTCCCTTCCAGGCGAGATGAGGCCTATTTCCGATGAGGCGTCTGGAGACTAATGACACCTAAACTCTGGAACTTCGAAAGGGTCTTTCACACCCTTGCTGCAACTCAAGAAGTTCAACGCCATACCCGTCTCCACTCGAGAGGAAGCACGATGGTCCCGCCCACATCCAGAGGAGACCCGTTTCCCCCTCGGAGCTCGAGATGAGGGATCCATTCCCTGCTTTCAACGGGAAAGAATTCCCGGCGTTCCCGTCGCATCTCAAGAGGAGGCACTCTCAACAGGAAAGGCGAGAGGAACTCCATGGTCGTACCACCATTCCAAGAGTCCCCCAGATGTCTCAGTCCATTCCAGAGGAGCCTCTTTGCCCTGCACTGGCTCATCTTTCACCCCGAGGATCGACTCACACCACGGTGGCACGTGGGACAGCCCTGTGGGAAAGCCTCGAGGGAAAGCCTCGAGGGAAAACCACAGATCCTTTGATCCACGCGACGGGAAGCGTGACATTGCTGCTACAGCCTGGAAGGAAAGCGCACGTGCATGCCCCCACTCGAGACGAGGCCTGACTCCCCTGGGGAGACTCCACAAGTACCCAAAGATCCATGTCAGCCCCTGAGAGGAATCCTCGGTTCCGGCCCTGACTCCACACAAGGTTTTTGGCCCCGGTATCGACGGGAGAGGAATCCCGAAAGGCCCCCTAGCAACTCGCATGGGGACTGGCCTCTCCTGAGGCCACCAGGGCGGGTCCCTGAGGTCCCCGTCGTAACTCGAGAACACCTGCCGCAACTCGAGAAAATCCAGGAAGTTCTCCCTTCCAGGCGAGATGAGGCCTATTTCCGATGAGGCGTCTGAAGACTAATGACACCTAAACTCTGGAACTTCGAAAGGGTCTTTCACACCCTTGCTGCAACTCAAGAAGTTCACCGCCATACCCGTCTCCACTCGAGAGGAAGCACGATGGTCCCGCCCACATCCAGAGGAGCCCCGTTTCACCCTCGGAGCTCGAGATGCGGGATCCATTCCCTGCTTTCAACGGGAAAGAATTCCCGGCGTTCCCGTCGCATCTCAAGAGGAGGCACTCTCAACAGGAAAGGCGAGAGGAACTCCATGGTCGTACCACCATTCCAAGAGTCCCCCAGATGTCTCAGTCCATTCCAGAGGAGCCTCTTTGCCCTGCACTGGCTCATCTTTCACGCCGAGGATCGACTCACACCACGGTGGCACGTGGGACAGCCCTGTGGGAAAGCCTCGAGGGCAAGCCTCGAGGGAAAACCACAGATCCTTTGATCCACGCGACGGGAAGCGTGACATTGCTGCTACAGCCTGGAAGGAAAGCGCACGTGCATGCCCCCACTCGAGACGAGGCCTGACTCCCCTGGGGAGACTCCACAAGTACCCAAAGATCCATGTCAGCCCCTGAGAGGAATCCTCGGTTCCGGCCCTGACTCCACACAAGGTTTTTGGCCCCGGTATCGACGGGAGAGGAATCCCGAAAGGCCCCCTAGCAACTCGCATGGGGACTGGCCTCTCCTGAGGCCACCAGGGCGGGTCCCTGAGGTCCCCGTCGTAACTCGAGAACACCTGCCGCAACTCGAGAAAATCCAGGAAGTTCTCCCTTCCAGGCGAGATGAGGCCTATTTCCGATGAGGCGTCTGGAGACTAATGACACCTAAACTCTGGAACTTCGAAAGGGTCTTTCACACCCTTGCTGCAACTCAAGAAGTTCACCGCCATACCCGTCTCCACTCGAGAGGAAGCACGATGGTCCCGCCCACATCCAGAGGAGACCCGTTTCCCCCTCGGAGCTCGAGATGAGGGATCCATTCCCTGCTTTCAACGGGAAAGAATTCCCGGCGTTCCCGTCGCATCTGAAGAGGAGGCACTGTCAACAGGAAGGTCGAAAGGAACTCCATGGTCGTACCACCATTCCAAGAGTCCCCCAGATGTCTCAGTCCATTCCAGAGGAGCCTCTTTGCCCTGCACTGGCTCATCTTTCACGCCGAGGATCGACTCACACCACGGTGGCACGTGGGACAGCCCTGTGGGAAAGCCTCGAGGGAAAGCCTCGAGGGAAAACCACAGATCCTTTGATCCACGCGACGGGAAGCGTGACATTGCTGCTACAGCCTGAAAGGAAAGCGCACGTGCATGCCCCCACTCGAGACGAGGCCTGACTCCCCTGGGGAGACTCCAGAAGTACCCAAAGATCCATGTCAGCCCCTGAGAGGAATCCTCGGTTCCGGCCCTGACTCCACACAAGGTTTTTGGCCCTGGTATCGACGGGAGAGGAATCCCGAGAGGCCCCCTAGCAACTCGCATGGGGACTGGCCTCTCCTGAGGCCACCAGGGCGGGTCCCTGAGGTCCCCGTCGTAACTCGAGAACACCTGCCGCAACTCGAGAAAATCCAGGAAGTTCTCCCTTCCAGGCGAGATGAGGCCTATTTCCGATGAGGCGTCTGGAGCCTAATGACACGGAACCTCTGGAACTTCGAAAGGGTCTTTCACACCCTTACTGCAACTCAAGAAGTTCACCGCCATACCCGTGTCGACTCGAGAGGAAGCATGAAGGTCCCGCCCACATCCAGAGGAGCCCCGTTTCCCCCTCGTAGCTCGAGATGAGGGATCCTTTCCCTGCTTTCAACGGGAAAGAATTCCCGGCGTTTCCGTCGCATCTCAAGAGGAGGCACTCTCAACAGGAAAGGCGAGAGGAACTCCATGGTCGTACCACCATTCCAAGAGTCCCCGAGATTTCTCAGTCCATTCCAGAGGAACCTCTTTGACCTGCACTGGCTCATCTTTCACGCCGAGGATCGACTCACACCACGGTGGCACGTGGGACAGCCCTGTGGGAAAGCCTCGAGGGCAAACCACAGATCCTTTGATCCACGCAACGGGAAGCATGACATTGCTGCTACAGACTGGAAGGAAAGCGCACGTGCATGCCCCCACTCGAGATGAGGCCTGACTCCCCTGGGGAGACTCCAGAAGTACCCAAAGATCCATGTCAGCCCCTGAGAGGAATCCTCGGTTCAGGCCCTGACTGCACACAAGGTTTCTGGCCCCGGTATCGACGGGAGAGGAATACCGAGAGGCCCCCTAGCAACTCGCATGGGGACTGGCCTCTCCTGAGGCCACCAGGGCGGGTCCCTGAGGTCCCCGTCGTAACTCGACAACACCTGCCGCAACTCGAGAAAATCCAGGAAGTTCTCCCTTCCAGGCGAGATGAGGCCTATTTCCGATGAGGCGTCTGGAGACTAATGACACCTAAACTCTGGAACTTCGAAAGGGTCTTTCACACCCTTGCTGCAACTCAAGAAGTTCACCGCCATACCCGTCTCCACTCGAGAGGAAGCACGATTGTCCCGCCCACATCCAGAGGAGACCCGTTTCCCCCTCGGAGCTCGAGATGAGGGATCCATTCCCTGCTTTCAACGGGAAAGAATTCCCGGCGTTCCCGTCGCATCTCAAGAGGAGGCACTCTCAACAGGAAAGGCGAGAGGAACTCCATGGTCGTACCACCATTCCAAGAGTCCCCCAGATGTCTCAGCCCATTCCAGAGGAGCCTCTTTGCCCTGCACTGGCTCATCTTTCACGCCGAGGATCGACTCACACCACGGTGGCACGTGGGACAGCCCTGTGGGAAAGCCTCGAGGGAAAGCCTCGAGGGAAAACCACAGATCCTTTGATCCACGCGACGGGAAGCGTGACATTGCTGCTACAGCCTGGAAGGAAAGCGCACGTGCATGCCCCCACTCGAGACGAGGCCTGACTCCCCTGGGGAGACTCCACAAGTACCCAAAGATCCATGTCAGCACCTGAGAGGAATCCTCGGTTCCGGCCCTGACTCCACACAAGGTTTTTGGCCCTGGTATCGACGGGAGAGGAATCCCGAGAGGCCCCCTAGCAACTCGCATGGGGACTGGCCTCTCCTGAGGCCACCAGGGCGGGTCCCTGAGGTCCCCGTCGTAACTCGAGAACACCTGCCGCAACTCGAGAAAATCCAGGAAGTTCTCCCTTCCAGGCGAGATGAGGCCTATTTCCGATGAGGCGTCTGGAGACTAATGACACCTAAACTCTGGAACTTCGAAAGGGTCTTTCACACCCTTGCTGCAACTCAAGAAGTTCACCGCCATACCCGTCTCCACTCGAGAGGAAGCACGATGGTCCCGCCCACATCCAGAGGAGACCCGTTTCCACCTCGGAGCTCGAGATGAGGGATCCATTCCCTGCTTTCATCGGGAAAGAATTCCCGGCGTTCCCATCGCATCTCAAGAGGAGGCACTCTCAACAGGAAAGGCGAGAGGAACTCCATGGTCGTACCACCATTCCAAGAGTCCCCCAGATGTCTCAGGCCATTCCAGAGGAGCCTCTTTGCCCTGCACTGGCTCATCTTTCACGCCGAGGATCGACTCACACCACGGTGGCACGTGGGACAGCCCTGTGGGAAAGCCTCGAGGGAAAGCCTCGAGGGAAAACCACAGATCCTTTGATCCACGCGACGGGAAGCGTGACATTGCTGCTACAGCCTGGGAGGAAAGCGCACGTGCATGCCCCCACTCGAGACGAGGCCTGACTCCCCTGGGGAGACTCCACAAGTACCCAAAGATCCATGTCAGCCCCTGAGAGGAATCCTCGGTTCCGGCCCTGACTCCACACAAGGTTTTTGGCCCTGGTATCGACGGGAGAGGAATCCCGAGAGGCCCCCTAGCAACTCGCATGGGGACTGGCCTCTCCTGAGGCCACCAGGGCGGGTCCCTGAGGTCCCCGTCGTAACTCGAGAACACCTGCCGCAACTCGAGAAAATCCAGGAAGTTCTCCCTTCCAGGCGAGATGAGGCCTATTTCCGATGAGGCGTCTGGAGACTAATGACACCTAAACTCTGGAACTTCGAAAGGGTCTTTCACACCCTTGCTGCAACTCAAGAAGTTCACCGCCATACCCGTCTCCACTCGAGAGGAAGCACGATGGTCCCGCCCACATCCAGAGGAGACCCGTTTCCCCCTTGGAGCTCGAGATGAGGGATCCATTCCCTGCTTTCAACGGGAAAGAATTCCCGGCGTTCCCGTCGCATCTCAAGAGGAGGCACTCTCAACAGGAAAGGCGAGAGGAACTCCATGGTCGTACCACCATTCCAAGAGTCCCCCAGATGTCTCAGTCCATTCCAGAGGAGCCTCTTTGCCCTGCACTGGCTCATCTTTCACGCCGATGATCGACTCACACCACGGTGGCACGTGGGACAGCCCTGTGGGAAAGCCTCGAGGGAAAACCACAGATCCTTTGATCCACGCGACGGGAAGCGTGACATTGCTGCTACAGCCTGGAAGGAAAGCGCACGTGCATGCCCCCACTCGAGACGAGGCCTGACTCCCCTGGGGAGACTCCACAAGTACCCAAAGATCCATGTCAGCCCCTGAGAGGAATCCTCGGTTCCGGCCCTGACTCCACACAAGGTTTTTGGCCCCGGTATCGACGGGAGAGGAATCCCGAGAGGCCCCCTAGCAACTCGCATGGGGACTGGCCTCTCCTGAGGCCACCAGGGCGGGTCCCTGAGGTCCCGGTCGTAACTCGAGAACACCTGCCGCAACTCGAGAAAATCCAGGAAGTTCTCCCTTCCAGGCGAGATGAGGCCTATTTCCGATGAGGCGTCTGGAGACTAATGACACCTAAACTCTGGAACTTCGAAAGGGTCTTTCACACCCTCGCTGCAACTCAAGAAGTTCACCGCCATACCCGTCTCCACTCGAGAGGAAGCACGATGGTCCCGCCCACATCCAGAGGAGACCCGTTTCCCCCTCGGAGCTCGAGATGAGGGATCCATTCCCTGCTTTCAACGGGAAAGAATTCCCGGCGTTCCCGTCGCATCTCAAGAGGAGGCACTCTCAACAGGAAAGGCGAGAGGAACTCCATGGTCGTACCACCATTCCAAGAGTCCCCCAGATGTCTCAGTCCATTCCAGAGGAGCCTCTTTGCCCTGCACTGGCTCATCTTTCACGCCGAGGATCGACTCACACCACGGTGGCACGTGGGACAGCCCTGTGGGAAAGCCTCGAGGGAAAGCCTCGAGGGAAAACCACAGATCCTTTGATCCACGCGACGGGAAGCGTGACATTGCTGCTACAGCCTGGAAGGAAAGCGCACGTGCATGCCCCCACTCGAGACGAGGCCTGACTCCCCTGGGGAGACTCCACAAGTACCCAAAGATCCATGTCAGCCCCTGAGAGGAATCCTCGGTTCCGGCCCTGACTCCACACAAGGTTTTTGGCCCTGGTATCGACGGGAGAGGAATCCCGAGAGGCCCCCTAGCAACTCGCATGGGGACTGGCCTCTCCTGAGGCCACCAGGGCGGGTCCCTGAGGTCCCCGTCGTAACTCGAGAACACCTGCCGCAACTCGAGAAAATCCAGGAAGTTCTCCCTTCCAGGCGAGATGAGGCCTATTTCCGATGAGGCGTCTGGAGACTAATGACACCTAAACTCTGGAACTTCGAAAGGGTCTTTCACACCCTTGCTGCAACTCAAGAAGTTCACCGCCATACCCGTCTCCACTCGAGAGGAAGCACGATGGTCCCGCCCACATCCAGAGGAGACCCGCTTCCCCCTTGGAGCTCGAGATGAGGGATCCATTCCCTGCTTTCAACGGGAAAGAATTCCCGGCGTTCCCGTCGCATCTCAAGAGGAGGCACTCTCAACAGGAAAGGCGAGAGGAACTCCATGGTCGTACCACCATTCCAAGAGTCCCCCAGATGTCTCAGTCCATTCCAGAGGAGCCTCTTTGCCCTGCACTGGCTCATCTTTCACGCCGATGATCGACTCACACCACGGTGGCACGTGGGACAGCCCTGTGGGAAAGCCTCGAGGGAAAGCCTCGAGGGAAAACCACAGATCCTTTGATCCACGCGATGGGAAGCGTGACATTGCTGCTACAGCCTGGAAGGAAAGCGCACGTGCATGCCCCCACTCGAGACGAGGCCTGACTCCCCTGGGGAGACTCCAGAAGTACCCAAAGATCCATGTCAGCCCCTAAGAGGAATCCTCGGTTCCGGCCCTGACTCCACACAAGGTTTTTGGCCCCGGTATCGACGGGAGAGGAATCCCGAGAGGCCCCCTAGCAACTCGCATGGGGACTGGCCTCTCCTGAGGCCAACAGGGCGGGTCCCTGAGGTCCCCGTCGTAACTCGAGAACACCTGCCTCAACTCGAGAAAATCCAGGAAGTTCTCCCTTCCAGGCGAGATGAGGCCTATTTCCGATGAGGCCTCTGGAGACAAATGACACCTAACCTCTGGAACTTCGAAAGGGTCTTTCACACCCTTGCTGCAACTCAAGAAGTTCACCGCCGTACCCGTCTCCACTCGAGAGGAAGCACGATGGTCCCGCCCACATCCAGAGGAGCCCCGTTTCCCCCTCGGAGCTCGAGATGAGGGATCCTTTCCCTGCTTTCAACGGGAAAGAATTCCCGGCGTTCCCGTCGCATCTCAAGAGGAGGCACTCTCAACAGGAAAGGCGAGAGGAACTCCATGGTCGTACCACCATTCCAAGAGTCCCCCAGATGTCTCAGTCCATTCCAGAGGAGCCTCTTTGCCCTGCACTGGCTCATCTTTCACGCCGAGGATCGACTCACACCATGGTGGCACGTGGGACAGCCCTGTGGGAAAGCCTCGAGGGAAAGCCTCGAGGGAAAACCACAGATCCTTTGATCCACGCGACGGGAAGCGTGACATTGCTGCTACAGCCTGGAAGGAAAGCGCACGTGCATGCCCCCACTCGAGACGAGGCCTGACTCCCCTGGGGAGACTCCACAAGTACCCAAAGGTCCATGTCAGCCCCTGAGAGGAATCCTCGGTTCCGGCCCTGACTCCACACAAGGTTTTTGGCCCCGGTATCGACGGGAGAGGAATCCCGAGAGGCCCCCTAGCAACTCGCATGGGGACTGGCCTCTCCTGAGGCCACCAGGGCGGGTCCCTGAGGTCCCCGTCGTAACTCGAGAACACCTGCCGCAACTCGAGAAAATCCAGGAAGTTCTCCCTTCCAGGCGAGATGAGGCCTATTTCCGATGAGGCCTCTGGAGACAAATGACACCTAACCTCTGGAACTTCGAAAGGGTCTTTCACACCCTTGCTGCAACTCAAGAAGTTCACCGCCGTACCCGTCTCCACTCGAGAGGAAGCACGATGGTCCCGCCCACATCCAGAGGAGCCCCGTTTCCCCCTCGTAGCTCGAGATGAGGGATCCTTTCCCTGCTTTCAACGGGAAAGAATTCCCGGCGTTCCCGTCGCATCTCAAGAGGAGGCACTCTCAACAGGAAAGGCGAGAGGAACTCCATGGTCGTACCACCATTCCAAGAGTCCCCCAGATGTCTCAGTCCATTCCAGAGGAGCCTCTTTGCCCTGCACTGGCTCATCTTTCACGCCGAGGATCGACTCACACCACGGTGGCACGTGGGACAGCCCTGTGGGAAAGCCTCGAGGGAAAGCCTCGAGGGAAAACCACAGATCCTTTGATCCACGCGACGGGAAGCGTGACATTGCTGCTACAGCCTGGATGGAAAGCGCACGTGCATGCCCCCACTCGAGACGAGGCCTGACTCCCATCGGGAGACACCAGAAAGACCCAAAGATCCATGTCAGCCCCTGAGAGGAATCCTCGGTTCCGGCCCTGACTCCACCCAAGGATTTTGGCCCCGGTATCGACGGGAAAGGAATCCCGAGAGGCCCCCTAGCAACTCGCTAGGGGTCTGGCCTCTCCTGAGGCCACCAGGGCGGGTCGCTGAGGTCCCCGTGGTAACTCGAGAACACCTGCCACAACTCGAGAAAATCCAGGAAGTTCTCCCTTCCAGGCGAGATGAGGCCTATTTCCGATGAGGCGTCTGGAGACTAATGACAGCTAACCTCTGGAACTTCGAAAGGGTCTTTCACACCCTTGCTGCAACTAAAGAAGTTCACCCCCATACCCGTCTCCACTCGAGAGGAAGCACGATGGTCCCGCCCACATCCAGAGGAGCCCCGTTTCCACCTCGTAGCTCGAGATGAGGGATCCTTTCCCTGCTTTCAACGGGAAAGAATTCCCGGTGATCCCGTCGCATCTCAAGAGGAGGCACTCTCAACAGGAAAGGCGAGAGGAACTCCATGGTCGTACCACCATTCCAAGAGTCCCCCAGATGTCTCAGTCCATTCCAGAGGAACCTCTTTGCCCTGCACTGGCTCATCTTTCACGCCGAGGATCGACTCACACCACGGTGGCACGTGGGACAGCCCTGTGGGAAAGCCTCGAGGGAAAGCCTCGAGGGAAAACCACAGATCCTTTGATCCACGCCACGGGAAGCGTGACATTGCTGCTACAGCCTGGAAGGAAAGCGCACGTGCATGCCCCCACTCGAGACGAGGCCTGACTCCCCTGGGGAGACTCCAGAAGTACCCAAAGATCCATGTCAGCCCCTGAGAGGAATGCTCGGTTCCGGCCCTGACTCCACAAAAGGTTTTTGGCCGCAGTATCGACGGGAGAGGAATCCCGAGAGGCCCCTAGCAAATCGCATGGGGACTGGCCTCTCCTGAGGCCACCAGGGCGGGTCCCTGAGGTCCCCGTCGTAACTCGAGAACACCTGCCGCAACTCGAGAAAATCCAGGAAGTTCTCCCTTCCAGGCGAGATGAGGCCTATTTCCGATGAGGCGTCTGGAGACTAATGACACCTAAACTCTGGAACTTCGAAAGGGTCTTTCACACCCTTGCTGCAACTCAAGAAGTTCACCGCCATACCCGTCTCCACTCGAGAGGAAGCACGATGGTCCCGCCCACATCCAGAGGAGACCCGTTTCCCCCTCGAAGCTCGAGATGAGGGATCCATTCCCTGCTTTCAACGGGAAAGAATTCCCGGCGTTCCCGTCACATCTCAAGAGGAGGCACTCTCAACAGGAAAGGCGAGAGGAACTCCATGGTCGTACCACCATTCCAAGAGTCCCCCAGATGTCTCAGTCCATTCCAGAGGAACCTCTTTGCCCTGCACTGGCTCATCTTTCACGCCGAGGATCGAATCACACCACGGTGGCACGTGGGACAGCCCTGTGGGAAAGCCTCAAGGGAAAGCCTCGATTGAAAACCACAGATCCTTTGATCCACGCGACGGGAAGCGTGACATAGCTGCTACAGCCTGGAAGGAAAGCGCACGTGCATACCCCCACTCGAGATGAGGCCTGACTCCCCTGGGGAGACTCCAGAGGTACCCCAAGATCCATGTCAGCCCTTGAGAGGAATCCTCGGATCCGGCCCTGACTCCACACAAGGTTTTTGGCCCCGGTATCGACGGGAGAGGAATCCCGAGAGGCCCCCTAGCACCTCGCATGGGGACTGGCCTTTCCTGAGGCCACCAGGCCGGTCCCTGAGGTCCCCGTCGTAACTCGAGAACACCTGCCGCAACTCGAGAAAATCCAGGAAGTTCTCCCTTCCAGGCGAGATGAGGCCTATTTCCGATGAGGCGTCTGGAGCCTAAGGACACGGAACCTCTGGAACTTCGAAAGGGTCTTTCACACCCTTACTGCAACTCAAGAAGTTCACCGCCATACCCGTGTCGACTCGAGAGGAAGCATGAAGGTCCCGCCCACATCCAGAGGAGCCCCGTTTCCCCCTCGTAGCTCGAGATGAGGGATCCTTTCCCTGCTTTCAACGGGAAAGAATTCCCGGCGTTTCCGTCGCATCTCAAGAGGAGGCACTCTCAACAGGAAAGGCGAGAGGAACTCCATGGTCGTACCACCATTCCAAGAGTCCCCGAGATTTCTCAGTCCATTCCAGAGGAACCTCTTTGACCTGCACTGGCTCATCTTTCACGCCGAGGATCGACTCACACCACGGTGGCACGTGGGACAGCCCTGTGGGAAAGCCTCGAGGGCAAACCACAGATCCTTTGATCCACGCAACGGGAAGCATGACATTGCTGCTACAGACTGGAAGGAAAGCGCACGTGCATGACCCCACTCGAGTTGAGGCCTGACTCCCCTGGGGAGACTCCAGAAGTACCCAAAGATCCATGTCAGCCCCTGAGAGGAATCCTCGGTTCCGGCCCTGACTGCACACAAGGTTTCTGGCCCCGGTATCGACGGGAGAGGAATACCGAGAGGCCCCCTAGCAACTCGCATGGGGACTGGCCTCTCCTGAGGCCACCAGGGCGGGTCCCTGAGGTCCCCGTCGTAACTCGACAACACCTGCCGCAACTCGAGAAAATCCAGGAAGTTCTCCCTTCCAGGCGAGATGAGGCCTATTTCCGATGAGGCCTCTGGAGACTAATGACACCTAAACTCTGGAACTTCGAAAGGGTCTTTCACACCCTTGCTGCAACTCAAGAAGTTCACCGCCATACCCGTCTCCACTCGAGAGGAAGCACGATTGTCCCGCCCACATCCAGAGGAGACCCGTTTCCCCCTCGGAGCTCGAGATGAGGGATCCATTCCCTGCTTTCAACGGGAAAGAATTCCCGGCGTTCCCGTCGCATCTCAAGAGGAGGCACTCTCAACAGGAAAGGCGAGAGGAACTCCATGGTCGTACCACCATTCCAAGAGTCCCCCAGATGTCTCAGTCCATTCCAGAGGAGCCTCTTTGCCCTGCACTGGCTCATCTTTCACGCCGAGGATCGACTCACACCACGGTGGCACGTGGGACAGCCCTGTGGGAAAGCCTCGAGGGAAAGCCTCGAGGGAAAACCACAGATCCTTTGATCCACGCGACGGGAAGCGTGACATTGCTGCTACAGCCTGGAAGGAAAGCGCACGTGCATGCCCCCACTCGAGACGAGGCCTGACTCCCCTGGGGAGACTCCACAAGTACCCAAAGATCCATGTCAGCACCTGAGAGGAATCCTCGGTTCCGGCCCTGACTCCACACAAGGTTTTTGGCCCTGGTATCGACGGGAGAGGAATCCCGAGAGGCCCCCTAGCAACTCGCATGGGGACTGGCCTCTCCTGAGGCCACCAGGGCGGGTCCCTGAGGTCCCCGTCGTAACTCGAGAACACCTGCCGCAACTCGAGAAAATCCAGGAAGTTCTCCCTTCCAGGCGAGATGAGGCCTATTTCCGATGAGGCGTCTGGAGACTAATGACACCTAAACTCTGGAACTTCGAAAGGGTCTTTCACACCCTTGCTGCAACTCAAGAAGTTCACCGCCATACCCGTCTCCACTCGAGAGGAAGCACGATGGTCCCGCCCACATCCAGAGGAGACCCGTTTCCACCTCGGAGCTCGAGATGAGGGATCCATTCCCTGCTTTCAACGGGAAAGAATTCCCGGCGTTCCCATCGCATCTCAAGAGGAGGCACTCTCAACAGGAAAGGCGAGAGGAACTCCATGGTCGTACCACCATTCCAAGAGTCCCCCAGATGTCTCAGGCCATTCCAGAGGAGCCTCTTTGCCCTGCACTGGCTCATCTTTCACGCCGAGGATCGACTCACACCACGGTGGCACGTGGGACAGCCCTGTGGGAAAGCCTCGAGGGAAAGCCTCGAGGGAAAACCACAGATCCTTTGATCCACGCGACGGGAAGCGTGACATTGCTGCTACAGCATGGGAGGAAAGCGCACGTGCATGCCCCCACTCGAGACGAGGCCTGACTCCCCTGGGGAGACTCCACAAGTACCCAAAGATCCATGTCAGCCCCTGAGAGGAATCCTCGGTTCCGGCCCTGACTCCACACAAGGTTTTTGGCCCTGGTATCGACGGGAGAGGAATCCCGAGAGGCCCCCTAGCAACTCGCATGGGGACTGGCCTCTCCTGAGGCCACCAGGGCGGGTCCCTGAGGTCCCCGTCGTAACTCGAGAACACCTGCCGCAACTCGAGAAAATCCAGGAAGTTCTCCCTTCCAGGCGAGATGAGGCCTATTTCCGATGAGGCGTCTGGAGACTAATGACACCTAAACTCTGGAACTTCGAAAGGGTCTTTCACACCCTTGCTGCAACTCAAGAAGTTCACCGCCATACCCGTCTCCACTCGAGAGGAAGCACGATGGTCCCGCCCACATCCAGAGGAGACCCGTTTCCCCCTTGGAGCTCGAGATGAGGGATCCATTCCCTGCTTTCAACGGGAAAGAATTCCCGGCGTTCCCGTCGCATCTCAAGAGGAGGCACTCTCAACAGGAAAGGCGAGAGGAACTCCATGGTCGTACCACCATTCCAAGAGTCCCCCAGATGTCTCAGTCCATTCCAGAGGAGCCTCTTTGCCCTGCACTGGCTCATCTTTCACGCCGATGATCGACTCACACCACGGTGGCACGTGGGACAGCGCTGTGGGAAAGCCTCGAGGGAAAACCACAGATCCTTTGATCCACGCGACGGGAAGCGTGACATTGCTGCTACAGCCTGGAAGGAAAGCGCACGTGCATGCCCCCACTCGAGACGAGGCCTGACTCCCCTGGGGAGACTCCACAAGTACCCAAAGATCCATGTCAGCCCCTGAGAGGAATCCTCGGTTCCGGCCCTGACTCCACACAAGGTTTTTGGCCCCGGTATCGACGGGAGAGGAATCCCGAGAGGCCCCCTAGCAACTCGCATGGGGACTGGCCTCTCCTGAGGCCACCAGGGCGGGTCCCTGAGGTCCCCGTCGTAACTCGAGAACACCTGCCGCAACTCGAGAAAATCCAGGAAGTTCTCCCTTCCAGGCGAGATGAGGCCTATTTCCGATGAGGCGTCTGGAGACTAATGACACCTAAACTCTGGAACTTCGAAAGGGTCTTTCACACCCTCGCTGCAACTCAAGAAGTTCACCGCCATACCCGTCTCCACTCGAGAGGAAGCACGATGGTCCCGCCCACATCCAGAGGAGACCCGTTTCCCCCTCGGAGCTCGAGATGAGGGATCCATTCCCTGCTTTCAACGGGAAAGAATTCCCGGCGTTCCCGTCGCATCTCAAGAGGAGGCACTCTCAACAGGAAAGGCGAGAGGAACTCCATGGTCGTACCACCATTCCAAGAGTCCCCCAGATGTCTCAGTCCATTCCAGAGGAGCCTCTTTGCCCTGCACTGGCTCATCTTTCACGCCGATGATCGACTCACACCACGGTGGCACGTGGGACAGCCCTGTGGGAAAGCCTCGAGGGAAAGCCTCGAGGGAAAACCACAGATCCTTTGATCCACGCGATGGGAAGCGTGACATTGCTGCTACAGCCTGGAAGGAAAGCGCACGTGCATGCCCCCACTCGAGACGAGGCCTGACTCCCCTGGGGAGACTCCAGAAGTACCCAAAGATCCATGTCAGCCCCTAAGAGGAATCCTCGGTTCCGGCCCTGACTCCACACAAGGTTTTTGGCCCCGGTATCGACGGGAGAGGAATCCCGAGAGGCCCCCTAGCAACTCGCATGGGGACTGGCCTCTCCTGAGGCCAACAGGGCGGGTCCCTGAGGTCCCCGTCGTAACTCGAGAACACCTGCCTCAACTCGAGAAAATCCAGGAAGTTCTCCCTTCCAGGCGAGATGAGGCCTATTTCCGATGAGGCCTCTGGAGACAAATGACACCTAACCTCTGGAACTTCGAAAGGGTCTTTCACACCCTTGCTGCAACTCAAGAAGTTCACCGCCGTACCCGTCTCCACTCGAGAGGAAGCACGATGGTCCCGCCCACATCCAGAGGAGCCCCGTTTCCCCCTCGGAGCTCGAGATGAGGGATCCTTTCCCTGCTTTCAACGGGAAAGAATTCCCGGCGTTCCCGTCGCATCTCAAGAGGAGGCACTCTCAACAGGAAAGGCGAGAGGAACTCCATGGTCGTACCACCATTCCAAGAGTCCCCCAGATGTCTCAGTCCATTCCAGAGGAGCCTCTTTGCCCTGCACTGGCTCATCTTTCACGCCGAGGATCGACTCACACCATGGTGGCACGTGGGACAGCCCTGTGGGAAAGCCTCGAGGGAAAGCCTCGAGGGAAAACCACAGATCCTTTGATCCACGCGACGGGAAGCGTGACATTGCTGCTACAGCCTGGAAGGAAAGCGCACGTGCATGCCCCCACTCGAGACGAGGCCTGACTCCCCTGGGGAGACTCCACAAGTACCCAAAGGTCCATGTCAGCCCCTGAGAGGAATCCTCGGTTCCGGCCCTGACTCCACACAAGGTTTTTGGCCCCGGTATCGACGGGAGAGGAATCCCGAGAGGCCCCCTAGCAACTCGCATGGGGACTGGCCTCTCCTGAGGCCACCAGGGCGGGTCCCTGAGGTCCCCGTCGTAACTCGAGAACACCTGCCGCAACTCGAGAAAATCCAGGAAGTTCTCCCTTCCAGGCGAGATGAGGCCTATTTCCGATGAGGCCTCTGGAGACAAATGACACCTAACCTCTGGAACTTCGAAAGGGTCTTTCACACCCTTGCTGCAACTCAAGAAGTTCACCGCCGTACCCGTCTCCACTCGAGAGGAAGCACGATGGTCCCGCCCACATCCAGAGGAGCCCCGTTTCCCCCTCGTAGCTCGAGATGAGGGATCCTTTCCCTGCTTTCAACGGGAAAGAATTCCCGGCGTTCCCGTCGCATCTCAAGAGGAGGCACTCTCAACAGGAAAGGCGAGAGGAACTCCATGGTCGTACCACCATTCCAAGAGTCCCCCAGATGTCTCAGTCCATTCCAGAGGAGCCTCTTTGCCCTGCACTGGCTCATCTTTCACGCCGAGGATCGACTCACACCACGGTGGCACGTGGGACAGCCCTGTGGGAAAGCCTCGAGGGAAAGCCTCGAGGGAAAACCACAGATCCTTTGATCCACGCGACGGGAAGCGTGACATTGCTGCTACAGCCTGGATGGAAAGCGCACGTGCATGCCCCCACTCGAGACGAGGCCTGACTCCCATCGGGAGACACCAGAAAGACCCAAAGATCCATGTCAGCCCCTGAGAGGAATCCTCGGTTCCGGCCCTGACTCCACCCAAGGATTTTGGCCCCGGTATCGACGGGAAAGGAATCCCGAGAGGCCCCCTAGCAACTCGCTAGGGGTCTGGCCTCTCCTGAGGCCACCAGGGCGGGTCGCTGAGGTCCCCGTGGTAACTCGAGAACACCTGCCACAACTCGAGAAAATCCAGGAAGTTCTCCCTTCCAGGCGAGATGAGGCCTATTTCCGATGAGGCGTCTGGAGACTAATGACAGCTAACCTCTGGAACTTCGAAAGGGTCTTTCACACCCTTGCTGCAACTAAAGAAGTTCACCCCCATACCCGTCTCCACTCGAGAGGAAGCACGATGGTCCCGCCCACATCCAGAGGAGCCCCGTTTCCACCTCGTAGCTCGAGATGAGGGATCCTTTCCCTGCTTTCAACGGGAAAGAATTCCCGGTGATCCCGTCGCATCTCAAGAGGAGGCACTCTCAACAGGAAAGGCGAGAGGAACTCCATGGTCGTACCACCATTCCAAGAGTCCCCCAGATGTCTCAGTCCATTCCAGAGGAACCTCTTTGCCCTGCACTGGCTCATCTTTCACGCCGAGGATCGACTCACACCACGTTGGCACGTGGGACAGCCCTGTGGGAAAGCCTCGAGGGAAAGCCTCGAGGGAAAACCACAGATCCTTTGATCCACGCCACGGGAAGCGTGACATTGCTGCTACAGCCTGGAAGGAAAGCGCACGTGCATGCCCCCACTCGAGACGAGGCCTGACTCCCCTGGGGAGACTCCAGAAGTACCCAAAGATCCATGTCAGCCCCTGAGAGGAATGCTCGGTTCCGGCCCTGACTCCACACAAGGTTTTTGGCCGCAGTATCGACGGGAGAGGAATCCCGAGAGGCCCCTAGCAAATCGCATGGGGACTGGCCTCTCCTGAGGCCACCAGGGCGGGTCCCTGAGGTCCCCGTCTTAACTCAAGAACACCTGCAGCAACTCGAGAAAATCCAGGAAGTTCTCCCTTCCAGGCGAGATGAGGCCTATTTCCGATGAGGCGTCTGGAGACTAATGACACCTAACCTCTGGAACTTCGAAAGGGTCTTTCACACCCTTGCTGCAACTCAAGAAGTTCACCGCCATACCCGTCTCCACTCGAGAGGAAGCACGATGGTCCCGCCCACATCCAGAGGAGCCCCGTTTCCCCCTCGTAGCTCCAGATGAGGGATCCTTTCCCTGCTTTCAACGGGAAAGAATTCCCGGCGTTCCCGTCGCATCTCAAGAGGAGGCACTCTCAACAGGAAAGTTGAGAGGAACTCCATGGTCGTACCACCATTCCAAGAGTCCCCCAGATGTCTCAGTCCATTCCAGAGGAACCTCTTTGCCCTGCACTGGCTCATCTTTCACGCCGAGGATCGACTCACACCACGGTGGCACGTGGGACAGCCCTGTGGGAAAGCCTCGAGGAAAATCCTCGAGGGAAAACCACAGATCCTTTGATCCACGCGATGGGAAGCGTGACATTGCTGCTACAGCCTGGAAGGAAAGCGCACGTGCATGCCCCCACTCGAGACGAGGCCTGACTACCCTGGGGAGACTTCAGAAGTACCCAAAGATCCATGTCAGCCCCTGAGAGTAATCCTCGGTTCCGGCCCTGAATCCACACAAGGTTTTTGGCCCCGGTATCGACGGGAGAGGAATCCCGAGAGGCCCCCTAGCAACTCGCTAGGGGTCTGGCCTCTCCTGAGGCCACTAGGGCGGGTCGCTGAGGTCCCCGTCGTAAGTCGACAACACCTGCCACAACTCGAGAAAATCCAGGAAGTTCTCCCTTCCAGGCGAGATGAGGCCTATTTCCGATGAGGCGTCTGGAGACTAATGACACCTAACCTCTGGAACTTCGAAAGGGTCTTTCACACCCTTGCTGCAACTAAAGAATTTCACCCCCATACCCGTCTCCACTCGAGAGGAAGCACGATGGTCCCGCCCACATCCAGAGGAGCCCCGTTTCCACCTCGTAGCTCGAGATGAGGGATCCTTTCCCTGCTTTCAACGGGAAAGAATTCCCGGTGATCCCGTCGCATCTCAAGAGGAGGCACTCTCAACAGGAAAGGCGAGAGGAACTCCATGGTCGTACCACCATGCCAAGAGTCCCCCAGATGTCTCAGTCCATTCCAGAGGAACCTCTTTGCCCTGCACTGGCTCATCTTTCACGCCGAGGATCGACTCACACCACGGTGGCACGTGGGACAGCCCTGTGGGAAAGCCTCGAGGGAAAGCCTCGAGGGAAAACCACAGATCCTTTGATCCACGCGACGGGAAGCGTGACATTGCTGCTACAGTCTGGAAGGAAAGCGCACGTGCATGCCCCCACTTGAGACGAGGCCTGACTACCCTGGGGAGACTTCAGAAGTACCCAAAGATCCATGTCAGCCCCTGAGAGGAATCCTCGGTTCCGGCCCTGACTCCACACAAGGTTTTTGGCCCCGGTATCGACGGGAGAGGAATCCCGAGAGGCCCCCTAGCAACTCGCATGTGGTCTGGCCTCTCCTGAGGCCACCAGGGCGGGTCCTTGAGGTCCCCGTCGTAACTCGAGAACACCTGCCGCAACTCGAGAAAATCCAGGAAGTTCTCCCTTCCAGGCGAGATGTGGCCTCTTTCCGATGAGGCGTCTGGAGACTAATGACACCTAACCTCTGGAACGTCGAAAGGGTCTTTCACAGCCTTGCTGCAACTCAAGAAGTTCACCGCCATACGCGTCTCCACTCGAGAGGAAGCACGATGGTCCCGCCCACATCCAGGGGAGCCCCATTTGCCCCTCGTAGCTCGTGATGAGGGATCCTTTCCCTGCTTTCAACGGGAAAGAATTCCCGGCGTTCCCGTCGCATCTCAAGTGGAGGCACTCTCAACAGGAAAGGGGAGAGGAACTCCATGGTCGTACCACGATGCCAAGAGTCCCCCAGATGTCTCAGTCCATTACCGAGGAACCTCTTTGCCCTGCACTGGCTCATCTTTCACGCCGAGGATCGACTCACATCACTGTGGCACGTGGGACAGGCATGTGGGATAGCCTCGAGGGAAAGCCTCGAGGGAAAACCACAGATCCTTTGATCCAAGCGACGGGAAGCGTGACATTGCTGCTACAGCCTGGAAGGCAAGCACACGTGCATGCCCCCACTCGAGACGAGGCCTGACGCCCCTGGCGAGACTCCAGGAGTACCCAAAGATCCATGTCAGCCCCTGAGAGGAATCCTCGGTTCCGGCCCTTACTCCACTCAAGGGTTTTGTCCCTGGTATCGACGGGAGAGGAATCCCGAGAGGACCCCTAGCAACTCGCTTGGGGACTGGCCTCTCCTGAGGCCACCAGGGCGGGTCCCTGAGGTCCCCGTCGTAACTCGAGAACACCTGCCGCAACTCGAGAAAATCCAGGAAGTTCTCCCTTCCAGGCGAGATGAGGCCTATTTCCGATGAGGCGTCTGGAGACTAATGACACCTAACCTCTGGAACTTCGAAAGGGTCTTTCACACCCTTGCTGCAACTCAAGAAGTTCACCGCCATACCCGTCTCCACTCGAGAGCAAGCACGATGGTCCCGCCCACATCCAGAGGAGCCCCGTTTCCCCCTCGTAGCTCGAGATGAGGGATCCTTTCCCTGCTTTCAGCGGGAAAGAATTCCCGGCGTTCCCGTCGCATCTCAAGAGGAGGCACTCTCGACAGGAAAGTCGAGAGGAGCTCCATGGTCGTACCACCATTCCAAGAGTCCCCCACATGTCTCAGTCCATTCCATAGGATCCTCTTTGCCCTGCACTGGCTCATCTTTAACGCATAGGATCGACTCACACCACGGTGGCACGTGGGACAGCCATGTGGGAAAGCCTCGAGGGAAAGCCTCGAGGGAAAACCACAGATCCTTTGATCCACGCGACGGGAAGCGTGACATTGCTGCTACAGCCTGGAAGGAAAGCGCACGTGCATGTCCCCACTCGAGACGAGGCCTGACTCCCCTGGGGAGACTCCAGAAGTACCCAAAGATCCATGTCAGCCCCTGAGAGGAATCCTCGGTTCCGGCCCTGAATCCACACAAAGATTTTGGCCCCGGTATCGACAGGAGAGGAATCCCGAGAGGCCCGATAGCAACTCGCATGGGGACTGGCCTTTCCTGAGGCCACCAGGGCGGGTCCCTGATGTCCCCGTCGTAACTCGAGAACACCTGACGCAACTCGAGAAAATCCACGAAGTTCTCCCTTCCAGGAGAGATGAAGCCTATTTCCGATGAGGGGTCTGGAGACTAATGACACCTAACCTCTGGAACTTCGAAAGGGTCTTTCACACCCTTGCTGCAACTCAAGAAGTTCACCGCCATACCCGTCTCCACTCGAGAGGAAGCACGATGATCCCGCCCACATCCAGAGGAGCCCCGTTTTCCCCTCGTAGCTCGAGATATGGGATCCTTTCCCTGCTTTCAACGGGAAAGAATTCCCGGCGTTCCCATCGCATCTCAAGAGGAGGCACTCTCAACAGGAAAGGCGAGAGGAACTCCACTGTCGTACCACCATTCCAAGAGTCCCCCAGATGTCTCATTCCATTCCAGAGGAACCTGTTTGCCCTGCATTGGCTCATCTTTCACGCCGAGGAACGACTCACACCACGGTGGCACTAGGGACAGCCCTGTGGGAAAGCCTCGAGGGAGAACCACAGATCCTTTGATCCACGCGACGGGAAGCGTGACATTGCTTCTACAGTGTGGAAGGAAAGCGCACGTGCATGACCCCACACGAGACGAGGCCTGACTCCCCTGGGGAGAGTCCAGAAGTACCCAAAGATCCATATCAGCCCCTGAGAGGAATCCTCGGTTCCGGCCCTGACTCCACACAAGGGTTTTGGCCCCAGTATCGACGGGAGAGGAATCCCGAGAGGCCACATAGCAACTCGCATTGGGACTGACCTTTCCTGAGGCCACCAGGGCGGGTCCCTGTGGTCTCCGTTGTAACTCGAGAACACCTGCCGCAACTCGAGAAAATCCAGGAAGTTCTCCCTTCCAGGCGAGATGAGGCCTCTTTCCGATGAGGCGTCTGGAGACTAATGACACCTAACCTCTGGAACGTCGAAAGGGTCTTTCACAGCCTTGCTGCAACTCAAGAAGTTCACCGCCATACGCGTCTCCACTCGAGAGGAAGCACGATGGTCCCGCCCACATCCAGAGGAGACCCATTTGCCCCTCGTAGCTCGTGATGAGGGATCCTTTCCCTGCTTTCAACGGGAAAGAATTCCCGGCGTTCCCGTCGCATCTCAAGTGGAGGCACTCTCAACAGGAAAGGGGAGAGGAACTCCATGGTCGTACTACGATGCCAAGAGTCCCCCAGATGTCTCAGTCCATTACCGAGGAAACTCTTTGCCCTGCACTGGCTCATCTTTCACGCCGAGGATCGACTCACATCACTGTGGCACGTGGGACAGGCATGTGGGATAGCCTCGAGGGAAAGCCTCGAGGGAAAACCACAGATCCTTTGATCCACGCGACGGGAAGCGTGACATTGCTGCTACAGCCTGGAAGGCAAGCACACGTGCATGCCCCCACTCGAGAAGAGGCCTGACGCCCCTGGCGAGACTCCAGGAGTACCCAAAGATCCATGTCAGCCCCTGAGAGGAATCCTCGGTTCCGGCCCTTACTCCACTCAAGGGTTTTGTCCCTGGTATCGACGGGAGAGGAATCCCGAGAGGACCCCTAGCAACTCGCTTGGGGACTGGCCTCTCCTGAGGCCACCAGGGCGGGTCCCTGAGGTCCCCGTCGTAACTCGAGAACACCTGCCGCAACTCGAGAAAATCCAGGAAGTTCTCCCTTCCAGGCGAGATGAGGCCTATTTCCGATGAGGCGTCTGGAGACTAATGACACCTAACCTCTGGAACTTCGAAAGGGTCTTTCACACCCTTGCTGCAACTCAAGAAGTTCACCGCCATACCCGTGTCCACTCGAGAGGAAGCACGATGGTCCCGCCCACATCCAGAGGAGCCCCGTTTCCCCCTCGGAGCTCGAGATGAGGGATCCTTTCCCTGCTTTCAGCGGGAAAGAATTCCCGGCGTTCCCGTCGCATCTCAAGAGGAGGCACTCTCGACAGGAAAGTCGAGAGGAGCTCCATGGTCGTACCACCATTCCAAGAGTCCCCCACATGTCTCAGTCCATTCCATAGGATCCTCTTTGCCCTGCACTGGCTCATCTTTAACGCATAGGATCGACTCACACCACGGTGGCACGTGGGACAGCCATGTGGGAAAGCCTCGAGGGAAAGCCTCGAGGGAAAACCACAGATCCTTTGATCCACGCGACGGGAAGCGTGACATTGCTGCTACAGCCTGGAAGGAAAGCGCACGTGCATGTCCCCACTCGAGACGAGGCCTGACTCCCCTGGGGAGACTCCAGAAGTACCCAAAGATCCATGTCAGCCCCTGAGAGGAATCCTCGGTTCCGGCCCTGAATCCACACAAAGATTTTGGCCCCGGTATCGACAGGAGAGGAATCCCGAGAGGCCCGATAGCAACTCGCATGGGGACTGGCCTTTCCTGAGGCCACCAGGGCGGGTCCCTGATGTCCCCGTCGTAACTCGAGAACACCTGACGCAACTCGAGAAAATCCACGAAGTTCTCCCTTCCAGGAGAGATGAAGCCTATTTCCGATGAGGGGTCTGGAGACTAATGACACCTAACCTCTGGAACTTCGAAAGGGTCTTTCACACCCTTGCTGCAACTCAAGAAGTTCACCGCCATACCCGTCTCCACTCGAGAGGAAGCACGATGATCCCGCCCACATCCAGAGGAGCCCCGTTTTCCCCTCGTAGCTCGAGATATGGGATCCTTTCCCTGCTTTCAACGGGAAAGAATTCCCGGCGTTCCCATCGCATCTCAAGAGGAGGCACTCTCAACAGGAAAGGCGAGAGGAACTCCACTGTCGTACCACCATTCCAAGAGTCCCCCAGATGTCTCATTCCATTCCAGAGGAACCTGTTTGCCCTGCATTGGCTCATCTTTCACGCCGAGGAACGACTCACACCGCGGTGGCACTAGGGACTGCCCTGTGGGAAAGCCTCGAGGGAGAACCACAGATCCTTTGATCCACGCGACGGGAAGCGTGACATTGCTTCTACAGTGTGGAAGGAAAGCGCACGTGCATGACCCCACACGAGACGAGGCCTGACTCCCCTGGGGAGACTCCAGAAGTACCCAAAGATCCATATCAGCCCCTGAGAGGAATCCTCGGTTCCGGCCCTGACTCCACACAAGGGTTTTGGCCCCAGTATCGACGGGAGAGGAATCCCGAGAGGCCACATAGCAACTCGCATTGGGACTGACCTTTCCTGAGGCCACCAGGGCGGGTCCCTGAGGTCTCTGTCGTAACTCGAGAACACCTGCCGCAACTCGAGAAAATCCAGGAAGTTCTCCCTTCCAGGCGAGATGAGGCCTATTTCCGATGAGGCGTCTGGAGACTAATGACACCTAACCTCTGGAACTTCGAAAGGGTCTTTCACACCCTTGCTGCAACTCAAGAAGTTCACCGCCATACCCGTCTCCACTCGAGAGGAAGCACGATGGTCCGGCCCACATCCAGAGGAGCCCCGTTTCCCCCTCGTAGCTCGAGATGAGGGATCCTTTCCCTGCTTTCAACGGGAAAGAATTCCCGTTGTTCCCGTCGCATCTCAAGAGGAGGCACTCTCAGCAGGAGAGGCGAGAGGAACTCCATGGTCGTACCACCATGCCAAGAGTCCCCCATTTATCTCAGTACATACCAGAGGAACCTCTTTGCCCTGCAGTGGCTCATCTTTCACGCCGAGGATCGACTCACACCACGGTGGCACGTGGGACAGCCCTGTGGGAAAGCCTTGAGGGAAAGCCTCGAGGGAAAACCACAGATCCTTTGATCCACGCGACGGGAAGCGTGACATTGCTGCTACAGCCTGGAAGGCAAGCACACGTGCATGCCCCCACTCGAGACGAGGCCTGACGCCCCTGGCGAGACTCCAGGAGTACCCAAAGATCCATGTCAGCCCCTGAGAGGAATCCTCGGTTCCGGCCCTTACTCCACACAAGGTTTTTGTCCCTGGTATCGATGGGAGAGGAATCCCAAGAGGACCCCTAGCAACTCGCTTGGGGACTGGCCTCTCCTGAGGCCACCAGGGCGGGTCCCTGAGGTCCCCGTCGTAACTCGAGAACACCTGCCGCAACTCGAGAAAATCCAGGATGTTCTCCCTTCCAGGCGAGATGAAGCCTATTTCCGATGAGGGGTCTGGAGACTAATGACACCTAACCTCTGGAACTTCGAAAGGGTCTTTCACACCCTTGCTGCAACTCAAGATGTTCACCGCCATACCCGTCTCCACTCGAGAGGAAGCACGTTGGTCCCGCCCACATCCAGAGGAGCCCCGTTTACCCCTCGTAGCTCGAGATGAGGGATCCTTTCCCTGCATTCAACAGGAAAGAATTCCCGGCGTTCCCATCGCATCTCAAGAGGAGGTACTCTCGACAGGAAAGTCGAGAGGAACTCCATGGTCTTACCACCATGCCAAGAGTCCCCCACATGTCTCAGTCCATTCCATAGGATCCTCTTTGCCCTGCACTGGCTCATCTTTCACGCCTAGGATCGACTCACACCACGGTGGCACGTGGGACAGCCATGTGGGAAAGCCTCGAGGGAAAGCCTCGAGGGAAAACCACAGATCCCTTGATCCACGCCACGGGAAGCGTGACATTGCTTCTACAGCCTGGAAGGAAAGCGCACGTGCATGCCCCCACTCGAGACGAGGCCTGACTCCCCTGGGGAGACTCCAGAAGTACCCAAAGATCCATGTCAGCCCCTGAGAGGAATCCTCGGTTCCGGCCCTGAATCCACACAAAGATTTTGGCCCTGGTATCGACAGGAGAGGAATCCCGAGAGGCCCGATAGCAACTCGCATGGGGACTGGCCTTTCCTGAGGCCACCAGGGCGGGTCCCTGATGTCCCCGTCGTAACTCGAGAACACCTGCCGCAACTCGAGAAAATCCACGAAGTTCTCCCTTCCAGGAGAGATGAAGCCTATTTCCGATGAGGGGTCTGGAGACTAATGACACCTAACCTCTGGAACTTCGAAAGGGTCTTTCACACCCTTGCTGCAACTCAAGAAGTTCACCGCCATACCCGTCTCCACTCGAGAGGAAGCACGATGGTCCCGCCCACATCCAGAGGAGCCCCGTTTCCCCCTCGTAGCTCGAGATGAGGGATCCTTTCCCTGCTTTCAACGGGAAAGTATTCCCAGCGTTCCCGTCGCATCTCAAGAGGAGGCACTCTCAATTGGAAAGGCGAGAGGAACTCCATGGTCGAACCACCATTCCAAGAGTCAACCAGATGTCTCAGTCCATTCCAGAGGAACCTTTTTGCCCTGTACTGGCTCATCTTTCACGCCGAGGATCGACTCACACGACAGTGGCACGTGGGACTGCCGTGTGGGAAAGCCTCGAGGGAGGGCCTCGAGGGAAAACCACAGATCCTTTGTTCCACACGACGGGAAGCGTGACATTGCTGCTACAGCCTGGAAGGAAAGCGTACGTGCATGCCCGCACTCGAGACGAGGCCTGACTCCCCTGGGGAGACTCCAGAAGTACCCAAAGATCCATGTCAGCCCCTGAGAGGAATCCTCGGTTCCGGCACTGACTCCACACAAGGTTTTTGGCCCCGGTATCGACGGGAGAGTAATCCCGAGAGTCCCCCTAGCAACTCGCATGGGGACTGGCCTCTCCTGAGGCCACCAGGGCGGGTCCCTGAGGTCCCCGTCGTAACTCGAGAAAACCTGCCGCAACTCGAGAAAATCCAGGAAGTTCTCCCTTCCAGGCGAGATGAGGCCTATTTCCGATGATGCATCTGAAGAGTAATGACACCTAACCTCTGGAACTTCGAAACGGTCTTTCAAACCCTTGCTGCAACTCAAGAAGTTCACCTCCATTCCCGTCTCCACTCGAGAGGAAGCACGATCGTCCCGCCCTCATCCAGAGGAGCCCCGTTTCCCCCTCGCAGCTCGAGATGAGGGATCCTTTTCCTGCTTTCAACGGGAAAGAATACCCGGCGTTCCCGTCGCTTCTCAAGAGGAGGCACTCTCAACAGGAAAGGCTAGAGGAACTCCATGGTCGTACCACCATGCCAAGAGTACCCCAGATGTCTCAGTCCATTCCAGAGGAACCTCTTTGCCCTGCACTGGCTCATCTTTCACGCCGAGGATCGACTCACACCACGGTGGCACGTGACACAACCCTGTGGCAAAGCCTCGAGGGAAAGCCTCGAGGGAAAACCACAGATCCTTTGATCCACGCGACGGGAAGCGTGACATTGCTGCTACAGCCTGGAAGGAAAGCGCACGTGCATGCCCCCACTCGAGACGAGGCCTGACTCCCCTGGGGAGACTCCAGAAGTACCCAAAGATCCATGTCAGCCCCTGAGAGGAATCCTCGGTCCCGGCCCTGACTCCACACAAGGTTTTTGGCCCCGGTATCGACGGGATAGGAATCCCGAGAGGCCCCCTAGCAACTCGCATGGGGACTGGCCTCTCCTGAGGCCACCAGGGCGGGTCCCTGAGGTCCCCGTCGTAACTCGAGAACACCTGCCGCAACTCGAGAAAATCCAGGAAGTTCTCCCTTCCAGGCGAGATGAGGCCTATTTCCGATGAGGCGTCTGGAGACTAATGACACCTAACCTCTGGAACTTCGAAAGGGTCTTTCACACCCTTTCTGCAACTCAAGAAGTTCACCGCCATACCCGTCTCCACTCGAGAGGAAGCACGATGGTCCCGCCCACATCCAGAGGAGCCCCGTTTCCCCTCGGAGCTCGAGATGAGGGATCCTTTCCCTGCTTTCAACGGGAAAGAATTCCCGGCGATCCCGTCGCATCTCAAGAGGAGGCACTCTCCACAGAAAAGCCGAGAGGAACTCCATGGTCGTACCACCATTCCAAGAGTCCCCCAGATGTCTCAGTCCATTCCAGATGAACCTTTTGCCCTGCACTGGCTCATCTTTCACGCCGAGGATCGACTCACACCACGGTGGCACGTGGGACAGCCCTGTGGGAAAGCCTCGAGGGAAAGCCTCGAGGGAAAACCACAGATCCTTTGATCCACGAGACGGGAAGCGTGACATTGCTGCTACAGCCTGGAAGGAAAGCGCACGTGCATGCCCCCACTGGAGACGAGGCCTCTCTCCCCAGGCGAGACTCCAGAAGTACCCAAAGATCCATATCAGCCCCTGAGAGGAATCCTCGGTTCCGGCCCTGACCCAACACAAGGTTTTTGGCCCCGGTATCGACGGGAGAGGAATCCCGAGAGGCCCACTAGCAATTCGCATGGGGACTGGCCTCTCCTGAGGCCACCAGGGCGGGTCCCTGAGGTCCCCGTCGTAACTCGGGAACACCTGCCGCAACTCGAGAAAATCCAGGAAGTTCTCCCTTCCAGGCGAGATGAGGCCTATTTCCGATGAGGCGTCTGGAGACTAATGACACCTAACCTCTGGAACTTCGAAAGGGTCTTTCACACCCTTGCTGCAACTCAAGAAGTTCACCGCCATACCCGTCTCCACTCGAGAGGAAGCACGATGGTCCCGCCCACATCCAGAGGAGCCCCGTTTCCCCCTCGGAGCTCGAGATGAGGGATCCTTTACCTGCTTTCAACGGGAAAGAATTCCCGGCGATCCCGTCGCATCTCAAGAGGAGGCACTCTCCACAGAAAAGCCGAGAGGAACTCCATGGTCGTACCACCATTCCAAGAGTCCCCCAGATGTCTCAGTCCATTCCAGATGAACCTCTTTGCCCTGCACTGGCTCATCTTTCACGCCGAGGATCGACTCACACCACGGTGGCACGTGGGACAGCCCTGTGGGAAAGCCTCGAGGGAAAGCCTCGAGGGAAAACCACAGATCCTTTGATCCACGCGACGGGAAGCGTGACATTGCTGCTAGAGCCTGGAAGGAAAGCGCACGTGCATGCCCCCACTGGAGACGAGGCCTGTCTCCCCAGGCGAGACTCCAGAAGTACCCAAAGATCCATATCAGCCCCTGAGAGGAATCCTCGGTTCCGGCCCTGACGCCACACAAGGTTTTTGGCCCCGGTATCGACGGGAGAGGAATCCCGAGAGGCCCCCTAGCAACTCGCATGGGGACTGGCCTCTCCTGAGGCCACCAGGGCGGGTCCCTGAGGTCCCCGTCGTAACTCGAGAACACCTGCCGCAACTCGAGAAAATCCAGGAAGTTCTCCCTTCCAGGCGAGATGAGGCCTATTTCCGATGAGGCGTCTGGAGACTAATGACACCTAAACTCTGGAACTTCGAAAGGGTCTTTCACACCCTTGCTGCAACTCAAGAAGTTCACCGCCATACCCGTCTCCACTCGAGAGGAAGCACGATGGTCCCGCCCACATCCAGAGGAGCCCCGTTTCCCCCTCCTAGCTCGAGATGAGCGATCCTTTCCCTGCTTTCAACGGGAAAGAATTCCCGGCATTCCCGTCGCATCTCAAGAGGAGGCACTCTCAACAGGAAAGGCGAGAGGAACTCCATGGTCGTACCACCATTCCAAGAGTCCCGCAGATGTCTCAGTCCTTTCCAGAGGAACCTCTTTGCCCTGCACTGGCTCATCTTTCACGCCGAGGATCGACTCACACCACGGTGGCACGTGGGACAGCCCTGTGGGAAAGCCTCGAGGGAAAGCCTCGAGGGAAAACCACAGATCCTTTAATCCACGCGACGGGAAGCGTGACATTGCTGCTACAGCCTGGAAGGAAAGCGCACGTGCATGCCCCCACTCGAGATGTGGCCTGTCTCCCCTGGCGAGACTCCAGAAGTACCCAAAGATCCATATCAGCCCGTGAGAGGAATCCTCGGTTCCGGCCCTGACTCCACACAAGGTTTTTGGCCCGGGTATCGACGGGAGAGGAATCCCGAGAGGCCCCCTAGCAACTCGCATGGGGACTGGCCTCTCCTGAGGCCACCAGGGCGGGTCCCTGAGGTCCCCGTCGTAACTCGAGAACACCTGCCGCAACTCGAGAAAATCCAGGAAGTTCTCCCTTCCAGGCAGGATGCGGCCTATTTCCGATGAGGCGTCTGGAGACTAATGACACCTAACCTCTGGAACTTCGAAAGGGTCTTTCACACCCTTGCTGCAACTCAAGAAGTTCACCGCCATACCCGTCTCCACTCGAGAGGAAACACGATCGTCCCGCCCACATCCAGAGGAGCCCCCTTTCCCCCTCGTAGCTCGAGATGAGGAATCCTTTCCCTGCTTTCAATGGGAAAGAGTTCCCGGCGTTCCCATAGCATCTCAAGCGGAGGCACTCTCAACAGGAAAGGCGAGAGGAACTCCATGGTCGTACCACCATTCCAAGAGTCCCCCAGATGTCTCAGTCCATTCCAGAGGAAGCTCTTAGCCCTGCACTGGCTCATCTTTCACGCCGAGGATCGACTCACACCACGGTGGCACGTGGGACAGCCCTGTGGGAAATCCTCGAGGGAAAGCCTCGAGGGAAAACCACAGATCCTTTGATCCACGCCACGGGAAGCGTGACATTGCTGCTACAGCCTGGAAGGAAAGTGCACGTGCATGCCCCGACTCGAGACGAGGCCTGACTCCCCTGGGGAGACTCCAGAAGTACCCAAAGATCCATGTCAGCCCCTGAGAGGAATCCTCGGTTCAGGCCCTGACTCCACACAAGGTTTTTGGCCCCGGTATCGACGGGAGAGGAATCCCGAGAGGCCCCCTAGCAACTCGCATGGGGACTGGCCTCTCCTGAGGCCACCAGGGCGGGTCCCTGAGGTCCCCGTCGTAACTCGAGAACACCTGCCGCAACTCGAGAAAATCCAGGAAGTTCTGCCTTCCAGGCGAGATGAGGCCTATTTCCGATGAGGCGTCTGGAGACTAATGACACCTAAACTCTGGAACTTCGAAAGGGTCTTTCACACCCTTGCTGCAACTCAAGAAGTTCACCGCCATACCCGTCTCCACTCGAGAGGAAGCACGATGGTCCCGCCCACATCCAGAGGAGCTCCGTTTCCCCCTCCTAGCTCGAGATGAGCGATCCTTTCCCTGCTTTCAACGGGAAAGAATTCCCGGCGTTCCCGTCGCATCTCAAGAGGAGGCACTCTCAACAGGAAAGGCGAGAGGAACTCCATGGTTGTACCACCATTCCAAGAGTCCCCCAGATGTCTCAGTCCATTCCAGAGGAACCTCTTTGCCCTGCACTGGCTCATCTTTCACGCCGAGGATCGACTCACACCACGGTGGCACGTGGGACAGCCCTGTGGGAAAGCCTCGAGGGAAAGCCTCGAGGGAAAACCACAGATCCTTTGATCCACGCGACGGAAAGCGTGACATTGCTGCTACAGCCTGGAAGGAAAGCGCACGTTCATGCCCCCACTCGAGACGAGGCCTGCCTCCCATGGGGAGACTGCAGAAGTACCCACAGATCCATGTCAGCCCCTGAGAGGAATCCTCGGTTCCGGCCCTGACTCCACACAAGGTTTTTGGCCCCGGTATCGACGGGAGAGGAATCCCGAGAGGCCCCCTAGCAATTCGCATGGGGACTGGCCTCTCCTGAGGCCACCAGGGCGGGTCCCTGAGGTCCCCGTCGTAACTCGAGAACACCTGCCGCAACTCGAGAAAATCCAGGAAGTTCTCCCTTCCAGGCGAGATGAGGCCTATTTCCGATGAGGCGTCTGGAGACTAATGACACCTAAACTCTGGAACTTCGAAAGGGTCTTTCACACCCTTGCTGCAACTCAAGAAGTTCACCGCCATACCCGTCTCCACTCGAGAGGAAGCACGATGGTCCCGCCCACATCCAGAGGAGCCCCGTTTCCCCCTCCTAGCTCGAGATGAGCGATCCTTTCCCTGCTTTCAACGGGAAAGAATTCCCGGCATTCCCGTCGCATCTCAAGAGGAGGCACTCTCAACAGGAAAGGCGAGAGGAACTCCATGGTCGTACCACCATTCCAAGAGTCCCGCAGATGTCTCAGTCCTTTCCAGAGGAACCTCTTTGCCCTGCACTGGCTCATCTTTCACGCCGAGGATCGACTCACACCACGGTGGCACGTGGGACAGCCCTGTGGGAAAGCCTCGAGGGAAAGCCTCGAGGGAAAACCACAGATCCTTTAATCCACGCGACGGGAAGCGTGACATTGCTGCTATAGCCTGGAAGGAAAGCGCACGTGCATGCCCCCACTCGAGATGGGGCCTGTCTCCCCTGGCGAGACTCCAGAAGTACCCAAAGATCCATATCAGCCCCTGAGAGGAATCCTCGGTTCCGGCCCTGACCCAACACAAGGTTTTTGGCCCCGGTATCGACGGGAGAGGAATCCCGAGAGGCCCACTAGCAATTCGCATGGGGACTGGCCTCTCCTGAGGCCACCAGGGCGGGTCCCTGAGGTCCCCGTCGTAACTCGGGAACACCTGCCGCAACTCGAGAAAATCCAGGAAGTTCTCCCTTCCAGGCGAGATGAGGCCTATTTCCGATGAGGCGTCTGGAGACTAATGACACCTAACCTCTGGAACTTCGAAAGGGTCTTTCACACCCTTGCTGCAACTCAAGAAGTTCACCGCCATACCCGTCTCCACTCGAGAGGAAGCACGATGGTCCCGCCCACATCCAGAGGAGCCCCGTTTCCCCCTCGGAGCTCGAGATGAGGGATCCTTTACCTGCTTTCAACGGGAAAGAATTCCCGGCGATCCCGTCGCATCTCAAGAGGAGGCACTCTCCACAGAAAAGCCGAGAGGAACTCCATGGTCGTACCACCATTCCAAGAGTCCCCCAGATGTCTCAGTCCATTCCAGATGAACCTCTTTGCCCTGCACTGGCTCATCTTTCACGCCGAGGATCGACTCACACCACGGTGGCACGTGGGACAGCCCTGTGGGAAAGCCTCGAGGGAAAGCCTCGAGGGAAAACCACAGATCCTTTGATCCACGCGACGGGAAGCGTGACATTGCTGCTAGAGCCTGGAAGGAAAGCGCACGTGCATGCCCCCACTGGAGACGAGGCCTGTCTCCCCAGGCGAGACTCCAGAAGTACCCAAAGATCCATATCAGCCCCTGAGAGGAATCCTCGGTTCCGGCCCTGACGCCACACAAGGTTTTTGGCCCCGGTATCGACGGGAGAGGAATCCCGAGAGGCCCCCTAGCAACTCGCATGGGGACTGGCCTCTCCTGAGGCCACCAGGGCGGGTCCCTGAGGTCCCCGTCGTAACTCGAGAACACCTGCCGCAACTCGAGAAAATCCAGGAAGTTCTCCCTTCCAGGCGAGATGAGGCCTATTTCCGATGAGGCGTCTGGAGACTAATGACACCTAAACTCTGGAACTTCGAAAGGGTCTTTCACACCCTTGCTGCAACTCAAGAAGTTCACCGCCATACCCGTCTCCACTCGAGAGGAAGCACGATGGTCCCGCCCACATCCAGAGGAGCCCCGTTTCCCCCTCCTAGCTCGAGATGAGCGATCCTTTCCCTGCTTTCAACGGGAAAGAATTCCCGGCATTCCCGTCGCATCTCAAGAGGAGGCACTCTCAACAGGAAAGGCGAGAGGAACTCCATGGTCGTACCACCATTCCAAGAGTCCCGCAGATGTCTCAGTCCTTTCCAGAGGAACCTCTTTGCCCTGCACTGGCTCATCTTTCACGCCGAGGATCGACTCACACCACGGTGGCACGTGGGACAGCCCTGTGGGAAAGCCTCGAGGGAAAGCCTCGAGGGAAAACCACAGATCCTTTAATCCACGCGACGGGAAGCGTGACATTGCTGCTACAGCCTGGAAGGAAAGCGCACGTGCATGCCCCCACTCGAGATGTGGCCTGTCTCCCCTGGCGAGACTCCAGAAGTACCCAAAGATCCATATCAGCCCGTGAGAGGAATCCTCGGTTCCGGCCCTGACTCCACACAAGGTTTTTGGCCCGGGTATCGACGGGAGAGGAATCCCGAGAGGCCCCCTAGCAACTCGCATGGGGACTGGCCTCTCCTGAGGCCACCAGGGCGGGTCCCTGAGGTCCCCGTCGTAACTCGAGAACACCTGCCGCAACTCGAGAAAATCCAGGAAGTTCTCCCTTCCAGGCAGGATGCGGCCTATTTCCGATGAGGCGTCTGGAGACTAATGACACCTAACCTCTGGAACTTCGAAAGGGTCTTTCACACCCTTGCTGCAACTCAAGAAGTTCACCGCCATACCCGTCTCCACTCGAGAGGAAACACGATCGTCCCGCCCACATCCAGAGGAGCCCCCTTTCCCCCTCGTAGCTCGAGATGAGGAATCCTTTCCCTGCTTTCAATGGGAAAGAGTTCCCGGCGTTCCCATAGCATCTCAAGCGGAGGCACTCTCAACAGGAAAGGCGAGAGGAACTCCATGGTCGTACCACCATTCCAAGAGTCCCCCAGATGTCTCAGTCCATTCCAGAGGAAGCTCTTAGCCCTGCACTGGCTCATCTTTCACGCCGAGGATCGACTCACACCACGGTGGCACGTGGGACAGCCCTGTGGGAAATCCTCGAGGGAAAGCCTCGAGGGAAAACCACAGATCCTTTGATCCACGCCACGGGAAGCGTGACATTGCTGCTACAGCCTGGAAGGAAAGTGCACGTGCATGCCCCGACTCGAGACGAGGCCTGACTCCCCTGGGGAGACTCCAGAAGTACCCAAAGATCCATGTCAGCCCCTGAGAGGAATCCTCGGTTCAGGCCCTGACTCCACACAAGGTTTTTGGCCCCGGTATCGACGGGAGAGGAATCCCGAGAGGCCCCCTAGCAACTCGCATGGGGACTGGCCTCTCCTGAGGCCACCAGGGCGGGTCCCTGAGGTCCCCGTCGTAACTCGAGAACACCTGCCGCAACTCGAGAAAATCCAGGAAGTTCTGCCTTCCAGGCGAGATGAGGCCTATTTCCGATGAGGCGTCTGGAGACTAATGACACCTAAACTCTGGAACTTCGAAAGGGTCTTTCACACCCTTGCTGCAACTCAAGAAGTTCACCGCCATACCCGTCTCCACTCGAGAGGAAGCACGATGGTCCCGCCCACATCCAGAGGAGCTCCGTTTCCCCCTCCTAGCTCGAGATGAGCGATCCTTTCCCTGCTTTCAACGGGAAAGAATTCCCGGCGTTCCCGTCGCATCTCAAGAGGAGGCACTCTCAACAGGAAAGGCGAGAGGAACTCCATGGTTGTACCACCATTCCAAGAGTCCCCCAGATGTCTCAGTCCATTCCAGAGGAACCTCTTTGCCCTGCACTGGCTCATCTTTCACGCCGAGGATCGACTCACACCACGGTGGCACGTGGGACAGCCCTGTGGGAAAGCCTCGAGGGAAAGCCTCGAGGGAAAACCACAGATCCTTTGATCCACGCGACGGAAAGCGTGACATTGCTGCTACAGCCTGGAAGGAAAGCGCACGTTCATGCCCCCACTCGAGACGAGGCCTGCCTCCCATGGGGAGACTGCAGAAGTACCCACAGATCCATGTCAGCCCCTGAGAGGAATCCTCGGTTCCGGCCCTGACTCCACACAAGGTTTTTGGCCCCGGTATCGACGGGAGAGGAATCCCGAGAGGCCCCCTAGCAAATCGCATGGGGACTGGCCTCTCCTGAGGCCACCAGGGCGGGTCCCTGAGGTCCCCGTCGTAACTCGAGAACACCTGCCGCAACTCGAGAAAATCCAGGAAGTTCTCCCTTCCAGGCGAGATGAGGCCTATTTCCGATGAGGCGTCTGGAGACTAATGACACCTAAACTCTGGAACTTCGAAAGGGTCTTTCACACCCTTGCTGCAACTCAAGAAGTTCACCGCCATACCCGTCTCCACTCGAGAGGAAGCACGATGGTCCCGCCCACATCCAGAGGAGCCCCGTTTCCCCCTCCTAGCTCGAGATGAGCGATCCTTTCCCTGCTTTCAACGGGAAAGAATTCCCGGCATTCCCGTCGCATCTCAAGAGGAGGCACTCTCAACAGGAAAGGCGAGAGGAACTCCATGGTCGTACCACCATTCCAAGAGTCCCGCAGATGTCTCAGTCCTTTCCAGAGGAACCTCTTTGCCCTGCACTGGCTCATCTTTCACGCCGAGGATCGACTCACACCACGGTGGCACGTGGGACAGCCCTGTGGGAAAGCCTCGAGGGAAAGCCTCGAGGGAAAACCACAGATCCTTTAATCCACGCGACGGGAAGCGTGACATTGCTGCTATAGCCTGGAAGGAAAGCGCACGTGCATGCCCCCACTCGAGATGGGGCCTGTCTCCCCTGGCGAGACTCCAGAAGTACCCAAAGATCCATATCAGCCCGTGAGAGGAATCCTCGGTTCCGGCCCTGACTCCACACAAGGTTTTTGGCCCGGGTATCGACGGGAGAGGAATCCCGAGAGGCCCCCTAGCAACTCGCATGGGGACTGGCCTCTCCTGAGGCCACCAGGGCGGGTCCCTGAGGTCCCCGTCGTAACTCGAGAACACCTGCCGCAACTCGAGAAAATCCAGGAAGTTCTCCCTTCCAGGCAGGATGCGGCCTATTTCCGATGAGGCGTCTGGAGACTAATGACACCTAACCTCTGGAACTTCGAAAGGGTCTTTCACACCCTTGCTGCCACTCAAGAAGTTCACCGCCATACCCGTCTCCACTCGAGAGGAAACACGATCGTCCCGCCCACATCCAGAGGAGCCCCCTTTCCCCCTCGTAGCTCGAGATGAGGAATCCTTTCCCTGCTTTCAATGGGAAAGAGTTCCCGGCGTTCCCGTCGCATCTCAAGCGGAGGCACTCTCAACAGGAAAGGCGAGAGGAACTCCATGGTCGTACCACCATTCCAAGAGTCCCCCAGATGTCTCAGTCCATTCCAGAGGAAGCTCTTTGCCCTGCACTGGCTCATCTTTCACGCCGAGGATCGACTCACACCACGGTGGCACGTGGGACAGCCCTGTGGGAAAGCCTCGAGGGAAAGCCTCGAGGGAAAACCACAGATCCTTTGATCCACGCCACGGAAGCGTGACATTGCTGCTACAGCCTGGAAGGAAAGTGCACGTGCATGTCCCGACTCGAGACGAGGCCTGACTCCCCTGGGGAGACTCCAGAAGAACCCAAAGATCCCTGTCAGCCCGTGAGAGGAATCCTCGGTTCCGGCCCTGACTCCACACAAGGTTTTTGGCCCCGGTATCGACGGGAGAGGAATCCCGAGAGGCCCCCTAGCAAGTCGCATGGGGACTGGCCTCTCCTGAGGCCACCAGGGCGGGTCCCTGAGGTCCCCGTCGTAACTCGAGAACACCTGCCGCAACTCGAGAAAATCCAGGAAGTTCTCCCTTCCAGGCGAGATGAGGCCTATTTCCGATGAGGCGTCTGGAGACTAATGACACCTAACCTCTGGAACTTCGAAAGGGTCTTTCACACCCTTGCTGCAACTCAAGAAGTTCACCGCCATACCCGTCTCCACTCGAGAGGAAGCACGATGGTCCCGCCCACATCCAGAGGAGCCCCGTTTCCCCCTCGTAGCTCGAGATGAGGAATCCTTTCCCTGCTTTCAATGGGAAAGAATTCCCGGCGTTCCCGTCGCATCTCAAGCGGAGGCACTCTCAACAGGAAAGGCGAGAGGAACTCCATGGTCGTACCACCATTCCAAGAGTCCCCCAGATGTCTCAGTCCATTCCAGAGTAAGCTCTTTGCCATGCACTGGCTCATCTTTCACGCCGAGGATCGACTCACACCACGGTGGCACGTGGGACAGCCCTGTGGGAAAGCCTCGAGGGAAAGCCTCGAGGGAAAACCACAGATCCTTTGATCCACGCCACGGGAATCGTGACATTGCTGCTACAGCCTGGAAGGAAAGCGCACGTGCATGCCCCCACTCGAGACGAGGCCTGACTCCCATGGGGAGACTCCAAAGTACCCAAAGATCCATGTCAGCCCCTGAGAGGAATCCTCGGTTCAGGCCCTGACTCCACACAAGGTTTTCGGCCCCGGTATCGACGGGAGAGGAATCCCGAGAGGCCCCCTAGCAACTCGCATGGGGACTGGCCTCTCCTGAGGCCTCCAGGGCGGGTCCCTGAGGTCCCCGTCGTAACTCGAGAACACCAGCCGCAACTCGAGAAATTCCAGGAAGTTCCCCCTTCCAGGCGAGATGAGGCTTATTTCCGATGAGGCGTCTGGAGACTAATGACACCTAACCTCTGGAACTTCGAAAGGGTCTTTCACACCCTTGCTGAAACACAAGAAGTTCACCGCCATACTCGTCTCCACTCGAGAGGAAGAACGATCTTCCCGCCCACATCCAGAGGAGCCCCCTTTCCCCCTCGTAGCTCGAAATGAGGAATCCTTTCCCTGCTTTCAATGGGAAAGAATTCCCGGCGTTCCCGTCGCATCTCAAGCGGAGGCACTCTCAACAGGAAAGGCGAGAGGAACTCCATGGTCGTACCACCATTCCATGAGTCCCCCAGATGTCTCAGTCCATTCCAGAGGAACCTCTTTGCCCTGCACTGGCTCATCTTTCACGCCGAGGATCGACTCACACCACGGTGGCACGTGGGACAGCCCTGTGGGAAAGCCTCGAGGGAAAGCCTCGAGGGAAAACCACAGATCCTTTGATCCACGCCACGGGAAGCGTGACATTGCTGCTACAGCCTGGAAGGAAAGTGCACGTGCATGCCCAGACTCGAGACGAGGCCTGACTCCCCTGGGGAGACTCCAGAAGTACCCAAAGATCCATGTCAGCCCCTGAGAGGAATCCTCGGTTCCGGCCCTGACTCCACACAAGGTTTTTGGCCCCGGTATCGACGGGAGAGGAATCCCGAGAGGCCGCCTAGCAACTCGCATGGGGACTGGCCTCTCCTGAGGCCACCAGGGCGGGTCCCTGAGGTCCCCGTCGTAACTCGAGAACACCTGCCACAACTCGAGAAATTCCAGGAAGTTCCCCCTTCCAGGCGAGATGAGGCCTATTTCCGATGAGGCGTCTGGAGACTAATGACACCTAACCTCTGGAACTTCGAAAGGGTCTTTCACACCCTTGCTGCAACTCAAGAAGTTCACCGCCATACCCGTCTCCACTCGAGAGGAAGCACGATGGTCCCGCCCACATCCAGAGGAGCCCCGTTTCCCCCTCGTAGGTCGAGATGAGGGATCCTTTCCCTGCTTTCAACGGGAAAGAATTCCCGGCGTTCCCGTCGCATCTCAAGAGGAGGCACTCTCAACAGGAAAGGCGAGAGGAACTGCATGGTCGTACCACCATTTCAAGAGTCCCCCAGATGTCTCAGTCCATTCCAGAGGAACCTCTTTGCCCTGCACTGGCTCATCTTTCACGGCGAGGATCGACTCACACCACGGTGGCACGTGGGACAGCCCTGTGGGAAAGCCTCGAGGGAAAGCCTCGAGGGAAAACTACAGATCCTTTGATCCACGCCACGGGATGCGTGACATTGCTGCTACAACCTGGAACGAAAGCGCACGTGCATGCCCCCACTCGAGATGAGGCCTGTCTCCCCTGGCGAGACTCCAGAAGTACCCAAAGATCCATATCAGCCCCTGAAAGGAATCCTCGGTTCCGGCCCTAACTCCACAAAAGGTTTTTGGCCCCGGTATCGAAGGGAGAGGAATCCCGAGAGGCCCCCTAGCAAGTCGAATGGGGACTGGCCTCTCCTGAGGCCACCAGGGCGGGTCCCTGAGGTCCCCGTCGTAACTCGAGAACACCTGCCGCAACTCGAGAAAATCCAGGTAGTTCACCCTTCCAGGCGAGATGAGGCCTATTTCCGATGAGGCGTCTGGAGACTAATGACACCTAACCTCTGGAACTTCGAAAGGGTCTTTCACACCCTTGCTGCAACTCAAGAAGTTCACCGCCATACCCGTCTCCACTCGAGAGGAAGCACGATGGTCCCGCCCACATCCAGAGGAGCCCCGTTTCCCCCTCGTAGCTCGAGATGAGGAATCCTTTCCCTGCTTTCAACGGGAAAGAATTCCCGGTATTCCCGTCCCATCTCAAGAGGAGGCACTCTCAACAGCAAAGGCGAGAGGAACTCCATGGTCTTACCACCATTCCAAGAGTCCCCCAGATGTCTCAGTCCATTCCAGAGGAACCGCTTTGCCCTGCACTGGCTCATCTTTCACACCGAGGATCGACTAACACCACGGTGGCACGTGGGACAGCCCTGTGGGAAAGCCTCGAGGGAAAGCCTCGAGGGAAAACCACAGATCCTTTGATCCACGCCACGGGAAGCGTGACATTGCTGCTACAGCCTGGAAGGAAAGCGCACGTGCATGCCCCCACTCGAGACGAGGCCTGACTCCCCTGGGGAGACTCCAGAAGTACCCAAAGATCCATGTCAGCCACTGAGAGGAATCCTCGGTTCCGGCCCTGACTCCACACAAGGTTTTTGGCCCCAGTATCGACGGGAGAGGAATCCCGAGAGTTACCCTAGCAACTCGCATGGGGACTGGCCTCTCCTGAGGCCACCAGGGCGGGTCCCTGATGTACCCGTCGTAACTCGAGAACACCTGCCGCAACTCGAGAAAATCCAGGAAGTTCTCCCTTCCAGGCGAGATGAGGCCTATTTCCGATGAGGCGTCTGGAGACTAATGACACCTAACCTCTGGAACTTCGAAAAGGTCTTTCACACCCTTGCTGCAACTCAAGAAGTTCACCGCCATACCCGTCTCCACTCGAGAGGAAGCACGATGGTCCCGCCCACATCCAGAGGAGCCTCGTTTCCCCCTCCTAGATCGAGATGAGCGATCCTTTCCCTGCTTTCAACGGGAAAGAATTCCCGGTATTCCCGTCCCATCTCAAGAGGAGGCACTCTCAACAGCAAAGGCGAGAGGAACTCCATCGTCGTACCACCATTCCAAGAGTCCCCCAGATGTCTCAGTCCATTCCAGAGGAACCTCTTTGCCCTGCACTGGCTCATCTTTCACGCCGAGGATCGACTCACACCACGGTGGCACGTGGGACAGCCCTGTGGGAAAGCCTCGAGGGAAAGCCTCGAGGGAAAACCACAGATCCTTTGATCCACGCGACGGGAAGCGTCACATTGCTGCTACAGCCTGGAAGGAAAGTGCACGTGCATGCCCCCACTCGAGACGAGGCCTGTCTCCCCTGGCGAGACTCCAGAAGTACCCAAAGATCCATATCAGCCCCTGAGAGGAATCCTCGGTTCCGGCCCTGACTCCACACAAGGTTTTTGGCCCCGGTATCGACGGGAGAGGAATCCCGAGAGGCCCCCTAGCAACTCGCATGGGGACTGGCCTCTCCTGAGGGCACCAGGGCGGGTCCCTGAGGTCCCCGTCGTAACGCGAGAACACCTGCCGCAACTCGAGAAAATCCAGGAAGTTCTCCCTTCCAGGCGAGATGAGGCCCATTTCCGATGAGGCGTCTGGAGACTAATGACACCTAACCTCTGGAACTTGGAAAGGGTCTTTCACACCCTTGCTGCAACTCAAGAAGTTCACCGCCATACCCGTCTCCACTCGAGAGGAAGCACGATGGTCCCGCCCACATCCAGAGGAGCCCCGTTTCCCCCTCGGAGCTCGAGATGAGGGATCCTTTCCCTGCTTTCAACGGTAAAGAATTACCGGCGTTCCCGTCGCATCTCAAGAGGAGGCACTCTCAACAGGAAAGGCGAGAGGAACTCCATGTTCGCACCACCATTCCAAGAGTCCCCCAGATGTCTCAGTCCATTCCAGAGGAACGTCTTTGCCCTGCACTGTCTCATCTTTCACGCCGAGGTTCGACTCACACCACAGTGGCACGTGGGACAGCCCTGTGGGAAAGCCTCGAGGGAAAGCCTCGAGGGAAAACCACAGATCGTTTGATTCACGCCACGGGAAGCGCGACATTGCTGCTACAGCCTTGAAGGAAAGCGCACGTGCATGCCCCCACTCGAGACGAGGCCTGACTCCCCTGGGGAGACTCCAGAAGTACCCAAAGATCCATGTCAGCCACTGAGAGGAATCCTCGGTTCCGGCCCTGACTCCACACAAGGTTTTTGGCACCGGTATCGATGGGAGAGGAATCCCGAGAGGCCCTCTAGCAACTCGCATAGGGACTGGCCTCTCCTGAGGCCATCAGGGCGGGTCCCTGAGGTCCCCGTCGTAACTCGAGAGCACCTGCCCCAACTCGAGAAAATCCAGGAATTTCTCCCTTCCAGGCGAGATGAGGCCTATTTCCGATGAGGCGTCTGGAGACTAATGACACCTAACCTCTGGAACTTCGAAAGGGTCTTTCACACCCTTGCTGCAACTCAAGAAGTTCACCGCCATACCCGTCTCCACTCGAGAGGAAGCACGATGGTCCCGCCCACATCCAGAGGAGCCCCGTTTCCCCCTCCTAGCTCGAGTTGAGGGATCCTTTCCCTTCTTTCAACGGGAAAGAATTCCCGGCGTTCCCGTCGCATCTCAAGAGGAGGCACTCTCAACAGGAAAGGCGAGAGGAACTGCATGGTCGTACCACCATTTCAAGAGTCCGCCAGATGTCTCAGTCCATTCCAGAGGAACCTCTTTGCCCTGCACTGGCTCATCTTTCACGCCGAGGATCGACTCACACCACGGTGGCACGTGGGACAGCCCTGTGGGAAAGCCTCGAGGGAAAGCCTAGAGGGAAAACCACAGAACCTTTGATCAACGCGACGGGAAGCGTGACATTGCTGCTACAGCCTGGAAGGAAAGTGCACGTGCATGCCCCCACTCGAGACGAGGCCTGTCTCCCCTGGCGAGACTCCAGAAGTACCCAAAGATCCATATCAGCCCCTGAGAGGAATCCTCGGTTCCGACTCTGACTCCACACAAGGTTTTTGGCCCCGGTATCGATGGGAGAGGAATCCCGAGAGGCCCCCTAGCAACTCGCATGGGGACTGGCCTCTCCTGAGGCCACCAGGGCGGGTCCCTGAGGTCCCCGTCGTAACTCGAGAACACCTGCCGCAACTCGAGAAAATCCAGGAAGTTCTCCCTTCCAGGCGAGAAGAGGCCTATTTCCGATGAGGCGTCTGGAGACTAATGACACCTAACCTCTGGAACTTCGAAAGGGTCTTTCACACCCTTGCTGCAACTCAAGAAGTTCACCGCCATACCCGTCTCCACTCGAGAGGAAGCACGATGGTCCCGCCCACATCCAGAGGAGCCCCGTTTCCCCCTCGTAGCTCGAGATGAGGGATCCTTTCCCTGCTTTCAACGGGATAGAATTCCCGGCGTTCACGTCGCATCTCAAGAGGAGGCACTCTCAACAGGAAAGGCGAGAGGAACTCCATGGTCGTACCACCATTCCAAGAGTCCCCCAGGTGTCTCAGTCCATTCCAGAGGAACCTCTTTGCCCTGCACTGGCTCATCTTTCACGCCGAGGATCGACTCACACCACGGTGGTACGTGGGACAGCCCTGTGGGAAATCCTCGAGGGAAAGCCTCGATGGAAAACCACAGATCCTTTGATCCACGCCTCGGGAAGCGTGACATTTCTGCTACAGCCTGGAAGGAAAGAGCACGTGCATGCCCCCACTCGAGATGAGGCCTGTCTCCCCTGGCGAGACTCCAGAAGTACCCAAAGATCCATATCAGCCCCTGAGAGGAATCCTCGGTTCCGGCCCTGACTCCACACAAGGTTTTTGGCCCGGGTATCGACGGGAGAGGAATCCCGAGAGGCCCCCTAGCAACTCGCATGGGGACTGGCCTCTCCTGAGGCCACCAGGGCGGGTCCCTGAGGTCCCCGTCGTAACTCGAGAACACCTGCCGCAACTCGAGAAAATCCAGGAAGTTCTCCCTTCCAGGCAGGATGAGGCCTATTTCCGATGAGGCGTCTAGAAACTAATGACACCTAACCTCTGTAACTTCGAAAGGGTCTTTCACACCCTTGCTGCAACTCAAGAAGTTCACCGTCATACCCGTCTCCACTCGAGAGGAAGCACGATCCTCCCGCCCACATCCAGAGGAGCCCCGTTTCCCCCTCGGAGCTCGAGATGAGGGATCCTTTCCCTGCTTTCAACGGGAAAGAATTCCCGGCGTTCCCGTCGCATCTCAAGAGGAGGCACTCTCAACAGGAAAGGCGAGAGGAACTCCATGGTCGCACCACCATTCCAAGAGTCCCCCAGATGTCTCAGTCCATTCCAGAGGAACGTCTTTGCCCTGCACTGTCTCATCTTTCACGACGAGGTTCGACTCACACCACAGTGGCACGTGGGACAGCCCTGTGGGAAAGCCTCGAGGGAAAGCCTCGAGGGAAAACCACAGATCGTTTGATTCACGCCACGGGAAGCGTGACATTGCTGCTACAGCCTTGAAGGAAAGCGCACGTGCATGCCCCCACTCGAGACGACGCCTGACTCCCCTGGGGAGACTCCAGAAGTACCCAAAGATCCATGTCAGCCACTGAGAGGAATCCTCGCTTCCGGCCCTGACTCCACACAAGGTTTTTGGCACCGGTATCGATGGGAGAGGAATCCCGAGAGGCCCCCTAGCAACTCGCATGGGGACTGGCCTCTCCTGAGGCCATCAGGGCGGGTCCCTGAGGTCCCCGTCGTAACTCGAGAGCACCTGCCCCAACTCGAGAAAATCCAGGAATTTCTCCCTTCCAGGCGAGATGAGGCCTATTTCCGATGAGGCGTCTGGAGACTAATGACACCTAACCTCTGGAACTTCGAAAGGGTCTTTCACACCCTTGCTGCAACTCAAGAAGTTCACCGCCATACCCGTCTCCATTCGAGAGGAAGCACGATGGTCCCGCCCACATCCAGAGGAGCCCCGTTTCCCCCTCCTAGCTCGAGTTGAGGGATCCTTTCCCTTCTTTCAACGGGAAAGAATTCCCGGCGTTCCCGTCGCATCTCAAGAGGAGGCACTCTCAACAGGAAAGGCGAGAGGAACTGCATGGTCGTACCACCATTTCAAGAGTCCGCCAGATGTCTCAGTCCATTCCAGAGGAACCTCTTTGCCCTGCACTGGCTCATCTTTCACGCCGAGGATCGACTCACACCACGGTGGCACGTGGGACAGCCCTGTGGAATAGCCTCGAGGGAAAGCCTAGAGGGAAAACCACAGATCCTTTGATCAATGCGACGGGAAGCGTGACATTGCTGCTACAGCCTGGAAGGAAAGTGCACGTGCATGCCCCCACTCGAGACGAGGCCTGTCTCCCCTGGTGAGACTCCAGAAGTACCCAAAGATCCATATCAGCCCATGAGAGGAATCCTCGGTTCCGACTCTGACTCCACACAAGGTTTTTGGCCCCGGTATCGATGGGAGAGGAATCCCGAGAGGCCCCCTAGCAACTCGCATGGTGACTGGCCTCTCCTGAGGCCACCAGGGCGGGTCCCTGAGGTCCCCGTCGTAACTCGAGAACACCTGCCACAACTCGAGAAAATCCAGGAAGTTCTCCCTTCCAGGCGAGAAGAGGCCTATTTCCGATGAGGCGTCTGGAGACTAATGACACCTAACCTCTGGAACTTCGAAAGGGTCTTTCACACCCTTGCTGCAACTCAAGAAGTTCACCGCCATACCCGTCTCCACTCGAGAGGAAGCACGATGGTCCCGCCCACATCCAGAGGAGCCCCGTTTCCCCCTCGTAGCTCAAGATGAGGGATCCTTTCCCTGCTTTCAACGGGATAGAATTCCCGGCGTTCACGTCGCATCTCAAGAGGAGGCACTCTCAACAGGAAAGGCGAGAGGAACTCCATGGTCGTACCACCATTCCAAGAGTCCCCCAGGTGTCTCAGTCCATTCCAGAGGAACCTCTTTGCCCTGCACTGGCTCATCTTTCACGCCGAGGATCGACTCACACCACGGTGGTACGTGGGACAGCCCTGTGGGAAAGCCTCGAGGGAAAGCCTCGATGGAAAACCACAGATCCTTTGATCCACGCCTCGGGAAGCGTGACATTTCTGCTACAGCTTGGAAGGAAAGCGCACGTGCATGCCCCCACTCGAGATGAGGCCTGTCTCCCCTGGCGAGACTCCAGAAGTACCCAAAGATCCATATCAGCCCCTGAGAGGAATCCTCGGTTCCGGCCCTGACTCCACACAAGGTTTTTGGCCCGGGTATTGACGGGAGAGGAATCCCGAGAGGCCCCCTAGCAACTCGCATGGGGACTGGCCTCTCCTGAGGCCACCAGGGCGGGTCCCTGAGGTCCCCGTCGTAACTCGAGAACACCTGCCGCAACTCGAGAAAATCCAGGAAGTTCTCCCTTCCAGGCAGGATGAGGCCTATTTCCGATGAGGCGTCTGGAAACTAATGACACCTAACCTCTGTAACTTCGAAAGGGTCTTTCACACCCTTGCTGCAACTCAAGAAGTTCACCGTCATACCCGTCTCCACTCGAGAGGAAGCACGATCCTCCCGCCCACATCCAGAGGAGCCCCCTTTCCCCCTCGTAGCTCGAGATGAGGAATCCTTTCCCTGCTTTCAATGGGAAAGAATTCCCGGCGTTCCCGTCGCATCTCAAGCGGAGGCACTCTCAACAGGAAAGGCGAGAGGAACTCCATGGTCGTACCACCATTCCAAGAGTCCCCCAGATGTCTCAGTCCATTCGAGAGGAAGCTCTTTGCCCTGCACTGGCTCATCTTTCACGCCGAGGATCAACTCACACCACGGTGGCACGTGGGACAGCCCTGTGGGAAAGCCTCGAGGGAAAGCCTCGAGGGAAAACCACAGATCCTATGATCCACGCGACGGGAAGCGTGCCATTGCTGCTACAGCCTGGAAGGAAAGCGCACGTGCATGCCCCCACTCGAGACGAGGCCTGACTCCCCTGGGGAGACTCCAGAAGTACCCAAGATCCATGTCACCCGTGAGAGGAATCCTCGGTTCCGGCCCTGACTCCACACAAGATTTTTGGCCCCGGTATCGGCGGGAGAGGAATACCGAGAGGCCCCCTAGCAACTCGCATGGGGACTGGCCTCTCCTGAGGCCACCAGGGCGGGTCCCTGAAGTCCCCGTCGTAACTCGAGAACACCTGCCGCAACTCGAGAATATCCAGGAAGTTCTCCCTTCCAGGCGAGATGAGGCCTATTTCCGATGAGGCATCTGGAGACTAATGACACCTAACCTCTGGAACTTCGAAAGGATCTTTCACACCCTTGCTGCAACTCAAGAAGTTCACCGCCATACCCATCTCCACTCGAGAGGAAGCACGATGGTCCCGCTCACATCCAGAGGAGCCCCGTTTCCCCCTCTTAGCTCGAGATGAGGGATCCTTTCCCTGCTTTCAACGGGAAAGAATTCCCAGCGTTCCCATCGCATCTCAAGAGGAGGCACTCTCAACAGGAAAGGCGAGAGGAACTCCATGGTCGTACCACCATGCCAAGAGTCCCCAAGATGTCTCAGTCCATTCCAGAGGAACCTCTTTGCCCTGCACTGGCCCATCTTTCACGCCTAGGATTGACTCACACCACGGTGGCACGTGGGACAGCCCAGTGGGAAAGCGTCGAGGGAAAGCCTCGAGGGAAAACCACAGATCCTTTGATCCACGCGACGGGAAGCGTGACATTGCTGATACAGCCTGGAAGGAAAGCGCACGTGCATGCCCCCACTCGAGACGAGGCCTGACTCCCCTGGGGAGACTCCAGAAGTACCCAAAGATCCATGTCACCCCTGAGAGGAATCCTCGGTTCCGGCCCTGAATCCACACAAGGTTTTTGGCCCCGGTATTCACGGGAGAGGAATCCCGAGAGGCCCCCTAGCAACTCGCATGGGCCTGGCCTCTCCTGAGGCCATCAGGGCGGGTCCCTGAGGTCCCCGTCGTAACTCGAGAACACCTGCCGCAACTCGAGAAAATCCAGGAAGTTCTCCCTTCCAGGCGAGATGAGGCCTATTTCCGATGAGGCGTCTGGAGACTAATGACACCTAACCTCTGGAACTTCGAAAGGGTCTTTCACACCCTTGCTGCAACTCAAGAAGTTCACCGCCATACCCGTCTCCACTCGAGAGGAAGCACGACGGTCCCGCCCACATCCAGAGGAGCCCCGTTTCCCCCTCGTAGCTCGAGATGAGGGATCCTTTCCCTGCATTCAACGGGAAAGAATTCCCGGCGTTCCCGTCGCATCTCAAGAGGAGGCACTCTCAACAGGAAAGGCGAGAGGAACTCCATGGTCGTACCATCATTCCAAGAGTCCCCCAGATGTCTCAGTCCATTCCAGAGGAACCTCTTTGCCCTGCACTGGCTCATCTTTCACGCCTAGGATCGACTCACACCACGGTGGCACGTGGGACAGCCCTGTGGGAAAGCCTCGAGGGAAAGCCTCGAGGGAAAACCACAGATCCTTTGATCCACGCGACGGGAAGCGTGACATTGCTGCTACAGCCTGGAAGGAAAGCGCACGTGCATGCCCCCACTCGAGACGAGGCCTGACTCCCCTGGGGAGACTCCAGAAGTACCCAAAGATCCATGTCACCCATGAGAGGAATCCTCGGTTCCGGCCCTGACTCCACACAAGGTTTTTGGCCCCGGCATCGACGAGAGAGAAATCCCGAGAGGCCCCCTAGCAACTCGCATGGGGACTGGCCTCTCCTGAGGCCACCAGGACGGGTCCCTGAGGTCCCCGTCGTAACTCGAGAACACCTGCCGCAACTCGAGAATATCCAGGAAGTTCTCCCTTCCAGGCGAGATGAGGCCTATTTCCGATGAGGCATCTGGAGACTAATGACACCTAACCTCTGTAACTTCGAAAGGGTCTTTCACACCCTTGCTGCAACTCAAGAAGTTCACCGCCATACCCGTCTCCACTCGAGAGGAAGCACGATGGTCCCGCCCACATCTATAGGAGCCCCGTTTCCCCCTCGTAGCTCGAGATGAGGGATCCTTTCCCTGCTTTCAACGGGAAAGAATTCCCAGCGTTCCCATCGCATCTCAAGAGGAGGCACTCTCAACAGGAAAGGCGAGAGGAACTCCATGGTCGTACCACCATGCCATGAGTCCCCCAGATGTCTCAGTCCATTCCAGAGGAACCTCTTTGCCCTGCACTGGCTCATCTTTCACGCCTAGGATCGACTCACACCACGGTGGCACGTGGGACAGCCCTGTGGGAAAGCCTCGAGGGAAAGCCTCGAGGGAAAACCACAGATCCTTTGATCCACGCGACGGGAAGCGTGACATTGCTGCTACAGCCTGGAAGGAAAGCGCACGTGCATGCCCCCACTCGAGACGAGGCCTGACTCCCCTGGGGAGACTCCAGAAGTACCCAAAGATCCATGTCACCCATGAGAGGAATCCTCGGTTCCGGCCCTGACTCCACACAAGGTTTTTGGCCCCGGTATCGACGGGAGAGGAATCCCGAGAGGCCCCCGAGCAACTCGCATGGGGACTGGCCTCTCCTGAGGCCACCAGGGCGGGTCCCTGAGTTCCCCGTCGTAACTCGAGAACACCTGCCGCAACTCGAGAAAATCCAGGAAGTTCTCCTTTCCAGGCGAGATGAGGCCTATTTCCGATGAGGCGTCTGGAGATTAATGACACCTAACCTCTGGAACTTCGAAAGGGTCTTTCACACCCTTGCTGAAACTCAAGAAATTCACCGCCATACCCGTCTCCACTCGAGAGGAAGCACGATGGTCCCGCCCACATCCAGAGGAGCCCGGTTCCCCCTCGTAGCTCGAGATGAGGGATCCTTTCCCTGCTTTCAACGGGAAAGAATTCCCGGTGTTCCCGTCGCATCTCAAGAGGAGGAACTCTCAACAGGAAAGGCGAGAGGAACTCCATGGTCGTACCACCATTCCAAGAGTCCCCCAGATGTCTCAGTCCATTCCAGAGGAACCTCTTTTCCCTGCACTGGCTCATCTTTCACGCCGAGGATCGACTCACACCACGGTAGCACGTGGGACAGCCCTGTGGGAAAGCCTCGAGGGAATGCCTCGAGGGAAAATCACAGATCCTTTGATCCACGCGAGGGGAAGCGTGACATTGCTGCTACAGCCTGGAAGGAAAGCGCACGTGCATGCCCCCACTCGAGACGAGGCCTGACTCCCCTGGGGAGACTACAGAAGTACCCAAAGATCCATGTCAGCCCCTGAGAGGAATCCTCAGTTCCGGCCCTGAATCCACACAAGGTTTTTGGCCCCGGTATCGACGGGAGAGGAATCCCGAGAGGCCCCCTGGCAACTCGCATGGGGACTGGCCTCTCCTGAGGCCACCAGGGCGGGTCCCTGAGGTCCGCGTCGTAACTCGAGAGCACCTGGCGCAACTCGAAAATCCAGGAAATTCTCCCTTCCAGGCGAGATGAGGCCTATTTCCGATGAGGCGTCTGGAGACTAATGACACCTAACCTGTGGAACTTCGAAAGGGTCTTTCACACCCTTGCTGCGACTCAAAAAGTTCACCGCCATACCCGTCTCCACTCGAGAGGAAGCACGATGGTCCCGCACACATCCAGAGGAGCCCCATTTCCCCCTCGTAGCTCGAGATGAGGGATCCTTTCCCTGCTTTCAACGGGAAAGAATTCCCGGCGTTCCCGTCGCATCTCAAGAAGAGGCACTCTCAACAGGAAAGGTGAGAGGAACTCCATGGTCGTACCACCATTCCAAGAGTCCCCCAGATGTCTCAGTCCATTCCAGAGGAACCTCTTTGCCCTGCACTGGCTCATCTTTCACGCCGAGGATCGACTCACACCACGGTGGCACGTGGGACAGCCCTGTGGGAAAGCTTCGAGGGAAAGCCTCGAGGGAAAACCGCAGATCCTTTGATCCACGCGACGGGATGCGTGACATTGCTGCTACAGCCTGGATGGAAAGCGCACGTACATGCCCCCACTCGAGACGAGGCCTGACTCCCCTGGGGAGACTCCAGAAGTACCCAAAGATCCATGTCAGCCCCTGAGAGGAATCCTCGGTTCCGGTCCTGACTCCACACAAGGTTTTTGGCCCCGGTTTCGACGGGAGAGGAATCCCGAGAGGCCCCCTAGCAACTCGCATGGGGACTGGCCTCTCCTGAGGCCACCAGGGCGGGTCCCTGAATTCCCCGTCGTAACTCGAGAGCACCTGCCGCAACTCGAGAAAATCCAGGAAGTTCTCCCTTCCAGGCGAGATGAGGCCTATTTCCGATGAGGCGTCTGGAGACTAATGACACCTAACATCTGGAACTTCGAAAGGGTCTTTCACACCCTTGCTGCGACTCAAGAAGTTCACCGCCATACCCGTCTCCACTCGAGAGGAAGCACGATGGTCCCGCCCACATCCAGAGGAGCCCCGTTTCCCCCTCGTAGCTCGAGATGAGGGATCCTTTCCCTGCTTTCAACGGGAAAGAATTCCCGGCGTTCCCGTCGCATCTCAAGAGGAGGCACTCTCAACAGGAAAGGCGAGAGGAACTCCATGGTCGTACCACCATTCCAAGAGTCCCCCAGATGTCTCAGTCCATTCCAGAGGAACCTCTTTGCCCTGCACTGGCTCATCTTTCACGCCAGGATCGACTCACACCACGGTGGCACGTGGGACAGACCTGTGGGAAAGCCTCGAGGGAAAGCCTCGAGGGAAAACCACAGATCCTTTGATCCAGGCCACGGGAAGCGTGACATTGCTGCTACAGCCTGGAAGGAAAGCGCACGTGCATGCCCCCACTCGAGACGAGGCCTGACTCCCCTGGGGAGACTCCAGAAGTACCCAAAGATCCATGTCAGCCCCTGAGAGGCATCCTCGGTTCCGGCCCTGACTCCACACAAGGTTTTTGGCTCCGGTATCGACGGGAGAGGAATCCCGAGAGGCCCCCTAGCAACTCGCATGGGGACTGGCCTCTCCTGAGGCCACCAGGGCGGGTCCCTGAGTTCCCCGTCGTAACTGGAGAACACCTGCCGCAACTCGAGAAAATCCAGGAAGTTCTCCCTTCCAGGCGAGATGAGGCCTATTTCCGATGAGGCGTCTGGAGACTAATGACACCTAAACTCTGGAACTTCGAAAGGGTCTTTCACACCCTTGCTGCAACTCAAGAAGTTCACCGCCATACCCGTCTCCACTCGAGAGGAAGCACGACGGTCCCGCCCACATCCAGAGGAGCCCCGTTTCCCCCTCGTAGCTCGAGATGAGGGATCCTTTCCCTGCTTTCAACGGGAAAGAATTCCCGGCGTTCCCGTCGCATCTCAAGAGGAGGCACTCTCAACAGGAAAGGCGAGAGGAACTCCATGGTCGTACCACCATTCCAAGAGTCCCCCAGATGTCTCAGTCCATTCCAGAGGAACCTCTTTGCACTGCACTGGCTCATCTTTCACGCCGAGGATCGACTCACACCACGGAGGCACGTGGGGCAGCCCTGTGGGAAAGCCTCGAGGAAAGCCTCGAGGGAAAACCACAGATCCTTTGATCCACGCAACGGGAAGCGTGACATTTCTGCCACAGGCTGGAAGGAAAGCGCACGTGCATGCCCCCACTGGTGACGAGGCCTGACTCCCCTGGGGAGACTCCAGAAGTACCCAAAGATCCATGTCAGCCCCTGAGAGGAATCCTCGGTTCCGGCCCTGACTCCACACAAGGTTTTTGGCCCCGGTATCGACGGGAGAGGAATTCCGAGAGGCCCCCTAGCAACTCGCATGGGGACTGGCCTCTCCTGAGGCCACCAGGGCGGGTCCCAGAGGTCCCCGTCGTAACTCGAGAACACCTGCCGCAACTCGAGAAAATCCAGGAAGTTCTCCCTTCCAGGCGAGATGAGGCCTATTTCCGATGAGGCATCTGGAGACTAATGACACCAAACCTCTGGAACTTCGGAAGGGTCTTTCACACCTTTGCTGCAACTCAAGAAGTTCACCGCCATACCCGTCTCCACTCGAGAGGAAACACGATGGTCCCGCCCGCATCCAGAGGAGCCCCGTTTCCCCATCGTAGCTCGAGATGTGGGATCCTTTCCCTGCTTTCAACGGGAAAGAATTCCCGGCGTTCCCGTCGCACCTCAAAAGGAGGCACTCTCAACAGGAAAGGCGAGAGGAACTCCATGGTCGTACCACCATTCCAAGAGTCCCCCAGATGTCTCAGTCCATTCCAGAGGAACCTCTTTGCCCTGCACTGGCTCATCTTTCACGCCGAGGATCGATTCACACCACGGTGGCACGTGAGACAGCCCTGTGGGAAAGCCTCGAGGGAAAACCACAGATCCTTTGTTCCACGCGACGGGAAGCGTGATATTGCTGCTACAGCCTGGAAGGAAAGCCCACGTGCATGCCCCCACTCGAGACGAGGCCTGACTCCCCTGGGGAGACTCCAGAAGTACCCAAAGATCCATGTCAGCCCCTGAGAGGAATCCTCGTTTCCGGACCTGACTCCACACAAAGTTTTTGGCCCCGGTATCGACGGGAGAGGAATCCCGAGAGGCCCCCTAGCATCTCGCATGGGGACTGGCCTCTCCTGAGGCCACCAGGGCGGGTCCCTGAGGTCCCCGTCGTAACTCGAGAACACCTGCCGCAACTCGAGAAAATCCAGGAAGTTCTCCCTTCCAGGCGAGATGAGGCCTATTTCCGATGAGGCGTCTGGAGACTAATGACACATAACATCTGGAACTTCGAAAGGGTCTTTCACACCCTTGCTGCGACTCAAGAAGTTCACCGCCATACCCGTCTCCACTCGAGAGGAAGCACGATGGTCCCGCCCACATCCAGAGGAGCCCCGTTTCCCCCTCGTAGCTCGAGATGAGGGATCCTTTCCCTGCTTTCAACGGGAAAGAATTCCCGGCGTTCCCGTCGCATCTCAAGAGGAGGCACTCTCAACAGGTAAGGCGAGAGGAACTCCATGGTCGTACCACCATTCCAAGAGTCCCCCAGATGTCTCAGTCCATTCCAGAGGAACCTCTTTGCCCTGCACTGGCTCATCTTTCACGCCAGGATCGACTCACACCACGGTGGCACGTGGGACAGCCCTGTGGGAAAGCCTCGAGGGAAAGCCTCGAGGGAAAACCACAGATCCTTTGATCCACGCGAAGGGAAGCGTGACATTGCTGCTACAGCCTGGAAGGAAAGCGCACGTGCATGCCCCCACTCGAGACGAGGCCTGACTCCCCTGGGGAGACTCCAGAAGTACCCAAAGATCCATGTCAGCCCCTGAGAGGAATCCTCGGTTCCGGCCCTGACTCCACACAAGGTTTTTGGCCCCGGTATCGACGGGAGAGGAATCCCGAGAGGCCCCCTAGCAACTCGCATGGGGACTGGCCTCTCCTGAGGCCACCAGGGCGGGTCCCTGAGGTCCCCGTCGTAACTCGAGAACACCTGCCGCAACTCGAGAAAATCCAGGAAGTTCTCCCTTCCAGGCGAGATGAGGCCTATTTCCGATGAGGCGTCTGGAGACTAATGACACCTAACCTCTGGAACTTCGAAAGGGTCTTTCACACCCTTGCTGCAACTCAAGAAGTTCACCGCCATACCCGTCTCCACTCGAGAGGAAGCACGATGTTCCCGCCCACATCCAGAGGAGCCCCGTTTCCCCCTCGTAGCTCGAGATGAGGGATCCTTTCCCTGCTTTCAACGGGAAAGAATTCCCGGCGTTCCCGTCGCATCTCAAGAGGAGGCACTCTCAACAGGAAAGGCGAGAGGAACTCCATGGTCGTACCACCATTCCAAGAGTACCCCAGATGTCTCAGTCCATTCCAGAGGAACCTCTTTGCCCTGCACTGGCTCATCTTTCACGCCAGGATCGACTCACACCACGGTGGCACGTGGGACAGCCCTGTGGGAAAGCCTCGAGGGAAAGCCTCGAGGGAAAACCACAGATCCTTTGATAAACGCGAAGGGAAGCGTGACATTGCTGCTACAGCCTGGAAGGAAAGCGCACGTGCATGCCCCCACTCGAGACGAGGCCTGACTCCTCTGGGGAGACTCCAGAAGTACCCAAAGATCCATGTCAGCCCCTGAGAGGAATCCTCGGTTCCGGCCCAGACTCCACACAAGGTTTTTGGCCCCGGTATCGACGGGAGAGGAATCCCGAGAGGTCCCCTAGCAACTCGCATGGGGACTGGCCTCTCCTGAGGCCACCAGTGCGGGTCCCTGAGGTCCCCGTTGTAACTCGAGAACACCTGCCGCAACTCGAGAAAATCCAGGAAGTTCTCCCTTCCAGGCGAGATTAGGCCTATTTCCGATGAGGCGTCTGGAGACTAATGACACCTAACCTCTGGAACTTCGAAAGGGTCTTTCACACCCTTGCTGCAACTCCAGAAGTTCACCGCCATACCCGTCTCCACTCGAGAGGAAGCACGATGGTCCCGCCCACATCCAGAGGAGCCCCGTTTCCCCCTCGTAGCTCGAGATGAGGGATCCTTTCCCTGCTTTCAACGGGAAAGAATTCCCGGCGTTCCCGTCGCATCTCAAGAGGAGGCACTCTCAACAGGAAAGGCGAGAGGAACTCCATGGTCGTACCACCATTCCAAGAGTCCCCCAGATGTCTCAGTCCATTCCAGAGGAACCTCTTTGCCCTGCACTGGCTCATCTTTCACGCCGAGGATCGACTCACACCACGGTGGCACGTGGGACAGCCCTGTGGGAAAGCCTCGAGGGAAAGCCTCGAGGGAAAACCGCAGATCCTTTGATCCACGCGACGGGAAGCGTGACATTGCTGCTACAGCCTGGAAGGAAAGCGCACGTGCATGCCCCCACTCGAGACGAGGCCTGACTCCCCTGGGGAGACTCCAGAAGTACCCAAAGATCCATGTCAGCCCCTGAGAGGAATCCTCGGTTCCGGTCCTGACTCCACACAAGGTTTTTGGCCCCGGTATCGACGGGAGAGGAATCCCGAGAGGCCCCCTAGCAACACGCATGGGGACTGGCCTCTCCTGAGGCCATCAGGGCGGGTCCCTGAGGTCCCCGTCGTAACTCGAGAACACCTGCCGCAACTCGAGAAAATCCAGGAAGTTCTCCCTTCCAGGCGAGATGAGGCCTATTTCCGATGAGGCGTCGGGAGATTAATGACACCTAACCTCTGGAACTTCGAAAGGGTCTTTCACACCCTTGCTGCAACTCAAGAAGTTCACCGCCATACCCGTCTCCACTCGAGAGGAAGCACGATGGTCCCGCCCACATCCAGAGGAGCCCCGTTTCCCCCTCGGAGCTCGAGATGAGGGATCCTTTCCCTGCTTTCAACGGGAAAGAATTCCCGGCGTTCCCGTCGCATCTCAAGAGGAGGCACTCTCAACAGGAAAGGCGAGAGGAACTCCATGGTCGTACCACCATTCCAAGAGTCCCCCAGATGTCTCAGTCCATTCCAGAGGAACCTCTTTGCCCTGCACTGGCTCATCTTTCACGCCGAGGATCGACTCACACCACGGTGGCACGTGGGACAGCCCTGTGGGAAAGCCTCGAGGGAAAACCGCAGATCCTTTGATCCACCCGACGGGAAGAGTGACATTGCTGCTACAGCCTGGAAGGAAAGCGCACGTGCATGCCCCCACTCGAGACGAGGCCTGACTCCCCTGGGGAGACTCCAGAAGTACCCAAAGATCCATGTCAGCCCCTGAGAGGAATCCTCGGTTCCAGCCCTGACTCCACACAAGGTTTTTGGCCCCGGTATCGACGGAAGAGGAATCCCGTGAGGCCCCCTAGCAACTCGTATGGGGACTGGCCTCTCCTGAGGCCACCAGGGCGGGTCCCTGAGGTCCCCGTCGTAACTCGAGAACACCTGCCGCAACTCGAGAAAATCCAGGAAGTTCTCCCTTCCAGGCGAGATGAGGCCTATTTCCGATGAGGCGTCTGGAGACTAATGACACCTAACCTCTGGAACTTCGAAAGGGTCTTTCACACCCTTGCTGCAACTCAAGAAGTTCACCGCCATACCCGTCTCCACTCGAGAGGAAGCACGATGGTCCCGCCCACATCCAGAGGAGCCCCGTTTCCCCCTCGGAGCTCGAGATGAGGGATCCTTTCCCTGCTTTCAACGGGAAAGAATTCCCGGCGTTCCCGTCGCATCTCAAGAAGAGGCACTCTCAAAAGGAAAGGTGAGAGGAACTCCATGGTCGTACCACCATTCCAAGAGTCCCCCAGATGTCTCAGTCCATTCCAGAGGAGCCTCTTTGCCCTGCACTGGCTCATCTTTCACGCCGAGGATCGACTCACACCACGGTGGCACGTGGGACAGCCCTGTGGGAAAGCCTCGAGGGAAAGCCTCGAGGGAAAACCACAGATCCTTTGATCCACGCGAAGGGAAGCGTGACATTGCTGCTACAGCCTGAAAGGAAAGCGCACGTGCATGCCCCCACTCGAGACGAGGCCTGACTCCCCTGTGGAGACTCCAGAAGTACCCAAAGTTCCATGTCAGCCCCTGAGAGGAATCCTCGGTTCCGGCCCTGACTCCACACAAGGTTTTTGGCCCCGGTATCGACGGGAGAGGAATCCCGAGAGGCCCCCTAGCAACTCGCATGGGGACTGGCCTCTCCTGAGGCCACCAGGGCGGGTCCCTGAGGTCCCAGTCGTAACTCGAGAACACCTGCCGCAACTCGAGAAAATCCAGGAAGTTCTCCCTTCCAGGCGAGATGAGGCCTATTTCCGATGAGGCGTCTGGAGACGAATGACACCTAACCTCTGGAACTTCGAAAAGGTCTTTCACACCCTTGCTGCAAATCAAGAAGTTCACCGCCATACCCGTCTCCACTCGAGGGGAAGCACGATGGTCCCGCCCACATCCAGAGGAGCCCCGTTTCCCCCTCGTAGCTCGAGATGAGGGATCCTTTCCCTGCTTTCAACGGGATAGAATTCCCGGCGTTCCCGTCGCATCTCAAGAGGAGGCACTCTCAACAGGAAAGGCGAGAGGAACTCCATGGTCGTACCACCATTCCAAGAGTCCCCCAGATGTCTCAGTCCATTCAAGCGAAACCTCTGTGCCCTGCACTGGCTCATCTTTCACGCCAGGATCTACTCACACCACGGTGGCACGTGGGACAGCCCTGTGGGAAAGCCTCGAGGGAAAGCCTCGAGGGAAAACCACAGATCCTTTGATCCACGCGAGGGGAAGCGGGACATTGCTGCTACAGCCTGGAAGGAAAGCGCACGTGCATGCCCCCAGTCGAGACGAGGCCTGACTCCCCTGTGGAGACTCCAGAAGTACCCAAAGATCCATGTCAGCCCCTGAGAGGAATCCTCGGTTCCGGCCCTGAATCCACACAAGGTTTTTGGCCCCGGTATCGACGGGAGAGGAATCCCGAGAGGCCCCCTAGCAACTCGCATGTGGACTGGCCTCTCCTGAGGCCACCAGGGCGGGTCCCTGAGGTCCCCGTCGTAACTCGAGAGCACCTGGCGCAACTCGAAAATCCAGGAAATTCTCCCTTCCAGGCGAGATGAGGCCTATTTCCGATGAGGCGTCTGGAGACTAATGACACCTAACCTGTGGAACTTCGAAAGGGTCTTTCACACCCTTGCTGCGACTCAAAAAGTTCACCGCCATACCCGTCTCCACTCGAGAGGAAGCCCGATGGTCCCGCCCACATCCAGAGGAGCCCCATTTTCCCCTCGTAGCTCGAGATGAGGGATCCTTTCCCTGCTTTCAACGGGAAAGAATTCCCGGCGTTCCCGTCGCATCTCAAGAAGAGGCACTCTCAACAGGAAAGGTGAGAGGAACTCCATGGTCGTACCACCATTCCAAGAGTCCCCCAGATGTCTCAGTCCATTCCAGAGGAACCTCTTTGCCCTGCACTGGCTCATCTTTCACGCCGAGGATCGACTCACACCACGGTGGCACGTGGGACAGCCCTGTGGGAAAGCTTCGAGGGAAAGCCTCGAGGGAAAACCGCAGATCCTTTGATCCACGCGACGGGATACGTGACATTGCTGCTACAGCCTGGAAGGAAAGCGCACGTGCATGCCCCCACTCGAGACGAGGCCTGACTCCCCTGGGGAGACTCCAGAAGTACCCAAAGATCCATATCAGCCCCTGAGAGGAATCCTCGGTTCCGGTCCTGACTCCACACAAGGTTTTTGGCCCCGGTATCGACGGGAGAGGAATCCCGAGAGGCCCCCTAGCAACTCGCATGGGGACTGGCCTCTCCTGAGGCCACCAGGGCGGGTCCCTGAGGTCCCCGTCGTAACTCGAGAGCACCTGCCGCAACTCGAGAAAATCCAGGAAGTTCTCCCTTCCAGGCGAGATGAGGCCTATTTCCGATGAGGCGTCTGGAGACTAATGACACCTAACATCTGGAACTTCGAAAGGGTCTTTCACACCCTTGCTGCGACTCAAGAAGTTCACCGCCATACCCGTCTCCACTCGAGAGGAAGCACGATGGTCCCGCCCACATCCCGAGGAGCCCCGTTTCCCCCTCGTAGCTCGAGATGAGGGATCCTTTCCCTGCTTTCAACGGGAAAGAATTCCCGGCGTTCCCGTCGCATCTCAAGAGGAGGCACTCTCAACAGGAAAGGCGAGAGGAACTCCATGGTCGTACCACCATTCCAAGAGTCCCCCAGATGTCTCAGTCCATTCCAGAGGAACCTCTTTGCCCTGCACTGGCTCATCTTTCACGCCAGGATCGACTCACACCACGGTGGCACGTGGGACAGCCCTGTGGGAAAGCCTCGAGGAAAGCCTCGAGGGAAAACCACAGATCCTTTGATCCACGCGACGGGAAGCGTGACATTTCTGCCACAGGCTGGAAGGAAAGCGCACGTGCATGTCCCCACTGGAGACGAGGCCTGACTCCCCTGGGGAGACTCCAGAAGTACCCAAAGATCCATGTCAGCCCCTGAGAGGAATCCTCGGTTCCGGCCCTGACTCCACACAAGGTTTTTGGCCCCGGTATCGACGGGAGAGGAATCCCGAGAGGCCCCCTAGCAACTCGCATGGGGACTGGCCTCTCCTGAGGCCACCAGGGCGGGTCCCAGAGGTCCCCGTCGTAACTCGGGAACTCCTGCCGCAACTCGAGAAAATCCAGGAAGTTCTCCCTTCCAGGCGAGATGAGGCCTATTTCCGATGAGGCATCTGGAGACTAATGACACCAAACCTCTGGAACATCGGAAGGGTCTTTCACACCCTTGCTGCAACTCAAGAAGTTCACCGCCATACCCGTCTCCACTCGAGAGGAAACACGATGGTCCCGCCCGCATCCAGAGGAGCCCCGTTTCCCCCTCGTAGCTCGAGATGAGGGATCCTTTCCCTGCTTTCAACGGGATAGAATTCCCGGCGTTCCCGTCGCATCTCAAGAGGAGGCACTCTCAACAGGAAAGGCGAGAGGAACTCCATGGTCGTACCACCATTCCAAGAGTCCCCCAGATGTCTCAGTCCATTCAAGCGAAACCTCTGTGCCCTGCACTGGCTCATCTTTCACGCCAGGATCTACTCACACCACGGTGGCACGTGGGACAGCCCTGTGGGAAAGCCTCGAGGGAAAGCCTCGAGGGAAAACCACAGATCCTTTGATCCACGCGAGGGGAAGCGTGACATTGCTGCTACAGCCTGGAAGGAAAGCCCACGTGCATGCCCCCACTCGAGACGAGGCCTGACTCCCCTGGGGAGACTACAGAAGTACCCAAAGATCCATGTCAGCCCCTGAGAGGAATCCTCAGTTCCGGCCCTGAATCCACACAAGGTTTTTGGCCCCGGTATCGACGGGAGAGGAATCCCGAGAGGCCCCCTAGCAACTCGCATGGGGACTGGCCTCTCCTGAGGCCACCAGGGCGGGTCCCTGAGGTCCGCGTCGTAACTCGAGAGCACCTGGCGCAACTCGAAAATCCAGGAAATTCTCCCTTCCAGGCGAGATGAGGCCTATTTCCGATGAGGCGTCTGGAGACTAATGACACCTAACCTGTGGAACTTCGAAAGGGTCTTTCACACCCTTGCTGCGACTCAAAAAGTTCACCGCCATACCCGTCTCCACTCGAGAGGAAGCACGATGGTCCCGCCCACATCCAGAGGAGCCCCATTTCCCCCTCGTAGCTCGAGATGAGGGATCCTTTCCCTGCTTTCAACGGGAAAGAATTCCCGGCGTTCCCGTCGCATCTCAAGAAGAGGCACTCTCAACAGGAAAGGTGAGAGGAACTCCATGGTCGTACCACCATTCCAAGAGTCCCCCAGATGTCTCAGTCCATTCCAGAGGAACCTCTTTGCCCTGCACTGGCTCATCTTTCACGCCGAGGATCGACTCACACCACGGTGGCACGTGGGACAGCCCTGTGGGAAAGCTTCGAGGGAAAGCCTCGAGGGAAAACCGCAGATCCTTTGATCCACGCGACGGGATGCGTGACATTGCTGCTACAGCCTGGATGGAAAGCGCACGTGCATGCCCCCACTCGAGACGAGGCCTGACTCCCCTGGGGAGACTCCAGAAGTACCCAAAGATCCATGTCAGCCCCTGAGAGGAATCCTCGGTTCCGGTCCTGACTCCACACAAGGTTTTTGGCCCCGGTTTCGACGGGAGAGGAATCCCGAGAGGCCCCCTAGCAACTCGCATGGGGACTGGCCTCTCCTGAGGCCACCAGGGCGGGTCCCTGAATTCCCCGTCGTAACTCGAGAGCACCTGCCGCAACTCGAGAAAATCCAGGAAGTTCTCCCTTCCAGGCGAGATGAGGCCTATTTCCGATGAGGCGTCTGGAGACTAATGACACCTAACATCTGGAACTTCGAAAGGGTCTTTCACACCCTTGCTGCGACTCAAGAAGTTCACCGCCATACCCGTCTCCACTCGAGAGGAAGCACGATGGTCCCGCCCACATCCAGAGGAGCCCCGTTTCCCCCTCGTAGCTCGAGATGAGGGATCCTTTCCCTGCTTTCAACGGGAAAGAATTCCCGGCGTTCCCGTCGCATCTCAAGAGGAGGCACTCTCAACAGGAAAGGCGAGAGGAACTCCATGGTCGTACCACCATTCCAAGAGTCCCCCAGATGTCTCAGTCCATTCCAGAGGATCCTATTTGCCCTGCACTGGCTCATCTTTCACGCCAGGATCGACTCACACCACGGTGGCACGTGGGACAGACCTGTGGGAAAGCCTCGAGGGAAAGCCTCGAGGGAAAACCACAGATCCTTTGATCCAGGCCACGGGAAGCGTGACATTGCTGCTACAGCCTGGAAGGAAAGCGCACGTGCATGCCCCCACTCGAGACGAGGCCTGACTCCCCTCGGGAGACTCCAGAAGTACCCAAAGATCCATGTCAGCCCCTGAGAGGCATCCTCGGTTCCGGCCCTGACTCCACACAAGGTTTTTGGCTCCGGTATCGACGGGAGAGGAATCCCGAGAGGCCCCCTAGCAACTCGCATGGGGACTGGCCTCTCCTGAGGCCACCAGGGCGGGTCCCTGAGTTCCCCGTCGTAACTGGAGAACACCTGCCGCAACTCGAGAAAATCCAGGAAGTTCTCCCTTCCAGGCGAGATGAGGCCTATTTCCGATGAGGCGTCTGGAGACTAATGACACCTAAACTCTGGAACTTCGAAAGGGTCTTTCACACCCTTGCTGCAACTCAAGAAGTTCACCGCCATACCCGTCTCCACTCGAGAGGAAGCACGACGGTCCCGCCCACATCCAGAGGAGCCCCGTTTCCCCCTCGTAGCTCGAGATGAGGGATCATTTCCCTGCTTTCAACGGGAAAGAATTCCCGGCGTTCCCGTCGCATCTCAAGAGGAGGCACTCTCAACAGGAAAGGCGAGAGGAACTCCATGGTCGTACCACCATTCCAAGAGTCCCCCAGATGTCTCAGTCCATTCCAGAGGAACCTCTTTGCACTGCACTGGCTCATCTTTCACGCCGAGGATCGACTCACACCACGGAGGCACGTGGGGCAGCCCTGTGGGAAAGCCTCGAGGAAAGCCTCGAGGGAAAACCACAGATCCTTTGATCCACGCGACGGGAAGCGTGACATTTCTGCCACAGGCTGGAAGGAAAGCGCACGTGCATGCCCCCACTGGAGACGAGGCCTGACTCCCCTGGGGAGACTCCAGAAGTACCCAAAGATCCATGTCTGCCCCTGAGAGGAATCATCGGTTCCGGCCCTGACTCCACACAAGGTTTTTGGCCCCGGTATCGACGGGAGAGGAATCCCGAGAGGCCCCCTAGCAACTCGCATGGGGACTGGCCTCTCCTGAGGCCACCAGGGCGGGTCCCAGAGGTCCCCGTCGTAACTCGAGAACACCTGCCGCAACTCGACAAAATCCAGGAAGTTCTCCCTTCCAGGCGAGATGAGGCCTATTTCCGATGAGGCATCTGGAGACTAATGACACCAAACCTCTGGAACTTCGGAAGGGTCTTTCACACCCTTGCTGCAACTCAAGAAGTTCACCGCCATACCCGTCTCCACTCGAGAGGAAACACGATGGTCCCACCCGCATCCAGAGGAGCCCCGTTTCCCCATCGTAGCTCGAGATGTGGGATCCTTTCCCTGCTTTCAACGGGAAAGAATTCCCGGCGTTCCCGTCGCATCTCAAAAGGAGGCACTCTCAACAGGAAAGGCGAGAGGAACTCCATGGTCGTACCACCATTCCAAGAGTCCCCCAGATGTCTCAGTCCATTCCAGAGGAACCTCTTTGCCCTGCACTGGCTCATCTTTCACGCCGAGGATCGATTCACACCACGGTGGCACGTGAGACAGCCCTGTGGGAAAGCCTCGAGGGAAAACCACAGATCCTTTGTTCCACGCGACGGGAAGCGTGATATTGCTGCTACAGCCTGGAAGGAAAGCCCACGTGCATGCCCCCACTCGAGACGAGGCCTGACTCCCCTGGGGAGACTCCAGAAGTACCCAAAGATCCATGTCAGCCCCTGAGAGGAATCCTCGTTTCCGGACCTGACTCCACACAAAGATTTTGGCCCCGGTATCGACGGGAGAGGAATCCCGAGAGGCCCCCTAGCATCTCGCATGGGGACTGGCCTCTCCTGAGGCCACCAGGGCGGGTCCCTGAGGTCCCCGTCGTAACTCGAGAACACCTGCCGCAACTCGAGAAAATCCAGGAAGTTCTCCCTTCCAGGCGAGATGAGGCCTATTTCCGATGAGGCGTCTGGAGACTAATGACACATAACATCTGGAACTTCGAAAGGGTCTTTCACACCCTTGCTGCGACTCAAGAAGTTCACCGCCATACCCGTCTCCACTCGAGAGGAAGCACGATGGTCCCGCCCACATCCAGAGGAGCCCCGTTTCCCCCTCGTAGCTCGAGATGAGGGATCATTTCCCTGCTTTCAACGGGAAAGAATTCCCGGCGTTCCCGTCGCATCTCAAGAGGAGGCACTCTCAACAGGAAAGGCGAGAGGAACTCCATGGTCGTACCACCATTCCAAGAGTCCCCCAGATGTCTCAGTCCATTCCAGAGGAACCTCTTTGCCCTGCACTGGCTCATCTTTCACGCCAGGATCGACTCACACCACGGTGGCACGTGTGACAGCCCTGTGGGAAAGCCTCGAGGGAAAGCCTCGAGGGAAAACCACAGATCCTTTGATCCAGGCCACGGGAAGCGTGACATTGCTGCTACAGCCTGGAAGGAAAGCGCACGTGCATGCCCCCACTCGAGACGAGGCCTGACTCCCCTGTGGAGACTCCAGAAGTACCCAAAGATCCATGTCAGCCCCTGAGAGGAATCCTCGGTTCCGGCCCTGACTCCACACAGGGTTTTTGGCTCCGGTATCGACGGGAGAGGAATCCCGAGAGGCCCCCTAGCAACTCGCATGGGGACTGGCCTCTCCTGAGGCCACCAGGGCGGGTCCCTGAGGTCCCCGTCGTAACTGGAGAACACCTGCCGCAACTCGAGAAAATCCAGGAAGTTCTCCCTTCCAGGCGAGATGAGGCCTATTTCCGATGAGGCGTCTGGAGACTAATGACACCTAAACTCTGGAACTTCGAAAGGGTCTTTCACACCCTTGCTGCAACTCAAGAAGTTCACCGCCATACCCGTCTCCACTCGAGAGGAAGCACGATGGTCCCGCCCACATCCCGAGGAGCCCCGTTTCCCCCTCGTAGCTCGAGATGAGGGATCCTTTCCCTGCTTTCAACGGGAAAGAATTCCCGGCGTTCCCGTCGCATCTCAAGAGGAGGCACTCTCAACAGGAAAGGCGAGAGGAACTCCATGGTCGTACCACCATTCCAAGAGTCCCCCAGATGTCTCAGTCCATTCCAGAGGAACCTCTTTGCCCTGCACTGGCTCATCTTTCACGCCAGGATCGACTCACACCACGGTGGCACGTGGGACAGCCCTGTGGGAAAGCCTCGAGGAAAGCCTCGAGGGAAAACCACAGATCCTTTGATCCACGCGACGGGAAGCGTGACATTTCTGCCACAGGCTGGAAGGAAAGCGCACGTGCATGTCCCCACTGGAGACGAGGCCTGACTCCCCTGGGGAGACTCCAGAAGTACCCAAAGATCCATGTCAGCCCCTGAGAGGAATCCTCGGTTCCGGCCCTGACTCCACACAAGGTTTTTGGCCCCGGTATCGACGGGAGAGGAATCCCGAGAGGCCCCCTAGCAACTCGCATGGGGACTGGCCTCTCCTGAGGCCACCAGGGCGGGTCCCAGAGGTCCCCGTCGTAACTCGAGAACTCCTGCCGCAACTCGAGAAAATCCAGGAAGTTCTCCCTTCCAGGCGAGATGAGGCCTATTTCCGATGAGGCATCTGGAGACTAATGACACCAAACCTCTGGAACATCGGAAGGGTCTTTCACACCCTTGCTGCAACTCAAGAAGTTCACCGCCATACCCGTCTCCACTCGAGAGGAAACACGATGGTCCCGCCCGCATCCAGAGGAGCCCCGTTTCCCCCTCGTAGCTCGAGATGAGGGATCCTTTCCCTGCTTTCAACGGGATAGAATTCCCGGCGTTCCCGTCGCATCTCAAGAGGAGGCACTCTCAACAGGAAAGGCGAGAGGAACTCCATGATCGTACCACCATTCCAAGAGTCCCCCAGATGTCTCAGTCCATTCAAGCGAAACCTCTGTGCCCTGCACTGGCTCATCTTTCACGCCAGGATCTACTCACACCACGGTGGCACGTGGGACAGCCCTGTGGGAAAGCCTCGAGGGAAAGCCTCGAGGGAAAACCACAGATCCTTTGATCCACGCGAGGGGAAGCGTGACATTGCTGCTACAGCCTGGAAGGAAAGCGCACGTGCATGCCCCCAGTCGAGACGAGGCCTGACTCCCCTGTGGAGACTCCAGAAGTACCCAAAGATCCATGTCAGCCCCTGAGAGGAATCCTCGGTTCCGGCCCTGAATCCACACAAGGTTTTTGGCCCCGGTATCGACGGGAGAGGAATCCCGAGAGGCCCCCTAGCAACTCGCATGTGGACTGGCCTCTCCTGAGGCCACCAGGGCGGGTCCCTGAGGTCCCCGTCGTAACTCGAGAGCACCTGGCGCAACTCGAAAATCCAGGAAATTCTCCCTTCCAGGCGAGATGAGGCCTATTTCCGATGAGGCGTCTGGAGACTAATGACACCTAACCTGTGGAACTTCGAAAGGGTCTTTCACACCCTTGCTGCGACTCAAAAAGTTCACCGCCATACCCGTCTCCACTCGAGAGGAAGCCCGATGGTCCCGCCCACATCCAGAGGAGCCACATTTTCCCCTCGTAGCTCGAGATGAGGGATCCTTTCCCTGCTTTCAACGGGAAAGAATTCCCGGCGTTCCCGTCGCATCTCAAGAAGAGGCACTCTCAACAGGAAAGGTGAGAGGAACTCCATGGTCGTACCACCATTCCAAGAGTCCCCCAGATGTCTCAGTCCATTCCAGAGGAAACTCTTTGCCCTGCACTGGCTCATCTTTCACGCCGAGGATCGACTCACACCACGGTGGCACGTGGGACAGCCCTGTGGGAAAGCTTCGAGGGAAAGCCTCGAGGGAAAACCGCAGATCCTTTGATCCACGCGACGGGATACGTGACATTGCTGCTACAGCCTGGAAGGAAAGCGCACGTGCATGCCCCCACTCGAGACGAGGCCTGACTCCCCTGGGGAGACTCCAGAAGTACCCAAAGATCCATATCAGCCCCTGAGAGGAATCCTCGGTTCCGGTCCTGACTCCACACAAGGTTTTTGGCCCCGGTATCGACGGGAGAGGAATCCCGAGAGGCCCCCTAGCAACTCGCATGGGGACTGGCCTCTCCTGAGGCCACCAGGGCGGGTCCCTGAGGTCCCCGTCGTAACTCGAGAGCACCTGCCGCAACTCGAGAAAATCCAGGAAGTTCTCCCTTCCAGGCGAGATGAGGCCTATTTCCGATGAGGCGTCTGGAGACTAATGACACCTAACATCTGGAACTTCGAAAGGGTCTTTCACACCCTTGCTGCGACTCAAGAAGTTCACCGCCATACCCGTCTCCACTCGAGAGGAAGCACGATGGTCCCGCCCACATCCAGAGGAGCCCCGTTTCCCCCTCGTAGCTCGAGATGAGGGATCCTTTCCCTGCTTTCAACGGGAAAGAATTCCCGGCGTTCCCGTCGCATCTCAAGAGGAGGCACTCTCAACAGGAAAGGCGAGAGGAACTCCATGGTCGTACCACCATTCCAAGAGTCCCCCAGATGTCTCAGTCCATTCCAGAGGAACCTCTTTGCCCTGCACTGGCTCATCTTTCACGCCAGGATCGACTCACACCACGGTGGCACGTGGGACAGCCCTGTGGGAAAGCCTCCAGGGAAAGCCTCGAGGGAAAACCACAGATCCTTTGATCCAGGCCACGGGAAGCGTGACATTGCTGCTACAGCCTGGAAGGAAAGCGCACGTGCATGCCCCCACTCGAGACGAGGCCTGACTCCCCTGTGGAGACTCCAGAAGTACCCAAAGATCCATGTCAGCCCCTGAGAGGAATCCTCGGTTCCGGCCCTGACTCCACACAGGGTTTTTGGCTCCGGTATCGACGGGAGAGGAATCCCGAGAGGCCCCCTAGCAACTCGCATGGGGACTGGCCTCTCCTGAGGCCACCAGGGCGGGTCCCTGAGGTCCCCGTCGTAACTGGAGAACACCTGCCGCAACTCGAGAAAATCCAGGAAGTTCTCCCTTCCAGGCGAGATGAGGCCTATTTCCGATGAGGCGTCTGGAGACTAATGACACCTAAACTCTGGAACTTCGAAAGGGTCTTTCACACCCTTGCTGCAACTCAAGAAGTTAACCGCCATACCCGTCTCCACTCGAGAGGAAGCACGATGGTCCCGCCCACATCCCGAGGAGCCCCGTTTCCCCCTCGTAGCTCGAGATGAGGGATCCTTTCCCTGCTTTCAACGGGAAAGAATTCCCGGCGTTCCCGTCGCATCTCAAGAGGAGGCACTCTCAACAGGAAAGGCGAGAGGAACTCCATGGTCGTACCACCATTCCAAGAGTCCCCCAGATGTCTCAGTCCATTCCAGAGGAACCTCTTTGCCCTGCACTGGCTCATCTTTCACGCCAGGATCGACTCACACCACGGTGGCACGTGGGACAGCCCTGTGGGAAAGCCTCGAGGAAAGCCTCGAGGGAAAACCACAGATCCTTTGATCCACGCGACGGGAAGCGTGACATTTCTGTCACAGGCTGGAAGGAAAGCGCACGTGCATGTCCCCACTGGAGACGAGGCCTGACTCCCCTGGGGAGACTCCAGAAGTACCCAAAGATCCATGTCAGCCCCTGAGAGGAATCCTCGGTTCCGGCCCTGACTCCACACAAGGTTTTTGGCCCCGGTATCGACGGGAGAGGAATCCCGAGAGGCCCCCTAGCAACTCGCATGGGGACTGGCCTCTCCTGAGGCCACCAGGGCGGGTCCCAGAGGTCCCCGTCGTAACTCGAGAACTCCTGCCGCAACTCGAGAAAATCCAGGAAGTTCTCCCTTCCAGGCGAGATGAGGCCTATTTCCGATGAGGCATCTGGAGACTAATGACACCAAACCTCTGGAACATCGGAAGGGTCTTTCACACCCTTGCTGCAACTCAAGAAGTTCACCGCCATACCCGTCTCCACTCGAGAGGAAACACGATGGTCCCGCCCGCATCCAGAGGAGCCCCGTTTCCCCATCGTAGCTCGAGATGTGGGATCCTTTCCTGCTTTCAACGGGAAAGAATTCCCGGCGTTCCCGTCGCATCTCAAGAGGAGGCACTCTCAACAGGAAAGGCGAGAGGAACTCCATGGTCGTACCACCATTCCAAGAGTCCCCCAGATGTCTCAGTCCATTCCAGAGGAAACTCTTTGCCCTGCACTGGCTCATCTTTCACGCCGAGGATCGACTCACACCACGGTGGCACGTGGGACAGCCCTGTGGGAAAGCTTCGAGGGAAAGCCTCGAGGGAAAACCGCAGATCCTTTGATCCACGCGACGGGATACGTGACATTGCTGCTACAGCCTGGAAGGAAAGCGCACGTGCATGCCCCCACTCGAGACGAGGCCTGACTCCCCTGGGGAGACTCCAGAAGTACCCAAAGATCCATATCAGCCCCTGAGAGGAATCCTCGGTTCCGGTCCTGACTCCACACAAGGTTTTTGGCCCCGGTATCGACGGGAGAGGAATCCCGAGAGGCCCCCTAGCAACTCGCATGGGGACTGGCCTCTCCTGAGGCCACCAGGGCGGGTCCCTGAGGTCCCCGTCGTAACTCGAGAGCACCTGCCGCAACTCGAGAAAATCCAGGAAGTTCTCCCTTCCAGGCGAGATGAGGCCTATTTCCGATGAGGCGTCTGGAGACTAATGACACCTAACATCTGGAACTTCGAAAGGGTCTTTCACACCCTTGCTGCGACTCAAGAAGTTCACCGCCATACCCGTCTCCACTCGAGAGGAAGCACGATGGTCCCGCCCACATCCAGAGGAGCCCCGTTTCCCCCTCGTAGCTCGAGATGAGGGATCCTTTCCCTGCTTTCAACGGGAAAGAATTCCCGGCGTTCCCGTCGCATCTCAAGAGGAGGCACTCTCAACAGGAAAGGCGAGAGGAACTCCATGGTCGTACCACCATTCCAAGAGTCCCCCAGATGTCTCAGTCCATTCCAGAGGAACCTCTTTGCCCTGCACTGGCTCATCTTTCACGCCAGGATCGACTCACACCACGGTGGCACGTGGGACAGCCCTGTGGGAAAGCCTCCAGGGAAAGCCTCGAGGGAAAACCACAGATCCTTTGATCCACGCGATGGGAAGCGTGACATTTCTGCCACAGGCTGGAAGGAAAGCGCACGTGCATGTCCCCACTGGAGACGAGGCCTGACTCCCCTGGGGAGACTCCAGAAGTACCCAAAGATCCATGTCAGCCCCTGAGAGGAATCCTCGGTTCCGGCCCTGACTCCACACAAGGTTTTTGGCCCCGGTATCGACGGGAGAGGAATCCCGAGAGGCCCCCTAGCAACTCGCATGGGGACTGGCCTCTCCTGAGGCCACCAGGGCGGGTCCCAGAGGTCCCCGTCGTAACTCGAGAACTCCTGCCGCAACTCGAGAAAATCCAGGAAGTTCTCCCTTCCAGGCGAGATGAGGCCTATTTCCGATGAGGCATCTGGAGACTAATGACACCAAACCTCTGGAACATCGGAAGGGTCTTTCACACCCTTGCTGCAACTCAAGAAGTTCACCGCCATACCCGTCTCCACTCGAGAGGAAACACGATGGTCCCGCCCGCATCCAGAGGAGCCCCGTTTCCCCATCGTAGCTCGAGATGTGGGATCCTTTCCTGCTTTCAACGGGAAAGAATTCCCGGCGTTCCCGTCGCATCTCAAGAGGAGGCACTCTCAACAGGAAAGGCGAGAGGAACTCCATGGTCGTACCACCATTCCAAGAGTCCCCCAGATGTCTCAGTCCATTCCAGAGGAACCTCTTTGCCCTGCACTGGCTCATCTTTCACGCCGAGGATCGATTCACACCACGGTGGCACGTGAGACAGCCCTGTGGGAAAGCCTCGAGGGAAAACCACAGATCCTTTGATCCACGCGACGGGAAGCGTGACATTGCTGCTACAGCCTGGAAGGAAAGCCCACGTGCATGCCCCCACTCGAGACGAGGCCTGACTCCCCTGGGGAGACTCCAGAAGTACCCAAAGATCCATGTCAGCCCCTGAGAGGAATCCTCAGTTCCGGCCCTGAATCCACACAAGGTTTTTGGCCCCGGTATCGACGGGAGAGGAATCCCGAGAGGCCCCCTAGCAACTCGCATGGGGACTGGCCTCTCCTGAGGCCACCAGGGCGGGTCCCTGAGGTCCGCGGCGTAACTCGAGAGCACCTGGCGCAACTCGAAAATCCAGGAAATTCTCCCTTCCAGGCGAGATGAGGCCTATTTCCGATGAGGCGTCTGGAGACTAATGACACCTAACCTGTGGAACTTCGAAAGGGTCTTTCACACCCTTGCTGCGACTCAAAAAGTTCACCGCCATACCCGTCTCCACTCGAGAGGAAGCACGATGGTCCCGCCCACATCCAGAGGAGCCCCATTTCCCCCTCGTAGCTCGAGATGAGGGATCCTTTCCCTGCTTTCAACGGGAAAGAATTCCCGGCGTTCCCGTCGCATCTCAAGAAGAGGCACTCTCAACAGGAAAGGTGAGAGGAACTCCATGGTCGTACCACCATTCCAAGAGTCCCCCAGATGTCTCAGTCCATTCCAGAGGAACCTCTTTGCCCTGCACTGGCTCATCTTTCACGCCGAGGATCGACTCACACCACGGTGGCACGTGGGACAGCCCTGTGGGAAAGCTTCGAGGGAAAGCCTCGAGGGAAAACCGCAGATCCTTTGATCCACGCGACGGGATGCGTGACATTGCTGCTACAGCCTGGATGGAAAGCGCACGTGCATGCCCCCACTCGAGACGAGGCCTGACTCCCCTGGGGAGACTCCAGAAGTACCCAAAGATCCATGTCAGCCCCTGAGAGGAATCCTCGGTTCCGGTCCTGACTCCACACAAGGTTTTTGGCCCCGGTTTCGACGGGAGAGGAATCCCGAGAGGCCCCCTAGCAACTCGCATGGGGACTGGCCTCTCCTGAGGCCACCAGGGCGGGTCCCTGAATTCTCCGTCGTAACTCGAGAGCACCTGCCGCAACTCGAGAAAATCCAGGAAGTTCTCCCTTCCAGGCGAGATGAGGCCTATTTCCGATGAGGCGTCTGGAGACTAATGACACCTAACATCTGGAACTTCGAAAGGGTCTTTCACACCCTTGCTGCGACTCAAGAAGTTCACCGCCATACCCGTCTCCACTCGAGAGGAAGCACGATGGTCCCGCCCACATCCAGAGGAGCCCCATTTCCCCCTCGTAGCTCGAGATGAGGGATCCTTTCCCTGCTTTCAACGGGAAAGAATTCCCGGCGTTCCCGTCGCATCTCAAGAGGAGGCACTCTCAACAGGAAAGGCGAGAGGAACTCCATGGTCGTACCACCATTCCAAGAGTCCCCCAGATGTCTCAGTCCATTCCAGAGGAACCTATTTGCCCTGCACTGGCTCATCTTTCACGCCAGGATCGACTCACACCACGGTGGCACGTGGGACAGACCTGTGGGAAAGCCTCGAGGGAAAGCCTCGAGGGAAAACCACAGATCCTTTGATCCAGGCCACGGGAAGCGTGACATTGCTGCTACAGCCTGGAAGGAAAGCGCACGTGCATGCCCCCACTCGAGACGAGGCCTGACTCCCCTGGGGAGACTCCAGAAGTACCCAAAGATCCATGTCAGCCCCTGAGAGGCATCCTCGGTTCCGGCCCTGACTCCACACAAGGTTTTTGGCTCCGGTATCGACGGGAGAGGAATCCCGAGAGGCCCCCTAGCAACTCGCATGGGGACTGGCCTCTCCTGAGGCCACCAGGGCGGGTCCCTGAGTTCCCCGTCGTAACTGGAGAACACCTGCCGCAACTCGAGAAAATCCAGGAAGTTCTCCCTTCCAGGCGAGATGAGGCCTATTTCCGATGAGGCGTCTGGAGACTAATGACACCTAAACTCTGGAACTTCGAAAGGGTCTTTCACACCCTTGCTGCAACTCAAGAAGTTCACCGCCATACCCGTCTCCACTCGAGAGGAAGCACGACGGTCCCGCCCACATCCAGAGGAGCCCCGTTTCCCCCTCGTAGCTCGAGATGAGGGATCCTTTCCCTGCTTTCAACGGGAAAGAATTCCCGGCGTTCCCGTCGCATCTCAAGAGGAGGCACTCTCAACAGGAAAGGCGAGAGGAACTCCATGGTCGTACCACCATTCCAAGAGTCCCCCAGATGTCTCAGTCCATTCCAGAGGAACCTCTTTGCCCTGCACTGGCTCATCTTTCACGCCGAGGATCGACTCACACCACGGAGGCACGTGGGGCAGCCCTGTGGGAAAGCCTCGAGGAAAGCCTCGAGGGAAAACCACAGATCCTTTGATCCACGCGACGGGAAGCGTGACATTTCTGCCACAGGCTGGAAGGAAAGCGCACGTGCATGCCCCCACTGGAGACGAGGCCTGACTCCCCTGGGGAGACTCCAGAAGTACCCAAAGATCCATGTCAGCCCCTGAGAGGAATCATCGGTTCCGGCCCTGACTCCACACAAGGTTTTTGGCCCCGGTATCGACGGGAGAGGAATCCCGAGAGGCCCCCTAGCAACTCGCATGGGGACTGGCCTCTCCTGAGGCCACCAGGGCGGGTCCCAGAGGTCCCCGTCGTAACTCGAGAACACCTGCCGCAACTCGAGAAAATCCAGGAAGTTCTCCCTTCCAGGCGAGATGAGGCCTATTTCCGATGAGGCATCTGGAGACTAATGACACCAAACCTCTGGAACTTCGGAAGGGTCTTTCACACCCTTGCTGCAACTCAAGAAGTTCACCGCCATACCCGTCTCCACTCGAGAGGAAACACGATGGTCCCACCCGCATCCAGAGGAGCCCCGTTTCCCCATCGTAGCTCGAGATGTGGGATCCTTTCCCTGCTTTCAACGGGAAAGAATACCCGGCGTTCCCGTCGCATCTCAAAAGGAGGCACTCTCAACAGGAAAGGCGAGAGGAACTCCATGGTCGTACCACCATTCCAAGAGTCCCCCAGATGTCTCAGTCCATTCCAGAGGAACCTCTTTGCCCTGCACTGGCTCATCTTTCACGCCGAGGATCGATTCACACCACGGTGGCACGTGAGACAGCCCTGTGGGAAAGCCTCGAGGGAAAACCACAGATCCTTTGTTCCACGCGACGGGAAGCGTGATATTGCTGCTACAGCCTGGAAGGAAAGCCCACGTGCATGCCCCCACTCGAGACGAGGCCTGACTCCCCTGGGGAGACTCCAGAAGTACCCAAAGATCCATGTCAGCCCCTGAGAGGAATCCTCGTTTCCGGACCTGACTCCACACAAAGTTTTTGGCCCCGGTATCGACGGGAGAGGAATCCCGAGAGGCCCCCTAGCATCTCGCATGGGGACTGGCCTCTCCTGAGGCCACCAGGGCGGGTCCCTGAGGTCCCCGTCGTAACTCGAGAACACCTGCCGCAACTCGAGAAAATCCAGGAAGTTCTCCCTTCCAGGCGAGATGAGGCCTATTTCCGATGAGGCGTCTGGAGACTAATGACACATAACATCTGGAACTTCGAAAGGGTCTTTCACACCCTTGCTGCGACTCAAGAAGTTCACCGCCATACCCGTCTCCACTCGAGAGGAAGCACGATGGTCCCGCCCACATCCAGAGGAGCCCCGTTTCCCCCTCGTAGCTCGAGATGAGGGATCCTTTCCCTGCTTTCAACGGGAAAGAATTCCCGGCGTTCCCGTCGCATCTCAAGAGGAGGCACTCTCAACAGGTAAGGCGAGAGGAACTCCATGGTCGTACCACCATTCCAAGAGTCCCCCAGATGTCTCAGTCCATTCCAGAGGAACCTCTTTGCCCTGCACTGGCTCATCTTTCACGCCAGGATCGACTCACACCACGGTGGCACGTGGGACAGCCCTGTGGGAAAGCCTCGAGGGAAAGCCTCGAGGGAAAACCACAGATCCTTTGATCCACGCGAAGGGAAGCGTGACATTGCTGATACAGCCTGGAAGGAAAGCGCACGTGCATGCCCCCACTCGAGACGAGGCCTGACTCCCCTGGGGAGACTCCAGAAGTACCCAAAGATCCATGTCAGCCCCTGAGAGGAATCCTCGGTTCCGGCCCTGACTCCACACAAGGTTTTTGGCCCCGGTATCGACGGGAGAGGAATCCCGAGAGGCCCCCTAGCAACTCGCATGGGGACTGGCCTCTCCTGAGGCCACCAGGGCGGGTCCCTGAGGTCCCCGTCGTAACTCGAGAACACCTGCCGCAACTCGAGAAAATCCAGGAAGTTCTCCCTTCCAGGCGAGATGAGGCCTATTTCCGATGAGGCGTCTGGAGACTAATGACACCTAACCTCTGGAACTTCGAAAGGGTCTTTCACACCCTTGCTGCAACTCAAGAAGTTCACCGCCATACCCGTCTCCACTCGAGAGGAAGCACGATGTTCCCGCCCACATCCAGAGGAGCCCCGTTTCCCCCTCGTAGCTCGAGATGAGGGATCCTTTCCCTGCTTTCAACGGGAAAGAATTCCCGGCGTTCCCGTCGCATCTCAAGAGGAGGCACTCTCAACAGGAAAGGCGAGAGGAACTCCATGGTCGTACCACCATTCCAAGAGTACCCCAGATGTCTCAGTCCATTCCAGAGGAACCTCTTTGCCCTGCACTGGCTCATCTTTCACGCCAGGATCGACTCACACCACGGTGGCACGTGGGACAGCCCTGTGGGAAAGCCTCGAGGGAAAGCCTCGAGGGAAAACCACAGATCCTTTGATAAACGCGAAGGGAAGCGTGACATTGCTGCTACAGCCTGGAAGGAAAGCGCACGTGCATGCCCCCACTCGAGACGAGGCCTGACTCCTCTGGGGAGACTCCAGAAGTACCCAAAGATCCATGTCAGCCCCTGAGAGGAATCCTCGGTTCCGGCCCTGACTCCACACAAGGTTTTTGGCCCCGGTATCGACGGGAGAGGAATCCCGAGAGGTCCCCTAGCAACTCGCATGGGGACTGGCCTCTCCTGAGGCCACCAGTGCGGGTCCCTGAGGTCCCCGTTGTAACTCGAGAACACCTGCCGCAACTCGAGAAAATCCAGGAAGTTCTCCCTTCCAGGCGAGATTAGGCCTATTTCCGATGAGGCGTCTGGAGACTAATGACACCTAACCTCTGGAACTTCGAAAGGGTCTTTCACACCCTTGCTGCAACTCCAGAAGTTCACCGCCATACCCGTCTCCACTCGAGAGGAAGCACGATGGTCCCGCCCACATCCAGAGGAGCCCCGTTTCCCCCTCGTAGCTCGAGATGAGGGATCCTTTCCCTGCTTTCAACGGGAAAGAATTCCCGGCGTTCCCGTCGCATCTCAAGAGGAGGCACTCTCAACAGGAAAGGCGAGAGGAACTCCATGGTCGTACCACCATTCCAAGAGTCCCCCAGATGTCTCAGTCCATTCCAGAGGAACCTCTTTGCCCTGCACTGGCTCATCTTTCACGCCGAGGATCGACTCACACCACGGTGGCACGTGGGACAGCCCTGTGGGAAAGCCTCGAGGGAAAGCCTCGAGGGAAAACCGCAGATCCTTTGATCCACGCGACGGGAAGCGTGACATTGCTGCTACAGCCTGGAAGGAAAGCGCACGTGCATGCCCCCACTCGAGACGAGGCCTGACTCCCCTGGGGAGACTCCAGAAGTACCCAAAGATCCATGTCAGCCCCTGAGAGGAATCCTCGGTTCCGGTCCTGACTCCACACAAGGTTTTTGGCCCCGGTATCGACGGGAGAGGATTCCCGAGAGGCCCCCTAGCAACACGCATGGGGACTGGCCTCTCCTGAGGCCACCAGGGCGGGTCCCTGAGGTCCCCGTCGTAACTCGACAACACCTGCCGCAACTCGAGAAAATCCAGGAAGTTCTCCCTTCCAGGCGAGATGAGGCCTATTTCCGATGAGGCGTCTGGAGATTAATGACACCTAACCTCTGGAACTTCGAAAGGGTCTTTCACACCCTTGCTGCAACTCAAGAAGTTCACCGCCATACCCGTCTCCACTCGAGAGGAAGCACGATGGTCCCGCCCACATCCAGAGGAGCCCCGTTTCCCCCTCGTAGCTCGAGATGAGGGATCCTTTCCCTGCTTTCAACGGGAAAGAATTCCCGGCGTTCCCGTCGCATCTCAAGAGGAGGCACTCTCAACAGGAAAGGCGAGAGGAACTCCATGGTCGTACCACCATTCCAAGAGTCCCCCAGATGTCTCAGTCCATTCCAGAGGAATCTCTTTGCCCTGCACTGGCTCATCTTTCACGCCGAGGATCGACTCACACCACGGTGGCACGTGGGACAGCCCTGTGGGAAAGCCTCGAGGGAAAACCGTAGATCCTTTGTTCCACGCGACGGGAAGCGTGACATTGCTGCTACAGCCTGGAAGGAAAGCGCACGTGCATGCCCCCACTCGAGACGAGGCCTGACTCCCCTGGGGAGACTCCAGAAGTACCCAAAGATCCATGTCAGCCCCTGAGAGGAATCCTCGGTTCCGCCCCTGACTCCACACAAAGTTTTTGGCCCCGGTATCGACGGGAGAGGAATCCCGAGAGGCCCCCTTAGCAACTCGCATGGGGACTGGCCTCTCCTGAGGCCACCAGGGCGGGTCCCTGAGGTCCCCGTCGTAACTCGAGAACACCTGCCGCAACTCGAGAAAATCCAGGAAGTTCTCCCTTCCAGGCGAGATGAGGCCTATTTCCGATGAGGCGTCTGGAGACTAATGACACCTAACCTCTGGAAATTCGAAAGGGTCTTTCACACCCTTGCTGCAACTCAAGAAGTTCACCGCCATACCCGTCTCCACTCGAGAGGAAGCACGATGGTCCCGCCCACATCCAGAGGAGCCCCGTTTCCCCCTCGTAGCTCGAGATGAGGGATCCTTTCCCTGCTTTCAACGGGAAAGAATTCCCGGCGTTCCTGTCGCATCTCAAGAGAAGGCACTCTCAACAGGAAAGGCGAGAGGAACTCCATGGTCGTTCCACCATTCCAAGAGTCCCCCAGATGTCTCAGTCCATTCCAGAGGAACCTCTTTGCCCTGCACTGGCTCATCTTTCACGCCGAGGATCGACTCACAACACGGTGGCATGTGGGACAGCCCTGTGGGAAAGCCTCGAGGGAAAACCGCAGATCCTTTGATCCAGGCCACGGGAAGCGTAACATTGCTGCTACAGCCTGGAAGGAAAGCGCACGTGCATGCCCCCACTCGAGACGAGGCCTGACTCCCCTGGGGAGACTCCAGAAGTACCCAAAGATCCATGTCAGCCCCTGAGAGGAATCCTCGGTTCCGGCCCTGACTCCACACAAAGTTTTTGGCCCCGGTATCGACGGGAGAGGAATCCCGAGAGGCCCCCTTAACAACTCGCATGGGGACTGGACTCTCCTGAGGCCACCAGGGCGGTTCCCTGAGGTCCCCGTCGTAACTCGAGAACACCTGCCGCAACTCGAGAAAATCCAGGAAGTTCTTCCTTCCAGGCGAGATGAGGCCTATTTCCGATGAGGCGTCTGGAGATTAATGACACCTAACCTCTGGAACTTCGAAAGGGTCTTTCACACCCTTGCTGCAACTCAAGAAGTTCACCGCCATACCCGTCTCCACTCGAGAGGAAGCACGATGGTCCCGCCCACATCCAGAGGAGCCCCGTTTCCCCCTCGTAGCTCGAGATGAGGGATCCTTTCCCTGCTTTCAACGGGAAAGAATTCCCGGCGTTCCCGTCGCATCTCAAGAGGAGGCACTCTCAACAGGAAAGGCGAGAGGAACTCCATGGACGTACCACCATTTCAAGAGTCCCCCAGATGTCTCAGTCCATTCCAGAGGAACCTCTTTGCCCTGCACTGGCTCATCTTTCACGCCGAGGATCGACTCACACCACGGTGGCACGTGGGACAGCCCTGTGGGAAAGCCTCGAGGGAAAGCCTCGAGGGAAAACCACAGATCCTTTGATCCACGCGACGGGAAGCGTGACATTGATGCTACAGCCTGGAAGGAAAGCGCACTTGCATGCCCCCACTCGAGACGAGGCCTGACTCCCCTGGGGAGACTCCAGAAGTACCCAAAGATCCATGTCAGCCCCTGAGAGGAATCCTCGGTTCCGGCCCTGACTCCACACAAGGTTTTTGGCCCCGGTATCGATGGGAGAGGAATCCCGAGAGGCCCCCTAGCAACTCGCATGGGGACTGGCCTCTCCTGAGGCCACCAAGGCGGGTCCCTGAGGTCCCCGTCGTAACTCGAGAACACCTGTCGCAACTCGAGAAAATCCAGGAAGTTCTCCCTTCCAGGCGAGAAGAATCCTATTTCCGATGAGGCGTTTGGAGACTAATGACACCTAAACTCTGGAACTTCGAAAGGTCTTTCACACCCTTGTTGCAACTCAAGAAGTTCACTGCCATAACCGTCGCCACTCAAGAGGAAGCACGATGGTCCCGCCCACATCCAGAGGAGCCCCGTTTCCCCCTCGTAGCTCGAGATGAGGGATCCTTTCCCTGCTTTCAACGGGAAAGAATTCCCGGCGTTCCCGTCGCATCTCAAGAAGAGGCACTTTCAACAGGAAAGGCGAGAGGAACTCCATAGTCGTAGCACCATTCCAAGACTCCACCAGATGTCTCAGTCCATTCCAGAGGAAGCTCTTTGCCCTGCACTGGCTCATCTTTCACGCCGAGGATCGACTCACACCACGGTGCCACGTGGGACAGCCCTGTGGGAAAGCCTCGGGGGAAAGCCTCATGGGAAAACCACAGATCCTTTGATCCACGCCACAGGAAGAGCGATATTGCTGCTACAGCCTGGAAGGAAAGCGCACGTGCCTGTCCCCACTCGAGACCAGGCCTGACTCCATGGGGAGACTCCAGAAGTACCCAAAGATCCATGTCAGCACCTGAGAGTAATCCTCGGTTCCGGCCCTGACTCCACAGAATGTTTTTGGCCCCGGTGTCGATGGGAGAGGAATCCCAGAGGCCCCCTAGCAACTCGCATGGGGATTGGCCTCTCCTGAGGCCACCAAGGCTGGTCCCTGTGGTCCCCGTCGTAACTCGAGAACACGTGCCACAACTCGAGAAAATCCAGGAAGTTCTCCCTTCCAGGCGACATGAGGCCTATTTCCGATGAGGCGTCTGGAGGCTAATGACACCTAACCTCTGGAACTTCGACAGGGTCTTTCACACCCTTGCTGCAACTCAAGAAGTTCACCGCCATACCCGTCTCCACTCGAGAGGAAGCACGATGGTCCCGCCCACATCCAGAGGGGACCCGTTTCCCCCTCGTAGCACGAGATGAGGGATCCTTTCCCTGCTTTCAACGGGAAAGAATTCCCGGCGTTCCCGTCGCATCTCAAGAGGAGGCACTCTCAACAGGAAAGGCGAGAGGAACTCCATGGTCGTACCACCATTCCATGAGTCCCCCAGATGTCACAGTCCATTCCAGAGGAGCTTCTTTGCCCTGCACTGGCTCATCTTTCACGCCGAGGATCGACTCACACCACGGTGGCACGTGGGACAGCCCTGTGGGAAAGCCTCGAGGGAAAGCCTCGAGGGAAAACCACAGATCCTTTGAAAAACGAAACGGGAAGCGTGACATTCCTGCTACAGCCTGGAAGGAAAGCGCACGTGCATGCCCCTACTCGAGACGAGGCCTGACTCCCCTGGGGAGACTACAGAAGTACCCAAAGATCCATGCCAGCCCATGAGAGGAATCCTCGGTTCCGGCCCTGACTCCACACAAGGTTTTTGGCCCTGGTATCGACGGGAGAGGAATCCCGAGAGGCCCCGTAGCAACTCACATGGGGACTGACCTCTCCTGAGGCCACCAGGGCGGCTCAATGAGGTCCCCGTCGTAACTCGAGAACACCTGGCGCAACTCGAGAAAATCCAGGAAGTTCTCCCTTCCAGGCGAGATGAGGCCTATTTCCGATGAGGCGTCTGGAGACTAATGACACCTAACCTCTGGAACTACGAAAGGGTCTTTCACACCCTTGCTGCAACTCAAGAAGTTCACCGCCATACCCGTCTCCACTCGAGAGGAAGCACGATGGTCCCGCCCACATCCAGAGGAGCCCTCTTTCCCCCTCGTAGGTCGAGATGAGGGATCCTTTCCCTGCTTTCAACGGGAAAGAATTCCCGGCGTTCCCGTCGCATCTCAAGAGGAGGCACTCTCAACAGGAAAGGCGAGAGGAACTCCATGGTCGTACCACCATTCCAAGAGTCCCCCAGATGTCTCAGTCCATTCCAGAGGAACCTCTTTGCCCTGCACTGGCTCATCTTTCACGGCGAGGATCGACTCACACCACGGAGGCACTTGGGACAGCCCTGTGGGAAAGCCTCGAGGGAAAGCCTCGTGGGATAACCACAGATCCTTTGATCCACGCGACGGGAAGCGTGACATTGCTGCTACAGCCTGGAAGGAAAGCGCACGTGCATGCCCCCACTCGAGACGAGGCCTGACTCCCCTGGGGAGACTCCAGAAGTACCCAAAGATCCATGTCAGCCCCTGAGAGGAATCCTCGTTTCCGGCCCTGACTACACACAAGGTTTTTGGCCCCGGTATCGACGGGAGAGGAATCCCGAGAGGCCCCCTAGCAACTCGCATGGGGACTGGCCTCTCCTGAGGCCACCAGGGCGGGTCCCTGAGGTCCCCGTCGTAACTCAAGAGCACCTGCCGCAACTCGAGAAAATCCAGGAAGTTCTCCCTTCCAGGCGAGATGAGGCCTATTTCCGATGAGGCGTCTGGAGACTAATGACACCTAACCTCTGGAACTTCGAAAGGGTCTTTCACACCCTTGCTGCGAATCAAGAAGTTCACCGCCATACCCGTCTCCACTGGAGAGGAAGCACGATGGTCCCGCCCACATCCAGAGGATCCCCGTTTCCCCCTCGTAGCTCGAGATGAGGGATCCTTTCCCTGCATTCAACGGGAAAGAATTCCCGGCGTTCCCGTCGCATCTCAAGTGGAGGCACTCTCAACAGGAAAGGCGAGAGGAACTCCATGGTCGTACCACCATTCCAAGAGTCCCCCAGATGTCTCAGTCCATTCCAGAGGAACCTCTTTGCCCTGCACTGGCTCATTTTTCACGGCGAGGATCGACTCACACCACGGTGGCACGTGGGACAGCCCTGTGGGAAAGCCTCCAGGGAAAGCCTCGAGGGAAAACCACAGATCCTTTGATCCAGGCCATGGGAAGCGTGACATTGCTGCTAAAGCCTGGAAGGAAAGCGCACGTGCATGCCCCCACTCGAGACGAGGCCGGACTCCCCTGGGGAGACTCCACAAGTACCCAAAGATCCATGTCAGCACCTGAGAGGAATCCTCGTTTCCGGCCCTGACTCCACACAAGGTTTTTGGACCCGGTATCGACGGGAGAGGAATCCCAGAGGCCCCCTAGCAACTCGCATGGGGACTGGCCTCTCCTGAGGCCACCAGGGCGGGTCAATGAGGTCCCCGTCGTAACTCGAGAACACCTGGCGCAACTCGAGAAAATCCAGGAAGTTCTCCCTTCCAGGCGAGATGAGGCCTATTTCCGATGAGGCGTCTGGAGACTAATGACACCTAACCTCTGGAACTACGAAAGGGTCTTTCAAACCCTTGCCGCAACTCAAGAAGTTCACCGCCATACCCGTCTCCACTCGAGAGGAAGCACGATGGTCCCGCCCACATCCAGAGGAGCCCCCTTTCCCCCTCGTAGGTCGAGATGAGGGATCCTTTCCCTGCTTTCAACTGGAAAGAATTCCCGGCGTTCCCGTCGCATCTCAAGAGGAGGCACTCTCAACAGGAAAGGCGAGAGGAACTCCATGGTCGTACCACCATTCCAAGAGTCCCCCAGATGTCTCAGTCCATTCCAGAGGAATCTCTTTGCCCTGCACTGGCTCATCTTTCACGCCGAGGATCGACTCACACCACGGTGGCACGTGGGACAGCCCTGTGGGAAAGCCTCGAGGGAAAGCCTCGTGGGAAAACCACAGATCCTTTGATCCACGCGACGGGAAGCGTGACATCGCTGCTACAGCCTGGAAGGAAAGCGCACGTGCATGCCCCCACTCGAGACGAGGCCTGACTCCCCTGGGGAGACTCCAGAAGTACCCAAAGATCCATGTCAGCCCCTGAGAGGAATCCTCGGTTCCGGCCCTGACTCCACACAAGGTTTTTGGCCCCGGTATCGACGGGAGAGGAATCCCGAGAGGCCCCCTAGCACCTCGCATGGGGACTGGCCTCTCCTGAGGCCACCAGGGCGGGTCCCTGAGGTCCCCGTCGTAACTCGAGAACACCTGCCGCAACTCGAGAATATCCAGGAAGTTCTCCCTTCCAGGCGAGATGAGGCCTATTTCCGATGAGGCGTCTGGAGACTAATGACACCTAACCTCTGGTACTTCGAAAGGGTCTTTCACACCCTTGCTGCAACTCAAGAAGTTCACCGCCATACCCGTCTCCACTCGAGAGGAAGCACGATGGTCCCGCCCACATCCAGAGGAGCCCCGTTTCCCCCTCGTAGCTCGAGATGAGGGATCCATTCCCTGCTTTCAACGGGAAAGAATTCCCGGCGTTCCCGTCGCATCTCAAGAAGAGGCACTCTCAAAAGGAAAGGTGAGAGGAACTCCATGGTCGTACCACCATTCCAAGAGTCCCCCAGATGTCTCAGTCCATTCCAGAGGAACCTCTTTGCCCTGCACTGGCTCATCTTTCACGCCGAGGATCGACTCACACCACGGTGGCACGTGGGACAGCCCTGTGGGAAAGCCTCGAGGGAAAACCACAGATCCTTTGTTCCACGCGACGGGAAGCGTGACATTGCTGCTACAGCCTGGAAGGAAAGCGCACGTGCATGCCCCCACTCGAGACGAGGCCTGACTCCCCTGGGGAGACTCCAGAAGTACCCAAAGATCCATGTCAGCCCCTGAGAGGAATCCTCGGTTCCGCCCCTGACTCCACACAAGGTTTTTGGCCCCGGTATCGACGGGAGAGGAATCCCGAGAGGCCCCCTTAGCAACTCGCATGGGGACTGGCCTCTCCTGAGGCCACCAGGGCGGGTCCCTGAGGTCCCCGTCGTAACTCGAGAACACCTGCCGCAACTCGAGAAAATCCAGGAAGTTCTCCCTTCCAGGCGAGATGAGGCCTATTTCCGATGAGGCGTCTGGAGACTAATGACACCTAACCTCTGGAACTTCGAAAGGGTCTTTCACACCCTTGCTGCAACTCAAGAAGTTCACCGCCATACCCGTCTCCACTCGAGAGGAAGCACGATGGTCCCGCCCACATCCAGAGGAGCCTCGTTTCCCCCTCGTAGCTCGAGATGAGGGATCCTTTCCCTGCTTTCAACGGGAAAGAATTCCCGGCGTTCCTGTCGCATCTCAAGAGGAGGCACTCTCAACAGGAAAGGCGAGAGGAACTCCATGGTCGTACCACCATTCCAAGAGTCCCCCAGATGTCTCAGTCCATTCCAGAGGAACCTCTTTGCCCTGCACTGGCTCATCTTTCACGCCGAGGATCGACTCACACCACGGTGGCACGTGGGACAGCCCTGTGGGAAAGCCTCGAGGGAAAGCCTCGAGGGAAAACCACAGATCCTTTGATCCACGCGACGGGAAGCGTGACATTGATACTACAGCCTGGAAGGAAAGCGCACTTGCATGCCCCCACTCGAGACGAGGCCTGACTCCCCTGGGGAGACTCCAGAAGTACCCAAAGATCCATGTCAGCCTCTGAGAGGAATCCTCGGTTCCGGCCCTGACTCCACACAAGGTTTTTGGCCCTGGTATCGACGGGAGAGGAATCCCGAGAGGCCCCGTAGCAACTCACATGGGGACTGACCTCTCCTGAGGCCACCAGGGCGGCTCAATGAGTTCCCCGTCGTAACTCAAGAGCACCTGGCGCAACTCGAGAAAATCCAGGAAGTTCTCCCTTCCAGGCGAGATGAGGCCTATTTCCGATGAGGCGTCTGGAGACTAATGACACCTAACCTCTGGAACTACGAAAGGGTCTTTCACACCCTTGCTGCATCTCAAGAAGTTCACCGCCATACCCGTCTCCACTCGAGAGGAAGCACGATGGTCCCGCCCACATCCAGAGGAGCCCTCTTTCCCCCTCGTAGGTCGAGATGAGGGATCCTTTCCCTGCTTTCAACGGGAAAGAATTCCCGGCGTTCCCGTCGCATCTCAAGAGGAGGCACTCTCAACAGGAAAGGCGAGAGGAACTCCATGGTCGTACCACCATTCCAAGAGTCCCCCAGATGTCTCAGTCCATTCCAGAGGAACCTCTTTGCCCTGCACTGGCTCATCTTTCACGCCGAGGATCGACTCACACCACGGTGGCACGTGGGACAGCCCTGTGGGAAAGCCTCCAGGGAAAGCCTCGAGGGAAAACCACAGATCCTTTGATCCAGGCCACGGGAAGCGTGACATTGCTGCTAAAGCCTGGAAGGAAAGCGCACGTGCATGCCCCCACACGAGACGAGGCCTGACTCCCCTGGGGAGACTCCAGAAGTAGCCAAATATCCATGTCAGCCCCTGAGAGGAATCCTCGGTTCCGGCCCTGACTCCACACAAGGTTTTTGGCCCCGGTATCGACGGGAGAGGAATCCCGAGAGGCCCCCTAGCAACTCGCATGGGGACTGGCCTCTCCTGAGGCCACCAGGGCGGGTCCCTGAGGTCCCCGTCGTAACTCGAGAACACCTGCCGCAACTCGAGAAAATCCAGGAAGTTCTCCCTTCCAGGCGAGATGAGGCCTATTTCCGATGAGGCGTCTGGAGACTAATGACACCTAACCTGTGGAACTTCGAAAGGGTCTTTCACACCCTTGCTGCGACTCAAAAAGTTCACCGCCATACCCGTCTCCACTCGAGAGGAAGCACGATGGTCCCGCCCACATCCAGAGGAGCCCCATTTCCCCCTCGTAGCTCGAGATGAGGGATCCTTTCCCTGCTTTCAACGGGAAAGAATTCCCGGCGTTCCCGTCGCATCTCAAGAAGAGGCACTCTCAACAGGAAAGGTGAGAGGAACTCCATGGTCGTACCACCATTCCAAGAGTCCCCCAGATGTCTCAGTCCATTCCAGAGGAACCTCTTTGCCCTGCACTGGCTCATCTTTCACGCCGAGGATCGACTCACACCACGGTGGCACGTGGGACAGCCCTGTGGGAAAGCTTCGAGGGAAAGCCTCGAGGGAAAACCGCAGATCCTTTGATCCACGCGACGGGATGCGTGACATTGCTGCTACAGCCTGGATGGAAAGCGCACGTGCATGCCCCCACTCGAGACGAGGCCTGACTCCCCTGGGGAGACTCCAGAAGTACCCAAAGATCCATGTCAGCCCCTGAGAGGAATCCTCGGTTCCGGTCCTGACTCCACACAAGGTTTTTGGCCCCGGTTTCGACGGGAGAGGAATCCCGAGAGGCCCCCTAGCAACTCGCATGGGGACTGGCCTCTCCTGAGGCCACCAGGGCGGGTCCCTGAATTCTCCGTCGTAACTCGAGAGCACCTGCCGCAACTCGAGAAAATCCAGGAAGTTCTCCCTTCCAGGCGAGATGAGGCCTATTTCCGATGAGGCGTCTGGAGACTAATGACACCTAACATCTGGAACTTCGAAAGGGTCTTTCACACCCTTGCTGCGACTCAAGAAGTTCACCGCCATACCCGTCTCCACTCGAGAGGAAGCACGATGGTCCCGCCCACATCCAGAGGAGCCCCATTTCCCCCTCGTAGCTCGAGATGAGGGATCCTTTCCCTGCTTTCAACGGGAAAGAATTCCCGGCGTTCCCGTCGCATCTCAAGAGGAGGCACTCTCAACAGGAAAGGCGAGAGGAACTCCATGGTCGTACCACCATTCCAAGAGTCCCCCAGATGTCTCAGTCCATTCCAGAGGAACCTATTTGCCCTGCACTGGCTCATCTTTCACGCCAGGATCGACTCACACCACGGTGGCACGTGGGACAGACCTGTGGGAAAGCCTCGAGGGAAAGCCTCGAGGGAAAACCACAGATCCTTTGATCCAGGCCACGGGAAGCGTGACATTGCTGCTACAGCCTGGAAGGAAAGCGCACGTGCATGCCCCCACTCGAGACGAGGCCTGACTCCCCTGGGGAGACTCCAGAAGTACCCAAAGATCCATGTCAGCCCCTGAGAGGCATCCTCGGTTCCGGCCCTGACTCCACACAAGGTTTTTGGCTCCGGTATCGACGGGAGAGGAATCCCGAGAGGCCCCCTAGCAACTCGCATGGGGACTGGCCTCTCCTGAGGCCACCAGGGCGGGTCCCTGAGTTCCCCGTCGTAACTGGAGAACACCTGCCGCAACTCGAGAAAATCCAGGAAGTTCTCCCTTCCAGGCGAGATGAGGCCTATTTCCGATGAGGCGTCTGGAGACTAATGACACCTAAACTCTGGAACTTCGAAAGGGTCTTTCACACCCTTGCTGCAACTCAAGAAGTTCACCGCCATACCCGTCTCCACTCGAGAGGAAGCACGACGGTCCCGCCCACATCCAGAGGAGCCCCGTTTCCCCCTCGTAGCTCGAGATGAGGGATCCTTTCCCTGCTTTCAACGGGAAAGAATTCCCGGCGTTCCCGTCGCATCTCAAGAGGAGGCACTCTCAACAGGAAAGGCGAGAGGAACTCCATGGTCGTACCACCATTCCAAGAGTCCCCCAGATGTCTCAGTCCATTCCAGAGGAACCTCTTTGCCCTGCACTGGCTCATCTTTCACGCCGAGGATCGACTCACACCACGGAGGCACGTGGGGCAGCCCTGTGGGAAAGCCTCGAGGAAAGCCTCGAGGGAAAACCACAGATCCTTTGATCCACGCGACGGGAAGCGTGACATTTCTGCCACAGGCTGGAAGGAAAGCGCACGTGCATGCCCCCACTGGAGACGAGGCCTGACTCCCCTGGGGAGACTCCAGAAGTACCCAAAGATCCATGTCAGCCCCTGAGAGGAATCATCGGTTCCGGCCCTGACTCCACACAAGGTTTTTGGCCCCGGTATCGACGGGAGAGGAATCCCGAGAGGCCCCCTAGCAACTCGCATGGGGACTGGCCTCTCCTGAGGGCACCAGGGCGGGTCCCAGAGGTCCCCGTCGTAACTCGAGAACACCTGCCGCAACTCGAGAAAATCCAGGAAGTTCTCCCTTCCAGGCGAGATGAGGCCTATTTCCGATGAGGCATCTGGAGACTAATGACACCAAACCTCTGGAACTTCGGAAGGGTCTTTCACACCCTTGCTGCAACTCAAGAAGTTCACCGCCATACCCGTCTCCACTCGAGAGGAAACACGATGGTCCCACCCGCATCCAGAGGAGCCCCGTTTCCCCATCGTAGCTCGAGATGTGGGATCCTTTCCCTGCTTTCAACGGGAAAGAATACCCGGCGTTCCCGTCGCATCTCAAAAGGAGGCACTCTCAACAGGAAAGGCGAGAGGAACTCCATGGTCGTACCACCATTCCAAGAGTCCCCCAGATGTCTCAGTCCATTCCAGAGGAACCTCTTTGCCCTGCACTGGCTCATCTTTCACGCCGAGGATCGATTCACACCACGGTGGCACGTGAGACAGCCCTGTGGGAAAGCCTCGAGGGAAAACCACAGATCCTTTGTTCCACGCGACGGGAAGCGTGATATTGCTGCTACAGCCTGGAAGGAAAGCCCACGTGCATGCCCCCACTCGAGACGAGGCCTGACTCCCCTGGGGAGACTCCAGAAGTACCCAAAGATCCATGTCAGCCCCTGAGAGGAATCCTCGTTTCCGGACCTGACTCCACACAAAGTTTTTGGCCCCGGTATCGACGGGAGAGGAATCCCGAGAGGCCCCCTAGCATCTCGCATGGGGACTGGCCTCTCCTGAGGCCACCAGGGCGGGTCCCTGAGGTCCCCGTCGTAACTCGAGAACACCTGCCGCAACTCGAGAAAATCCAGGAAGTTCTCCCTTCCAGGCGAGATGAGGCCTATTTCCGATGAGGCGTCTGGAGACTAATGACACATAACATCTGGAACTTCGAAAGGGTCTTTCACACCCTTGCTGCGACTCAAGAAGTTCACCGCCATACCCGTCTCCACTCGAGAGGAAGCACGATGGTCCCGCCCACATCCAGAGGAGCCCCGTTTCCCCCTCGTAGCTCGAGATGAGGGATCCTTTCCCTGCTTTCAACGGGAAAGAATTCCCGGCGTTCCCGTCGCATCTCAAGAGGAGGCACTCTCAACAGGTAAGGCGAGAGGAACTCCATGGTCGTACCACCATTCCAAGAGTCCCCCAGATGTCTCAGTCCATTCCAGAGGAACCTCTTTGCCCTGCACTGGCTCATCTTTCACGCCAGGATCGACTCACACCACGGTGGCACGTGGGACAGCCCTGTGGGAAAGCCTCGAGGGAAAGCCTCGAGGGAAAACCACAGATCCTTTGATCCACGCGAAGGGAAGCGTGACATTGCTGATACAGCCTGGAAGGAAAGCGCACGTGCATGCCCCCACTCGAGACGAGGCCTGACTCCCCTGGGGAGACTCCAGAAGTACCCAAAGATCCATGTCAGCCCCTGAGAGGAATCCTCGGTTCCGGCCCTGACTCCACACAAGGTTTTTGGCCCCGGTATCGACGGGAGAGGAATCCCGAGAGGCCCCCTAGCAACTCGCATGGGGACTGGCCTCTCCTGAGGCCACCAGGGCGGGTCCCTGAGGTCCCCGTCGTAACTCGAGAACACCTGCCGCAACTCGAGAAAATCCAGGAAGTTCTCCCTTCCAGGCGAGATGAGGCCTATTTCCGATGAGGCGTCTGGAGACTAATGACACCTAACCTCTGGAACTTCGAAAGGGTCTTTCACACCCTTGCTGCAACTCAAGAAGTTCACCGCCATACCCGTCTCCACTCGAGAGGAAGCACGATGTTCCCGCCCACATCCAGAGGAGCCCCGTTTCCCCCTCGTAGCTCGAGATGAGGGATCCTTTCCCTGCTTTCAACGGGAAAGAATTCCCGGCGTTCCCGTCGCATCTCAAGAGGAGGCACTCTCAACAGGAAAGGCGAGAGGAACTCCATGGTCGTACCACCATTCCAAGAGTACCCCAGATGTCTCAGTCCATTCCAGAGGAACCTCTTTGCCCTGCACTGGCTCATCTTTCACGCCAGGATCGACTCACACCACGGTGGCACGTGGGACAGCCCTGTGGGAAAGCCTCGAGGGAAAGCCTCGAGGGAAAACCACAGATCCTTTGATAAACGCGAAGGGAAGCGTGACATTGCTGCTACAGCCTGGAAGGAAAGCGCACGTGCATGCCCCCACTCGAGACGAGGCCTGACTCCTCTGGGGAGACTCCAGAAGTACCCAAAGATCCATGTCAGCCCCTGAGAGGAATCCTCGGTTCCGGCCCTGACTCCACACAAGGTTTTTGGCCCCGGTATCGACGGGAGAGGAATCCCGAGAGGTCCCCTAGCAACTCGCATGGGGACTGGCCTCTCCTGAGGCCACCAGTGCGGGTCCCTGAGGTCCCCGTTGTAACTCGAGAACACCTGCCGCAACTCGAGAAAATCCAGGAAGTTCTCCCTTCCAGGCGAGATTAGGCCTATTTCCGATGAGGCGTCTGGAGACTAATGACACCTAACCTCTGGAACTTCGAAAGGGTCTTTCACACCCTTGCTGCAACTCCAGAAGTTCACCGCCATACCCGTCTCCACTCGAGAGGAAGCACGATGGTCCCGCCCACATCCAGAGGAGCCCCGTTTCCCCCTCGTAGCTCGAGATGAGGGATCCTTTCCCTGCTTTCAACGGGAAAGAATTCCCGGCGTTCCCGTCGCATCTCAAGAGGAGGCACTCTCAACAGGAAAGGCGAGAGGAACTCCATGGTCGTACCACCATTCCAAGAGTCCCCCAGATGTCTCAGTCCATTCCAGAGGAACCTCTTTGCCCTGCACTGGCTCATCTTTCACGCCGAGGATCGACTCACACCACGGTGGCACGTGGGACAGCCCTGTGGGAAAGCCTCGAGGGAAAGCCTCGAGGGAAAACCGCAGATCCTTTGATCCACGCGACGGGAAGCGTGACATTGCTGCTACAGCCTGGAAGGAAAGCGCACGTGCATGCCCCCACTCGAGACGAGGCCTGACTCCCCTGGGGAGACTCCAGAAGTACCCAAAGATCCATGTCAGCCCCTGAGAGGAATCCTCGGTTCCGGTCCTGACTCCACACAAGGTTTTTGGCCCCGGTATCGACGGGAGAGGATTCCCGAGAGGCCCCCTAGCAACACGCATGGGGACTGGCCTCTCCTGAGGCCACCAGGGCGGGTCCCTGAGGTCCCCGTCGTAACTCGACAACACCTGCCGCAACTCGAGAAAATCCAGGAAGTTCTCCCTTCCAGGCGAGATGAGGCCTATTTCCGATGAGGCGTCTGGAGATTAATGACACCTAACCTCTGGAACTTCGAAAGGGTCTTTCACACCCTTGCTGCAACTCAAGAAGTTCACCGCCATACCCGTCTCCACTCGAGAGGAAGCACGATGGTCCCGCCCACATCCAGAGGAGCCCCGTTTCCCCCTCGTAGCTCGAGATGAGGGATCCTTTCCCTGCTTTCAACGGGAAAGAATTCCCGGCGTTCCCGTCGCATCTCAAGAGGAGGCACTCTCAACAGGAAAGGCGAGAGGAACTCCATGGTCGTACCACCATTCCAAGAGTCCCCCAGATGTCTCAGTCCATTCCAGAGGAATCTCTTTGCCCTGCACTGGCTCATCTTTCACGCCGAGGATCGACTCACACCACGGTGGCACGTGGGACAGCCCTGTGGGAAAGCCTCGAGGGAAAACCGTAGATCCTTTGTTCCACGCGACGGGAAGCGTGACATTGCTGCTACAGCCTGGAAGGAAAGCGCACGTGCATGCCCCCACTCGAGACGAGGCCTGACTCCCCTGGGGAGACTCCAGAAGTACCCAAAGATCCATGTCAGCCCCTGAGAGGAATCCTCGGTTCCGCCCCTGACTCCACACAAAGTTTTTGGCCCCGGTATCGACGGGAGAGGAATCCCGAGAGGCCCCCTTAGCAACTCGCATGGGGACTGGCCTCTCCTGAGGCCACCAGGGCGGGTCCCTGAGGTCCCCGTCGTAACTCGAGAACACCTGCCGCAACTCGAGAAAATCCAGGAAGTTCTCCCTTCCAGGCGAGATGAGGCCTATTTCCGATGAGGCGTCTGGAGACTAATGACACCTAACCTCTGGAAATTCGAAAGGGTCTTTCACACCCTTGCTGCAACTCAAGAAGTTCACCGCCATACCCGTCTCCACTCGAGAGGAAGCACGATGGTCCCGCCCACATCCAGAGGAGCCCCGTTTCCCCCTCGTAGCTCGAGATGAGGGATCCTTTCCCTGCTTTCAACGGGAAAGAATTCCCGGCGTTCCTGTCGCATCTCAAGAGAAGGCACTCTCAACAGGAAAGGCGAGAGGAACTCTATGGTCGTTCCACCATTCCAAGAGTCCCCCAGATGTCTCAGTCCATTCCAGAGGAACCTCTTTGCCCTGCACTGGCTCATCTTTCACGCCGAGGATCGACTCACAACACGGTGGCATGTGGGACAGCCCTGTGGGAAAGCCTCGAGGGAAAACCGCAGATCCTTTGATCCAGGCCACGGGAAGCGTAACATTGCTGCTACAGCCTGGAAGGAAAGCGCACGTGCATGCCCCCACTCGAGACGAGGCCTGACTCCCCTGGGGAGACTCCAGAAGTACCCAAAGATCCATGTCAGCCCCTGAGAGGAATCCTCGGTTCCGGCCCTGACTCCACACAAAGTTTTTGGCCCCGGTATCGACGGGAGAGGAATCCCGAGAGGCCCCCTTAACAACTCGCATGGGGACTGGACTCTCCTGAGGCCACCAGGGCGGTTCCCTGAGGTCCCCGTCGTAACTCGAGAACACCTGCCGCAACTCGAGAAAATCCAGGAAGTTCTTCCTTCCAGGCGAGATGAGGCCTATTTCCGATGAGGCGTCTGGAGATTAATGACACCTAACCTCTGGAACTTCGAAAGGGTCTTTCACACCCTTGCTGCAACTCAAGAAGTTCACCGCCATACCCGTCTCCACTCGAGAGGAAGCACGATGGTCCCGCCCACATCCAGAGGAGCCCCGTTTCCCCCTCGTAGCTCGAGATGAGGGATCCTTTCCCTGCTTTCAACGGGAAAGAATTCCCGGCGTTCCCGTCGCATCTCAAGAGGAGGCACTCTCAACAGGAAAGGCGAGAGGAACTCCATGGACGTACCACCATTTCAAGAGTCCCCCAGATGTCTCAGTCCATTCCAGAGGAACCTCTTTGCCCTGCACTGGCTCATCTTTCACGCCGAGGATCGACTCACACCACGGTGGCACGTGGGACAGCCCTGTGGGAAAGCCTCGAGGGAAAGCCTCGAGGGAAAACCACAGATCCTTTGATCCACGCGACGGGAAGCGTGACATTGATGCTACAGCCTGGAAGGAAAGCGCACTTGCATGCCCCCACTCGAGACGAGGCCTGACTCCCCTGGGGAGACTCCAGAAGTACCCAAAGATCCATGTCAGCCCCTGAGAGGAATCCTCGGTTCCGGCCCTGACTCCACACAAGGTTTTTGGCCCCGGTATCGATGGGAGAGGAATCCCGAGAGGCCCCCTAGCAACTCGCATGGGGACTGGCCTCTCCTGAGGCCACCAAGGCGGGTCCCTGAGGTCCCCGTCGTAACTCGAGAACACCTGTCGCAACTCGAGAAAATCCAGGAAGTTCTCCCTTCCAGGCGAGAAGAATCCTATTTCCGATGAGGCGTTTGGAGACTAATGACACCTAAACTCTGGAACTTCGAAAGGTCTTTCACACCCTTGTTGCAACTCAAGAAGTTCACTGCCATAACCGTCGCCACTCAAGAGGAAGCACGATGGTCCCGCCCACATCCAGAGGAGCCCCGTTTCCCCCTCGTAGCTCGAGATGAGGGATCCTTTCCCTGCTTTCAACGGGAAAGAATTCCCGGCGTTCCCGTCGCATCTCAAGAAGAGGCACTTTCAACAGGAAAGGCGAGAGGAACTCCATAGTCGTAGCACCATTCCAAGACTCCACCAGATGTCTCAGTCCATTCCAGAGGAAGCTCTTTGCCCTGCACTGGCTCATCTTTCACGCCGAGGATCGACTCACACCACGGTGCCACGTGGGACAGCCCTGTGGGAAAGCCTCGGGGGAAAGCCTCATGGGAAAACCACAGATCCTTTGATCCACGCCACAGGAAGAGCGATATTGCTGCTACAGCCTGGAAGGAAAGCGCACGTGCCTGTCCCCACTCGAGACCAGGCCTGACTCCATGGGGAGACTCCAGAAGTACCCAAAGATCCATGTCAGCACCTGAGAGTAATCCTCGGTTCCGGCCCTGACTCCACAGAATGTTTTTGGCCCCGGTGTCGATGGGAGAGGAATCCCAGAGGCCCCCTAGCAACTCGCATGGGGATTGGCCTCTCCTGAGGCCACCAAGGCTGGTCCCTGTGGTCCCCGTCGTAACTCGAGAACACGTGCCACAACTCGAGAAAATCCAGGAAGTTCTCCCTTCCAGGCGACATGAGGCCTATTTCCGATGAGGCGTCTGGAGGCTAATGACACCTAACCTCTGGAACTTCGACAGGGTCTTTCACACCCTTGCTGCAACTCAAGAAGTTCACCGCCATACCCGTCTCCACTCGAGAGGAAGCACGATGGTCCCGCCCACATCCAGAGGGGACCCGTTTCCCCCTCGTAGCACGAGATGAGGGATCCTTTCCCTGCTTTCAACGGGAAAGAATTCCCGGCGTTCCCGTCGCATCTCAAGAGGAGGCACTCTCAACAGGAAAGGCGAGAGGAACTCCATGGTCGTACCACCATTCCATGAGTCCCCCAGATGTCACAGTCCATTCCAGAGGAGCTTCTTTGCCCTGCACTGGCTCATCTTTCACGCCGAGGATCGACTCACACCACGGTGGCACGTGGGACAGCCCTGTGGGAAAGCCTCGAGGGAAAGCCTCGAGGGAAAACCACAGATCCTTTGAAAAACGAAACGGGAAGCGTGACATTCCTGCTACAGCCTGGAAGGAAAGCGCACGTGCATGCCCCTACTCGAGACGAGGCCTGACTCCCCTGGGGAGACTACAGAAGTACCCAAAGATCCATGCCAGCCCATGAGAGGAATCCTCGGTTCCGGCCCTGACTCCACACAAGGTTTTTGGCCCTGGTATCGACGGGAGAGGAATCCCGAGAGGCCCCGTAGCAACTCACATGGGGACTGACCTCTCCTGAGGCCACCAGGGCGGCTCAATGAGGTCCCCGTCGTAACTCGAGAACACCTGGCGCAACTCGAGAAAATCCAGGAAGTTCTCCCTTCCAGGCGAGATGAGGCCTATTTCCGATGAGGCGTCTGGAGACTAATGACACCTAACCTCTGGAACTACGAAAGGGTCTTTCACACCCTTGCTGCAACTCAAGAAGTTCACCGCCATACCCGTCTCCACTCGAGAGGAAGCACGATGGTCCCGCCCACATCCAGAGGAGCCCTCTTTCCCCCTCGTAGGTCGAGATGAGGGATCCTTTCCCTGCTTTCAACGGGAAAGAATTCCCGGCGTTCCCGTCGCATCTCAAGAGGAGGCACTCTCAACAGGAAAGGCGAGAGGAACTCCATGGTCGTACCACCATTCCAAGAGTCCCCCAGATGTCTCAGTCCATTCCAGAGGAACCTCTTTGCCCTGCACTGGCTCATCTTTCACGGCGAGGATCGACTCACACCACGGAGGCACTTGGGACAGCCCTGTGGGAAAGCCTCGAGGGAAAGCCTCGTGGGATAACCACAGATCCTTTGATCCACGCGACGGGAAGCGTGACATTGCTGCTACAGCCTGGAAGGAAAGCGCACGTGCATGCCCCCACTCGAGACGAGGCCTGACTCCCCTGGGGAGACTCCAGAAGTACCCAAAGATCCATGTCAGCCCCTGAGAGGAATCCTCGTTTCCGGCCCTGACTACACACAAGGTTTTTGGCCCCGGTATCGACGGGAGAGGAATCCCGAGAGGCCCCCTAGCAACTCGCATGGGGACTGGCCTCTCCTGAGGCCACCAGGGCGGGTCCCTGAGGTCCCCGTCGTAACTCAAGAGCACCTGCCGCAACTCGAGAAAATCCAGGAAGTTCTCCCTTCCAGGCGAGATGAGGCCTATTTCCGATGAGGCGTCTGGAGACTAATGACACCTAACCTCTGGAACTTCGAAAGGGTCTTTCACACCCTTGCTGCGAATCAAGAAGTTCACCGCCATACCCGTCTCCACTGGAGAGGAAGCACGATGGTCCCGCCCACATCCAGAGGATCCCCGTTTCCCCCTCGTAGCTCGAGATGAGGGATCCTTTCCCTGCATTCAACGGGAAAGAATTCCCGGCGTTCCCGTCGCATCTCAAGTGGAGGCACTCTCAACAGGAAAGGCGAGAGGAACTCCATGGTCGTACCACCATTCCAAGAGTCCCCCAGATGTCTCAGTCCATTCCAGAGGAACCTCTTTGCCCTGCACTGGCTCATTTTTCACGGCGAGGATCGACTCACACCACGGTGGCACGTGGGACAGCCCTGTGGGAAAGCCTCCAGGGAAAGCCTCGAGGGAAAACCACAGATCCTTTGATCCAGGCCATGGGAAGCGTGACATTGCTGCTAAAGCCTGGAAGGAAAGCGCACGTGCATGCCCCCACTCGAGACGAGGCCGGACTCCCCTGGGGAGACTCCACAAGTACCCAAAGATCCATGTCAGCACCTGAGAGGAATCCTCGTTTCTGGCCCTGACTCCACACAAGGTTTTTGGACCCGGTATCGACGGGAGAGGAATCCCAGAGGCCCCCTAGCAACTCGCATGGGGACTGGCCTCTCCTGAGGCCACCAGGGCGGGTCAATGAGGTCCCCGTCGTAACTCGAGAACACCTGGCGCAACTCGAGAAAATCCAGGAAGTTCTCCCTTCCAGGCGAGATGAGGCCTATTTCCGATGAGGCGTCTGGAGACTAATGACACCTAACCTCTGGAACTACGAAAGGGTCTTTCAAACCCTTGCCGCAACTCAAGAAGTTCACCGCCATACCCGTCTCCACTCGAGAGGAAGCACGATGGTCCCGCCCACATCCAGAGGAGCCCCCTTTCCCCCTCGTAGGTCGAGATGAGGGATCCTTTCCCTGCTTTCAACTGGAAAGAATTCCCGGCGTTCCCGTCGCATCTCAAGAGGAGGCACTCTCAACAGGAAAGGCGAGAGGAACTCCATGGTCGTACCACCATTCCAAGAGTCCCCCAGATGTCTCAGTCCATTCCAGAGGAATCTCTTTGCCCTGCACTGGCTCATCTTTCACGCCGAGGATCGACTCACACCACGGTGGCACGTGGGACAGCCCTGTGGGAAAGCCTCGAGGGAAAGCCTCGTGGGAAAACCACAGATCCTTTGATCCACGCGACGGGAAGCGTGACATCGCTGCTACAGCCTGGAAGGAAAGCGCACGTGCATGCCCCCACTCGAGACGAGGCCTGACTCCCCTGGGGAGACTCCAGAAGTACCCAAAGATCCATGTCAGCCCCTGAGAGGAATCCTCGGTTCCGGCCCTGACTCCACACAAGGTTTTTGGCCCCGGTATCGACGGGAGAGGAATCCCGAGAGGCCCCCTAGCACCTCGCATGGGGACTGGCCTCTCCTGAGGCCACCAGGGCGGGTCCCTGAGGTCCCCGTCGTAACTCGAGAACACCTGCCGCAACTCGAGAATATCCAGGAAGTTCTCCCTTCCAGGCGAGATGAGGCCTATTTCCGATGAGGCGTCTGGAGACTAATGACACCTAACCTCTGGTACTTCGAAAGGGTCTTTCACACCCTTGCTGCAACTCAAGAAGTTCACCGCCATACCCGTCTCCACTCGAGAGGAAGCACGATGGTCCCGCCCACATCCAGAGGAGCCCCGTTTCCCCCTCGTAGCTCGAGATGAGGGATCCATTCCCTGCTTTCAACGGGAAAGAATTCCCGGCGTTCCCGTCGCATCTCAAGAAGAGGCACTCTCAAAAGGAAAGGTGAGAGGAACTCCATGGTCGTACCACCATTCCAAGAGTCCCCCAGATGTCTCAGTCCATTCCAGAGGAACCTCTTTGCCCTGCACTGGCTCATCTTTCACGCCGAGGATCGACTCACACCACGGTGGCACGTGGGACAGCCCTGTGGGAAAGCCTCGAGGGAAAACCACAGATCCTTTGTTCCACGCGACGGGAAGCGTGACATTGCTGCTACAGCCTGGAAGGAAAGCGCACGTGCATGCCCCCACTCGAGACGAGGCCTGACTCCCCTGGGGAGACTCCAGAAGTACCCAAAGATCCATGTCAGCCCCTGAGAGGAATCCTCGGTTCCGCCCCTGACTCCACACAAGGTTTTTGGCCCCGGTATCGACGGGAGAGGAATCCCGAGAGGCCCCCTTAGCAACTCGCATGGGGACTGGCCTCTCCTGAGGCCACCAGGGCGGGTCCCTGAGGTCCCCGTCGTAACTCGAGAACACCTGCCGCAACTCGAGAAAATCCAGGAAGTTCTCCCTTCCAGGCGAGATGAGGCCTATTTCCGATGAGGCGTCTGGAGACTAATGACACCTAACCTCTGGAACTTCGAAAGGGTCTTTCACACCCTTGCTGCAACTCAAGAAGTTCACCGCCATACCCGTCTCCACTCGAGAGGAAGCACGATGGTCCCGCCCACATCCAGAGGAGCCTCGTTTCCCCCTCGTAGCTCGAGATGAGGGATCCTTTCCCTGCTTTCAACGGGAAAGAATTCCCGGCGTTCCTGTCGCATCTCAAGAGGAGGCACTCTCAACAGGAAAGGCGAGAGGAACTCCATGGTCGTACCACCATTCCAAGAGTCCCCCAGATGTCTCAGTCCATTCCAGAGGAACCTCTTTGCCCTGCACTGGCTCATCTTTCACGCCGAGGATCGACTCACACCACGGTGGCACGTGGGACAGCCCTGTGGGAAAGCCTCGAGGGAAAGCCTCGAGGGAAAACCACAGATCCTTTGATCCACGCGACGGGAAGCGTGACATTGATACTACAGCCTGGAAGGAAAGCGCACTTGCATGCCCCCACTCGAGACGAGGCCTGACTCCCCTGGGGAGACTCCAGAAGTACCCAAAGATCCATGTCAGCCCCTGAGAGGAATCCTCGGTTCCGGCCCTGACTCCACACAAGGTTTTTGGCCCCGGTATCGATGGGAGAGGAATCCCGAGAGGCCCCCTAGCAACTCGCATGGGGACTGGCCTCTCCTGAGGCCACCAAGGCGGGTCCCTGAGGTCCCCGTCGTAACTCGAGAACACCTGTCGCAACTCGAGAAAATCCAGGAAGTTCTCCCTTCCAGGCGAGAAGAATCCTATTTCCGATGAGGCGTTTGGAGACTAATGACACCTAAACTCTGGAACTTCGAAAGGTCTTTCACACCCTTGTTGCAACTCAAGAAGTTCACTGCCATAACCGTCGCCACTCAAGAGGAAGCACGATGGTCCCGCCCACATCCAGAGGAGCCCCGTTTCCCCCTCGGAGCTCGAGATGAGGGATCCTTTCCCTGCTTTCAACGGGAAAGAATTCCCGGCGTTCCCGTCGCATCTCAAGAAAAGGCACTTTCAACAGGAAAGGCGAGAGGAACTCCATGGTCGTACCACCATTCCAAGACTCCACCAGATGTCTCAGTCCATTCCAGAGGAAGCTCTTTGCCCTGCACTGGCTCATCTTTCACGCCGAGGATCGACTCACACCACGGTGCCACGTGGGACAGACCTGTGGGAAAGCCTCGAGGGAAAGCCTCATGGGAAAACCACAGATCCTTTGATCCACGCCACAGGAAGCGCGATATTGCTGCTACAGCCTGGAAGGAAAGCGCACGTGCCTGTCCCCACTCGAGACCAGGCCTAACTCCATGGGGAGACTCCAGAAGTACCCAAAGATCCATGTCAGCACCTGAGAGTAATCCTCGGTTCCGGCCCTGACTCCACAGAAGGTTTTTGGCCCCGGTATCGATGGGAGAGGAATCCCAGAGGCCCCCTAGCAACTCGCATGGGGATTGGCCTCTCCTGAGGCCACCAAGGCTGGTCCCTGTGGTCCCCGTCGTAACTCGAGAACACGTGCCGCAACTCGAGAAAATCCAGGAAGTTCTCCCTTCCAGGCGACATGAGGCCTATT